>NC_141047.1:43960236-44480236 GCF_041138505.1 Cibotium barometz
CTCTCTCTCTCTCTCTCTCTCTCTCTCTCTCTCTCTCTCTCTCTCTCTCTCTCTCTATATATATATATATATATATATATATATGTGTGTGTGCGTGTGTGTGTGTGTGTGTGTGTGTGTGTGTGTGTGTGTGTGTGTGTGCATGCCTGCGCATGCATTTGTGTGTTGATTTGTATATGTATGTGCATAGGCAATCATGTACACTTGCTTTTGCTCGTTTGTGTGTGTATGATAGTGCATTTGTATGTGTAAACCTAACACCAAATTTTCCTTTCTCATCTCACCTTTAGATGACAAAAAGTAAGTCAAGGAGGATTTTCAATGTCTATTTAGGTAGTCCCTACTTCGACCTTTTAGTGGAAAAAAGGTTATGGTTAGTCCCAATTGCCTTGTTTTATATTTAGAAATTAGTTCATCAAGTCATATTGTAAATAATTATTCCTTTATTCAATTTTAATATCAATTCATTTCGAAAAGACAGCTCATTACAATCTTACATAAAAGTATGACATTGATCCTAATTTTAACAACTTCATTCCACTTGCTCAAATTGCACACATTAGATGTGATGTTACATAGTTCATAAATTGAGATATACTTTACTGTCACCTTAAAAAACCAAGGTTGCTTGTTGCATTATGTGAAAGATGTGGTTTTTATTACTCTTCTAAATATATACCATCTACATCTTGATAACATTTAAACCTTTTCTTGAAATATCTAGTGGAGGTGTAAAAAGGAGCTTAACATAAAGCCAATGTCTTTCCCTTGAAAGAAGAAATAACTAACAAAGTTGACTTAGGAGCTAACATAAAGCCAATGTCTAGAACCATGCATTTACAATAAAACATGAAGAAGGGGTGTGGTTGCATGCATAGGTCTATGCATGCATGTATGTAGGAGCCGCTCGTTAATGCACATCAAGTTGATAGGATATTTCTTATCTTGAAAAGTGTATTGCAAACATGTAATTTTGTGTTTTATATTATCATAAAGAAAAAAGGTTTACTATTTACTATTATGAATTTACCACTTGTTCTTAGCTTGTAAGGCATTTTTAGAAGATTCTTTCATAGATACTTTGAAAGAATTGTGCACTAATTTACTACTTGTAATCCCATGATATGCACAATGAGAAGATTTTTTGATGCAACAAAAGGTTTTGAAAGTATTGTGCATTTTCTCTTACTCAATACTATTTGCAGTCCCACAATATGTGAGAGATCTATGGATTAATCATTTTCTTTTATCAACACAACTTGCAATCCCACAATATGTGAGAGATCTATGGATTAATCATTTTCTTTTATTCAACACGACTTACAATCTCACTTTCTTCTATTCAACCCTACTTGCAATCACACGATGTGTGAGAGATCTATGAATTAATCATTTTGAAAGCTTTAAATTCTCTCTCTCTCTCTCTCTCTCTCTCTCTCTCTCTCTCTCTCTCTCTCTCTCTCTCTCTCACACACACACACACACACACAGAAAGAGACCTAAGGCCTCTTTGGGGAGGTTCTTATAAGGAGGAACAACACGTGGAATAACATAATTCACACTCACACAAAGAAGATAAAACGTAGATTGATGTAAATCTTACACAAGAGATAAGAAACACAAAGTTTTTGTTGCTTTTGAATTGATTATAAAAGATGGCACCTCCCTTCATTGACGTGTTCCTAATAGGAAAACTTGAATGACATACATAAGAATGTGTCAAAGGTTTAATTATCCTTCTTAAAAGATGAGATTACTAAAAAAACATGACGAAATAATGAGAGAATAAGGGGCCTTTAAATAAATCCTTGGGATGGTCGAGCTAGTATGTTGACGGATCCCCAAATGGAAAAGTTGGCTTATATGGCTAGTAGCTACAACCCTTAATAGCTTTGAGATTGTCTCGGTACAAACCTTGCAACACTACATCAATGTAACCAAGGTTGTATCCCTCTAAGTGTGGCCATGTTTAAGGTACACCGATCTAACAATATATGATATCCCCCTAGTGGCTAACAATACCTATATAAAGCCATCATTAGCATATGGATCATAATCACTCCATTTGATGTCTAAACCAGGATATAAAACGCTTGATTACTCAAACATAGCTACTCCTCATAACAACCTAGAGTGAGTTGGGAATTAGATTACAATAAATGATGAGGGTAACACCCCCTCCTAAAATGACCACCCAAATGTGATCACTACCATCATGGCTCAACGTTGAGCCGATGAAAATGTATCTCTAATTGATCTTTGCTAAGATCCTTATTGAACATGTCAACATAATTCTCTTTTGCCAAGTAATAGAACAACTTGACATTTCCATCCATGATCAAATTTTCCCCAAAAGTGATTCTAAATCTTAATGTGTAAGTGTGAAACCCTAAGTTCTTTGCAATGGCCTTGCAACTCTAATTATCATAATGTGGCTACTCCCATGTGCTCAAGAATCCATCTGAACTATAGTGCCTTGTAGGATGCAAACTAAGAGCGTTGTACCCGACTTTAATTAACAAGAGTGCTACCATTCATTGCTTCTTACTCATGCAAGAAGCAACTAAAAAACTAAGTGTGAAACAATACCTTGCCACTAAGCACAACTCCTCATGATGGTGGTGTAACTCTATGATTACAACCTCATGGAGTTGGTAAACTTCTTGCATCTCCTCAACCTCATGGAGCTAGCAAACCTCTTACATCTATGGGGCATATGCATGCTACTAGTAGTTCACCTCAATCTCTTGCACATGTTGGTATCGTAATTATGCTAGAAGCTCCGTTATGTGCTAGTGGATAGTAGCCCCATCATCATCATCCACAGTTAGAGAAGAATATAGATTTAAAAAACTCATCGTGAAGCCCCTCAAACTTGATATCCTATGTGATATATGTGTCAGGAGCCTCTACCTCCTCTGCTCATCCAAGGATGCACACTTTAACACAAAATAATGACCATCAGAGGTGACGGTTGGCACGATCATATGCAGAGACAATCTACTGATACGAGAGCCCAATGCCATGAAGGTGATAGATGCATAAACTAGGCCCAAGGAAGATGGGATGGAGTCAGGCTTTGAAGATGGGGGGGGAGGGGCTTGTGGCCCATGTTGAAGTGAGAAACTGAGGAGGCTAGGCATTGTGAGAAAATAGCCCCAGGAGACTGGTGTTGGGAAAATATCCCAAGGAGGCTGACCGTTAGTGTGAAGCTCAAGAACAATAATAAAGGCAATGGTGAGGATGATGGGAAGTGGAAGATACTATACTACATCAAAGGAGACTATATGGGAGGATGGGTTGTGAGAAACCATCCCTGGCACTGGCTCCTCACGATATTGATAATCCTTTCCTTCCCGAGTACTCCATCTCCTTATAGGGCCATGGAACTAGAGGGGAAATGGAAAATGTCTGCCGAGTCCCCCAGACCGAGAGAGGTCCTTTAGAGTGGCCTCCCACTCTAGTGCATCAATAAAGCCCATATTAGGTTAGTTTCTGGGACATAATGATATATAAACTAGAGAGTCAAGAGGGTGATGAGGAAATGATACCTCTCCAAGAACAAGTGTCGGATTTGAGCGGTTGAAGTTAATGGTGAGCCTCCTGGGGAAGTGGTCACTCGCCATGCCTTAGCAGGAGGCTCACCATCAACTTCAACCGCTCCAGATCCGAAACTTGTTCTTGGAGAGGTATCATTTCCTAGAGCGGCTGAAGTTGATGGGATGATCCTCCTGTGCCAAGGCATGGCCACTATTGGTGGTCATGCTTTAGCAGGAGGCTTGCCATCAACTTTAGTCGCTCCAGATCCGACACTTATTCTTAGAGAGGTATCATTTCCTCATCACCCTCTTGACTCTGTATTATATATCGTTATGTCCCACTCTAGCGCATCAATGAAGCTCATAGTAGGTTAGTTGTTCTTAAGGTGCGTTTGTGTGCTCGGGGCTTACCTTATTTGTCTTTTAAGGACTAGCCACCAATTGGAATCGTAGATCGCTACTTCCATTGAGGGGAAGCTTGGCTCCTTCTCCTCTCCTCATTCGTCAACAAGGGTAGTCTTGAGGTAATCACTCTGCCTCACCTCTCACGCTCACTAATTAGATAATCACAGGCTTACTAATTAGCTAATCACAAGAGGCTCTTCAACACAAGTAATAGAGTAAAATGGGGGGAGTCCTCAATTATGATAGAAATTTGATATATCTACAAGGCAATAGTGTTCACACTCAGTGTCCACTCTCAAGATGCCCAATGCAATATGAAATGCTTGGCTCATAATTTAGCCTTATAAAATATGCAAATACACTTCTCATAATACATTCTTCATTCTTTATCATCCTCGGGAAGCGCTTGCCCCTCTTGTGAACACATCGCTATTTACGACCATTGACAGGCATCGGCAGGGCGCCATCGGATTGGGCGGTCAAACTTTGTGTAGATGAGCATAATGCATGTTTGTCATTGCCAAGTGGTGTCCGAAACCATGTTCACCAAGGTGGTTAACATAAACCCTTCTTGTCGTAGATTCCGTCCTCAAAATCTATTGGTGAAGATAAGTTGATGACACATGGAGGAAGTTGTGTGTTGACCAACCTTTGTTAGATCTTCAAGACAAGAAGACCAACAGTGAAATGTTATTGTAGTAGATACATAAACATGAACATTAATATAGCAATTATATTTTCAAAACTTAAATAGGTTTTAAGAGCACGCCTATGGTTATGACCTTAGTCTCTATATTATTTTCTAGTTAAACCAACCCAATCATATCTAGCCTATATGTGAAGCTGTTATGGGGTAGGGAAATGTTTTACTATTTTAGTGCTCTTTTTCTTCTTTTTTCTTTTTTCTTTTATATTTTTTTGTTTGTTTTTATTTGGCTTTTCTAGCCCTTTTAGCATTTTTTTTTCCACAAGTTCCCACTCCATGAAGACCTAGACTTCGACCCCAAGGCATTGTCACACGCGTGTCAAAAGGGCCTACCAAGCATCATAACGATTGTTATCTTCTTGGTCTTTTGTTTTTTTTTAATAAAAAGTTTGTAATATCGTAAGAATGTTTAAGCAAACTACAACCCTCCCATTTACAACCCACCTATGTAAATTAGTGTGGTTGTAGTAGAAGTAAGTCAAAGAACTCGGCATACTCCTTCGGCATATCTTAATTGTGACCAAGATTATACGGCAATACTATTCAAGTGAAGTATCCTAGAGCAAATAATCATAAAGTAGCAAACTATAGGAAATTTAGACTAGTTTATTGTTGCTAACTAATTTACACACTCGTCAACAAATAATTAAGAAAGAAATAGCACAAAGTGAGTGAGTACGAATACACCTGTTTAAGTAACATAAGATTATGTTGTTGTTTGCATTTATTTGTTTTCTGAAGCTTAGTGTGATAAAACTTGGTAAACTCTACACACAAAACTAAAATGTTAGATAATTTATGAAAATTAAAAATGCTTAAAGCTTCCTGGCCAAGTGTTTAGCATAAGAGCTCGTCATTGAACAACCATAGCTGGTAAGCATGTGGTGATTCTGTGTCGCTAGGGTCATCTAGGAGGGTCATCGTGATTGGGTGGTTCTAGGAGATTTGGTCCTATGATGGCACGTGGAAATGGTGTAAGTGCCTCTTGACTATGGAAAGGCATGGGTATGATCGATAAATGACTAAGGCAACTTTGTCCATGGAAGCTATATTTGAAATCAGTGTCTCCCAAAAGGTGTTTAGCGTAAGAGCTTGTCTCATTGAACAGCCATAGTTGGTAAGCATGTGGTGATTCTACGTCGCTAGGGTCATCTCACTCACGATTGGGTGGTTCTAAGAGATTTGGTCTTGTGGTGGCACATGGCAATGGTGTAAGTGCCTCTTGACTATGGAAAGGCATGGGTATGACCAGTAAATGACTAAGGCAACTTTGTCCATGGAAGCTATCTTTGAAATCATTTTCTCCCAAAAGGTGTTTAACATAAGAGCTCATCTCATCAAATAGCCATAGCTCGTAAGCATGTGGTGATTCTGTGTTGTCTGGTGGGCTTTGTACCTCAATGGTTTGTGTTATATAGCTAAGACTGAGCTATATAGCAATTTTAGTAATATAAGACAAACAGTACTCATAATGTCTTCAAGCATATTTTTTGAACCTAGTGTAGCGCCAATTATTCTTCTATATAGATAAGACTGTCTGTATATTTTCCCATGCTATATAGCTTAGATAATTCTATAGCTGAGTGCTTTTGCTGTATAAAATCTGCCTATAAGATATAGGTCAGATTGTGCTATATAGCTCAAAGCTTTGGCTTTAAAGATTTCCACATGTGCTATATAGTAGGATCAATAATAAATGGTATAAATACATGAATACTATAGTGCATGGATGTTCAATGGATACTGACATGATTTTGGACTTGTTTCTTGTTTCCTCATAGATTTTTGGTAGAAAATGAGTTGCAGGTTCCTTAAGGAAACTGACTATCTCAAGTTTTGTGAAAGTATGGAGGTGACATCTGACCATAGGGGAAAGTGTACATTTTTACCTCTCCCCCCAATTGCAGTTGAAGACTTTAGCAAGAGAGCCTTACCTCTCCCCCCCAAGTGCAGTTGAAGACTTTAGCAAGAGAGCCTTAGTTGGGGACTCCTTTCTTTGCATAGGTTGTGGGTTCCCTTTTGACGCTACTGCCCTTGATGTATTTTCGTTGCCTTGCCGCCATGTGTACCATATGTTTTTCTTTGCTCATCCTTGTAGAGAGAATATGGAAGTTGTGTTGCTCCTAATTGCAAACATGTCATCCTCCTGAGAGGGAAAAGGGTAGGATGGGGCTCAATTGCAAACCTGTCTCACAAAAGAACAGAGCATTGTGGTAAGGGATGCACATGATACTTTAGTAGTTGCTAAAACTAATGCTTCAAGTGTAACATGTAACATGTGATTTTTAGGTACAAAAAAAGGAACATCTAGGTTTGTGATCAAAGAGCCTACAGGAGCACCATCACAAATATCTATGCAAGCCACATGTAACTATACTATGTTATTTTATACTTAAAGTTAACTTGCAATAGTGAATTCAATTATCAATTTTATCTCCACGTGTTTTTTTAGAATAATTCTCACACCGACCCAACAAAGATGGTCAATTCTATTACCCAAGATGACCCGACAACCCCGATGGTGCATAGGGTAAGTGAAGCGGAGTCAACGCTTGGTGCTGATTTGAAAGAAACATTGGTGGGGATACATGTGGAAGTTAACTATTTAAAGGGAATGCCATCGCCAAGGTAGAAGAAGCCAACCCAAAGCTTATGAGATCAACCCCCAAGAGCCTAGGTGGTGATGAGCTAGATGTATCTCTTAGTCATTTTGTAAAGAAGAAAAAAACATCTGCCAAGTAGAAACTATATTCTAGTGATAAGTCTAAGCACTTTGATGATACTAATTAACGATGTGACATTCCATCATTTTCATATTGTAGCCCAAGGGAAAGATTATTTGAAAATGGATTTTATCTTCTAATTTAGTCGTTTCGTTCTTTGCATTTGTATCTTTTCCTTATTGCATATTGTTCAAACACTTGCACAATTTATTGTACACTTCACACTACATGGTTAAGGTATAGAGCTCAAAAATGTGAACTGTTAATTATTTTTCTATTGGTGCATGTTATAGATATGCCAAATACGTCGACCATCGTCAAAAGGGGACCAAAGAGATGCTCAGTCACGTCGTCTGGCAGCATGGTCTCTCTTGACGATGATGTGCAGGATGTCCTTCATGAACGACCATCGAAAAAAAGGACAAAAGCTCCATCCAAGTACAAAGTTCCAAAGGGTAAGAGTGCTTCCTGCTAAAAGTCGAAGAGAGCTGTGGAGATGGATAAAGCAAGATATATGGTAGGGGTTGCATATACAAACACTTGCAACCCAAGCACAAGCGGTGGGCAATTGGAATACAATCCTGCCAACACAAACCTCTTTTCTTATTGGTCATTTAATGTAGCACATAAGATAAATGTTAATACTCCAATTGATGCGCAAGTTTTTGAGACGATGGGGTAGATGCTGATGCTACAGTTGATGCACAAGCTTTTGACACTAGGGCAAATGCTGATGCTACAGTTGATGCACAAGCTTTTGACACTAGGGCAAATGCTGATGCTACAACGCAAGCTTTTGATGCTGGGGCACATGCTGATGCTATAGTTGATGTGCAAGCTTTTGACGTTGGGGCACATGTTGATGTTACAATTGATGCACAAGCTTTTGACGTTGGGGTAGCAGATATTGATGCTAAAGTTGATGCGCAAGCTTTTGAATGCTGATGCTATAGTTAATGTGTAAGCTTTTGACGCTGGGGCAGATGGTGATGTTACAGTTGATGTGCAAGCTTTTGACATTGGGGCAGATACTGATGCTATAGTTGTTGCGCAAGCTTTTGACATTGGGGAAAATAGTGATGTTATAGTTAATGCGCAAGCTTTTGACATTGGGACATATGTTGATATAACAAGGAAGATGGATGATACAAAATCCCCTGCACTAGTGGATGATGCACAAGATGTACATCTTGGGGCCTTAGCTGACATGGCAAGAAAGATGGATGATACAACATCCTCTGCATTAGTGGATGATGTGCGAGATGTACTTCTTGGGGCAAATGTTAACACAGCAAGAAAAATGGCTGATGATATTTCCCTTCATCAAGTGGATGATGTGCAAAATTGTTGGCCAAATGCTGACAGGGCAAGGAATTGCCATGTTGGGGATGCTACTATTGCTCATGCAACTGCCAATGTTGAGGTTGCCACATGTGGAGTTGTGAATGATAAATTATCATTGAGGATGCTACAATGGCTAATATAGATGCTGTGGTTGAAGATGACGCAACTAAAATAGTACCCCATGTTATGCCTTTGCGGATTATTGTACTACATGTATCCTTAAAGGATAAATGTTTGATTCTTGACCTCAATGGGCTTTTGCTAAAAAGATATAGAATTACCTACATTCGAGGAATGGGAAGGGGATGGGTGACTGGTGACATAAGAAACTTGTATACGGTCATCACCCCCCCAAAGGTTTGGGGACAAGCACATTTTCAATATGTTATTTTCAATATGTTGTAAGACTTGATGCACTACATTTTCTTCAAGGCTGTGGGCAGAGTTTCAATCTTGATGCATGGAGTAACTACATGAAGGAAAAGCTAGGGTCATCTTCCTTGTGATTAGGTGGTTCTAAGAGATTTGGTCCTGAGTGGCACGTGGCAATGGTGTAATTGCCTCTTGACAATGGAAAGGCATGGGTATGACTGGTAAATGACTAAGGAAACTTTGTCCATGGAAGCTATCTTTGAAATCAGTGTCTCCCTCAAAAGGCACAAACAGATGGTAACATTATGTCACAGAATGATGGTGTGAGTATATAATGCATTTCTTTCCCTTCGCCATTGCTCTATAAGTTCTTCTTTTTGAGTTCTTACTTAATAGGGCCCACTGATAAGGTAGGACACACTAATGTCATCATGTCTTTGTGGGGTTTCTTCTACATAGATTGAAGTAGTCTTGTCCCATAGCGTCGAAAATATGTGCGGCAATGCCAGCATAAATGGGATGTTGCAGATAGCATGAGAACTTTACAAGCAAGACATGGTGCAATGGGATGGAATTGCAAACAAAACAAGTTAATAAATTCACTTTCGTAGCATCTCTCTTCTAATGTTGCATAGAAATAACGTGAGTGGGTCTGGAAAGGTGGGATACTTAACTCCTCTTGATAGTACCATTCCATGCAAGGGTATGCTCGTGTTAATCCAAGTGAAGTCCATGACCTGCATTCAAGTTACCCTTTGAAGGCTTGTTGACCGTTTTTTTGGCCATTATGTTGATGCACTGATTGCAGATTTATCTTTTTTTTAATGGTTTTTTAATTATTATTATTTTTCCTTTTTTGTTTTTATTAAATTTCTCTCCACTCTAATGTATCTGTACAATATAAGGTGATGGTATGTACAAGGGAAAAAGTTTGAAAACAAAATTTTGCTACCAAACCGGTGTGTGGTAGCATCAAGTTAACCATTGAGAAAATTGTATGAGGAGAGGGTCATTGATGCATGTGTGTTAGGTGAACAAGATTTTGTCCTACTCTAATTATGTGCAACTTTTGTAGTTGCAACAGACTGTTGAACTTGCTAATTTGTATCATGTTTGCCTGGCACAATGATTGGCTTCATGTTTTGTAACATAATGTCGGTACTCTTTTTTGGAATTTCCCTCTTTTGATACAACGGAGTTCGTACATTGTCCAATTTAGGAGGAAAAGAGAGCGGAATCTCCCCACAAATTTCATTTATTGAGGGCTTGTTTGATGCTTGTTCTTGATAATCACTGTCCTTTGTGGTTACTTGAAGCACTTGATTATCTTGGTTACTTTTTGGTCTCCAAACCCATTGCTTGGTTTTTCTTGATATATGGGGTTCAGATCATGTAGTTGTTTTTGCGTTGATTCTATGCTTTGGAATCCATACACAATCATTTCCTTCATAGTATCTCTAGGATTCTAAGAGTTTCTTTGTTACCCATATTTTACGGATTGTACTTGAAGTTGGTGCCTTGTATCGATAGGTTTTCTTTTAGCTTGTCTTTTGCTTTTCTACCCCAAGAATACTCCCTTTCTTAGTGGTAATGGTATAGCTTTGTTAAGTGTTTAATAACTTCTTGTTGGGAACCCATCGCATTGTTCCTTGTGAGGGAATTTTGTCTGTTTTTTGAGACCCACATTGATATTAGGGGAGATATTTGTAGCAATCTCCTTGATCTTCACTATTGGCATTTCATTGGAGTTAAAACTGAGTGATGGAGGCTTGGTTTTTGTTGAGGAGGGTGGATTACGATATGCTAGCTCTAATGGGGTATTGTTTTCATTGTTTCCATCCAAAAGAGAGGTAGGTTGAATTTGCCCATGGGTAACTCTAAGGTCACTTGGTTCAAACGCCAGTTGATTTCGCATTCATGAGTATCCACCATCCATCCCCTTCCGAGGATCAGAGAATCTTGCATAGTGCCTACCGGTGTGATGAAAAATTTAGATACCAAAGGTTTAGAACCAGCAATTATGTTTCCTTTTAGAGTCCCAATGGCAATCATTTTCTTATTATTTTTTCTTGTGTCAATTATGGATGACCAAGGGATACCCATGTTTCCCATGACATCAAGTTGTGACTAGCCCCTATATATCAATAAGAGAGGGCCACATAGCAAGGTGATCCTTTTGTGGATATTCCAACTCAATTCGATCTAGTTTGATAACAGGTTTAGTTTACATCTCACTTATAAGATTGATCATGTGAACAGAAATCTCCGTTCTTTTTAGGGGTTTTGATTTTCGATGTTTTTATTGTTGTGCTAAGGCCTCTAGCTGGCTTTTTTGTTTCTCACGTTTAGCTTCTTTTTTTAGCTTTTTGTTGTTTGTGCAATTGCATTGATACATTGTACGTTAGGGGTCCATAGTAGTGTTTGACTTTGCTACCATTCACATGCTCTTGCATTTCAGCTCCGAGGGTGGCAAGCCTTATAGATCACTATGGTGTGATATATCAACAACTCTAAATGGTCCCAGTCCTCTGTATTTCAATTTTCTTTTACTATTTTTTACACTATAAAAGAGAACCAAACATCCTATGGATATGTCTTTATCCCAAAGATTATTGTCACACCACTACTTACGTCATAGTTTTTCTACCATCATGCCTTAAACTACATTGAGTCATTGTTCCTCTAGTTTTTTGAGGTCAATGTGTTGCTCTAGTAAATTAACTAGAGGGTGGCTAGGCAATTCGTTGAGATTATAAGGCTTGGAATGAGGTATTCCATTGGCATGACTGCCTCAAGACCATAAGTAAGTCGGAAGGGTGTGTTGTTAGCGACCACTTTGTATGTTGTTTTGTAAGCACAAAGTATGGATGGTAATTTTTATTCCCAATCATTCCTTTTGGCATTTACTATCTTAGTTAATATAGCACACAAGATTTTGTTAGTGCTTTCAGCTTAACCATTTGCTTGTGGGTAGTAAGGAGTTGATTTCTGATGTACCAGGCCTGGAGAGAGAAAATGTCTAGAGGGAGGTAATTCAAAATTGAGATATTTTTGGATATAAAAATCCTCCTAGTGTCTAAAATGATTTCCCCTGAAGCAAAAATTCAAAAAGAACTTTCCAATGTACAATTGGAATTAATTTAAAATAGGTATAAAGGACCTTAGCCTAAGGGTCTAGATTTTTAGAAATTTTTGGATTATGGTCCAATTAAGGTTTCTATGGACCAATAAGATTAATCCAAATGTAGGGAGGAGATAAATTGAATCCTAAAAGAAAAACCCCCCAAAAATGAGTAAATGCTCACATAAGATGAAGAGTGGACTAAGGACCAAAGAAAAGAATTAAAAAATTAAATTTTGACACCTCAGTGTGGGGATCTCTCCTCATGAAGTAGGCACCTTTTTCTCATCATTACTCCCAATTTTTAATCAATAAAATGAGATATTTTCATCTCTCCTCTCTCCTATTTAAAAACTAGATCCAAAAAGTAAGCTAAACTGACCCAAAAATGGTCAAAAATTGACCAAACTGATTTGGAAAATTTTAGAATCAGTTTGCTTGGTTAGAGGCTCACTTTTTCCTATAAATAGAAGTCTCCTCCCTTTGTAAAAGCTTAATGGTGTTTATGCACTGTTACTCTGCTCTTGTCCTGAGCATCTACATTAAATTTTTTAATAATTCAATTGTTTTTGGCCTAATCCTCTCCAAAGTGAATTGGTGGCCACTCTTGCTTCAAACAAGAGTAGAACCCTGAATCCCTCAAGCCAAAGGAGAGCTTACAAGCTTCATGTAAGCTAATTTTCTTACTTGTTTAATGAAGAATCTATGGTTTTCTTAATTTTTAAGTTTTACAGATGTTGAATTAAATTCAAATGCTATGCCTTTGATAAAAAGGCCACCCCCTTCTCCTCTTTACATTCCATTCTTTCTCAATCCTAGAAAGATTAACTAAAGAATTAATTAAACTCTTTGTATTGTTTACTCTCTTGAATTTAGAAAATTGTGTACATTAGAGTTCCATAAATCTAATTTGGGTTAATTTAAGTTAAATAAAGAATGATAGAAAATGAGAAATGGTCAGCCATACAAAGGAGATTATGGTAAAATTTTCCATAATTTTGTGAAAAATAAAGTTTATTTTTATGTTATTCCAAAAAAGAGTAATTCCCACCATTTTTGCAACTAAAAGAAATATTCTAATTACTCCATATACATATTCATATGCATGGATATCAGTGATATTAATTATTAAAATTAATTTTTATGCATAGAAAGATGCATAAAGGAATTCTTTTATTACAAAAGTGTTATTCTCATTAAATTTGATTTTTATGCATAGAAAGATGTATAAAGGAATTTTTTTAAATTACAAAAGTGTTATTCTCATTAAATTTGATTTTTAAGTATAGAAAGATGCATAAAAGAATTTTTTTATTACAAAAGTGTTATTCTCATTAAATTTGATTTTTATGCATAGAAAGATGCATAAAGGAAATTTTTTTAACTACAAAAGTGTTATTCTCATTGCATTTGATTTTTATGCATAGAAAGATGCATAAAGGAATTTTTTTTATTACAAAAATGTTATTCTCATTAAATTTGATTTTATGCATAGAAAGATGCATAAAGGAATTTGTTATTCTCATTAAATTTGATTTTTATGCATAGAAAGATGCATAAAGGAAAATTTTTAATTACAAAAGTGTTATTCTCATTAAATTTGATTTTTATGCATAGACAGATGCATAAAGGAATTTTTTTTATTATAAAAGCGTTATTTTTATAAAAATTGATTTTTATGCATAAATAGATGCATAAAGAAATTCTTTTTATTTTAAAAGTATTATTCCTATTAAATTTGATTTTATACATCAAAGGATTTTTTTAATAAAAGTTATTCCCACTGAAGTTGATTTTTATGCATAAATAGATGCATAAAGAATTTTTATATCAAAATTAGAATTCTCTTAAATTCTATGAGTATTTGATAAATGAATAATTAAATACTCTAAGAGAGAAATTTCTATCGTTTTATATTCACTCGGATTGTAAAAAGAGAATTCAGGAAATCTATCGAGATCGAAATATTCAGATAAATGATTAATCTATTCCTCATTGAATTCGAAACTAATTTAGAAATCAGTTAAGTGAATATTCAAAGAAAGGAATTCAGTAAAATAGTAACTGAATTATCAAACCTTTTCAAGAAAGATAGATCAGGAAAAATCTTATCCAACTCGAACCTTGAATCAGACTATGACCAAGACCAAACCCTTTCGTCAATTTTGAGGAAAGAAGGTGTGACCAGTTTAGAAAAATACACTCAAAACTCCCGCCAAATCTGAAACTAAGTTTGAGAACCTTCTAATCGATATGTGGATCAAGGTTATAGAATTCGAGGAATTTTGGTATGAAATTCACAATTTCGATCAAGAAGTTTTGGGGATACTGATTCAAGAAATACTCCTTGTATTCAAAAGAAAATCAAACTAAAAACTTGCATAGAAATGAGATGTGATGTGAATAGATGTGATGAGATGCGATGTGAATCAGATAGATGTGAATGAATCAGATAGATGTGAATGAATGAGATGTGAAGTCATGTGAATCGGGATGTGAATGTGTATGTGAAGAATGGATATGGATGTGTACGTGAAGAATGGATGTGAATGTGTATGTGAAGAATGGATCTGGATGTGTATGTGAAGAATGGATATGGATGTGTACGTGACGAATGGATGTGAATGTGTATGTGAAGAATGGATATGGATGTGTATAAGAAGAATGGATGTGAATGTGTATGTGAAGAATGGATATGGATGTGTATGTGAAGAATAGATATGGATGTGTACGTGAAGAATGGATGTGAATGTGTATGGATGTGAATGTGTATGGATGTGAATGTGTATGGATGTGAATGTGTATGGATGTGAATGTGTATGTGAAGAATGGATGTGAATTTGTATGTGAAGAATGGATGTGAATGGGCATGTGAAGAATGGATGTGGATGTGTATGTGAAAGAATGTGATGTGACATGAATATATGTGGATGTGAAGTGATAAATATGAATGTATGGATAGATGTGAGTAGTCATACATGTGAACGAGTGGATGGATGTGGATGAATGAGATGAGATGTGTATGAATGAGATATGATGTGGATAGAAGTGATGTGATATAATGTGGATAGAATGCATGTGATGGGATGGTTATGAGAATGAATGTGGTGGATATGAATGAATGAATGTGATGGATATGAATGAATGTGATGTGATGGATGTAAATGAATGTGATGAACGTGAATAGATGTGATGTGATGTGAATCGGGATGTCAATGAATGAGATGTGATGTCATGTGAATCGGGATGTGAGTGAATGAGATGTGATGTAAATTGGGATAGATGTGATATGTGATGTGAATGAATATGATGTGATGAGATGTGGATATGGGTAGATGCGAGTGGATGAGATCTGATGCGGATAAATGAGAAAAGATGCGATGAGATGGAAAATGATGTGATGAGAATGGAAAATGATGTGATGAGATGGAAAATGATGTGATGAGAATGGGAATACATATGAAATAAATGAGGATTGATGTGGAACAATGTGGAAAGACGAGAGTTCGTTATAGAAACTGTATTTATGTCCTGTTTTTAAATGACTGTTTTATGTCAAAAATACTGGGGAAGCATTTTGACCGTCTTGTGAATGAGGTCGTGTGGAGACCTATCTGATAAAGTTGCAATAGCTGACGGAGAGTCAACGGAGGATGGCTCGCGTAGCAAGGTCGTCGGCCGAGGTCTTGACCAGCCATGGTTCGATTTAAATGGTGAGCTTCCAGTACGGTGGATAAGGGACTAAGGAAGCGGCCTATGAGTGAAGCGCTAGGTGACCTGCTGCGAAGGATCCTAGAGGGTGCTGACCATACAGTGCTCGGGCTCTGGGTCGCCGAAGATACCCACACGTACTTCGTGGAAGATATTGGAACAAGGAGTAAGGGTTGTTTTCTGAATTCGGGGATGGATCTAGTTGATTGACCTTGCTGGTCCCCTGAACGGATGAGTGCATGGCTCTTTTATATGGATCTGTTGGTTGATCTTGCTGATCTTCGACGGAGATTCCATTTTGATTTTTATAAGTGAATATATTGCCGGGTACTATGAGCTAGGAACAATTGAAAAGGCCCCTGAGTGGATAGGTGGTGAGCGTTTTGGTTGCCAATGATGCCATAAGTACACAGATGAAGGAAAAATTAGAAATTAGGATTCAACCAAATATTTTGGAAGATTATGATCAATGATACTATAGTTTCATTAAAAGTTTATTTTAAAGACAGCTGAATCTGTGAAAAAGGCAATTTCATATTGGGTGTGTAAGTGGTGTGACTAGTTTTAAGTTTGCATGAATATCCGGCTAGGGGGCCTTGGAACTCTCTTCTTTGGTACTCGGGATAAACCTAACCAAATTCTTAAATGGATCCCATCACTACAGTGGTAGAGCGGTTGGCTAACCCACGGGACTGGATGGGATTAGGCTAGGCTGATGGATCCCTAAAATGAGACTCAATTCTTTTATGGTACGATAGATGAAGTAAATCCCAGATAAAAATTGTTCTATGGAAAAGAATCAACAGCTGTGCCTCTCAATGAGGAAAAAAGTGTTGCTCTTATGATCCAAGTGCAAGTCTTTTCCTTGATCTGACTATGATACTTATACGGGTTCGGTCAGATCAGTTCAGTTAGTTAAGGCTCTTGACTACGTTAGAGTAAAAATACACTAGAGGAATCGTCTGTGCTTTCTGGGCGAGGGAAGTTTTTTCGGGTTCGGTTTTGGAAGAACCGAGGAATTAGTCTCTTGTCTAGATATCCGTGGGGCGAGGCCCCGAGTGAGGGACCCTGCCCCGCGCAAGAAGTGCTACTTCCGCTGCTAGCACCCCTAAATTCATCGCGCGAAGGGGACATAGATCTTTCAAGCCTTCAAAAGTGGGTAGCGTAAGATTGATTTTAGGAATGAAGCCACCATATATTAATCCACATGGAATTAAGTTATACATTTAAAAAATAATTTGAGCTAAAATTTGACACCGCTAGAAATATTGACTTGGAAGCTAGCAAGACGAGAGGCACAGAGGGCCAATGGCTCTTGTCACACATCACGCCTGCCCAATGTCTAGAGAATATGAAGAGGAATCTATTGCGCAGGATGTAGAGAGAAGCACTCGCGTGCAGTGCTACATGAAGCGTGCCCTCAGACCCAAGGTCTACAATGGAATCAATCAGTTGGATGGACTGCATGGAAGACAATCTCGTACACCACCTAGACCTCCACATCCGTGCTAACTGCCTTGCACACAACCCTACGGTGTCACAGTTAAAAAGTTAGAACCCACTACCTCTTGGTTAGGGTGGGCTGAGCCACTCCGCGACTTGGTTTTATGGTTTGTTCTTGACCTCCGCCACCACAGACCCCACATCCATACTTCTCCCGTTGAATAGCCAACCCTCAAGATGAAAGGCAGTGGTGGGAGAGATGACCACAACAGCTCGACAACTTCTCCCTGGCCATGTATTTTAGATCCAAAACAGTAGTAAACATCCAAGGATTTCAGCCTTCTGATCAGCCACCATCGTCCACAAGTGATGCTGGCTTCTCTATGGCACAACCTGCATAGGGTTTGACCACGAGCTGCTAATGGCACACTTAGTAGGAGCCCTTTCTCTACAACAGAAGCACCCGCAGTGTTTTCAGCAAAACACTACGTGTCCTGAAAGCACATTGCAAGAAGCGTCGGGGGCTCCTTTGTCTACGAAAGTTGGGCCAAAAGACTTTCCTAGCGCATGAAGCTCTTACATACCTCTTCAATGAGACGAGCACTGAGCGATGGGTGGTTCCTCTGGTAACTCCTTTCCTGCGTTTACAGGCTCCAACCTTGCTAACTTTGCCAGGCAAGGCCCTCAAGAGCAAGGACCAAGATACAAGGGCCTTCAGGAATGTGAATTGAGCCTTCACAATCCGGTGCAAAGAGAATGAATGCTTTTTTTCTCTCAAAAGCATCTAGAGGAAAGGATAGGACATGTGTGTCTCGACACTATAGAACTTAATCCTTTCCGAACTGATCTTGAGAATTGAATAACTTTCTTACATTCCCATGCATTCTAAGGTCAACGGTCAGACTCGACAGTGGAACAAGACTCGCACTTGGTTCACAGAATCAATATGAAAGCGAGGCACAACCGTTGAATCCTTCCCCTAAAACGAGGACTTATTCGGGTCCTATAATACAGAAAGAAAATCTAAATATAATCCCACAGTATGCCACTAATATTCTCGGCCATTCTGAGGATGACCACCTTGTTGTTTCATTGATCCTTGATCCTTTCTTCAAGACCAACGTTTATAGGATGGTTCTCTATACAACTTCATTTATAGTCATAGACGTTGGATGAATTCACTTCTTATTAGGGATCTTTCCCATCAAGAAAGCCTTTTTGCTCATAGATCTAACCTTCGAGTTTGATTATATTCACTAGGATCATTTCTTTCCCCTTTTCTTCAAAACAAGGCTAGGTTCTTATCTGCTCACAGGTATTCACCTTGCGACTAAGTGGTCTTTATCCATTATTTCTACTCGTCTCTTAACTCACGGCCATTGAGCTAGGTCGTCGGCCATCTTATTTCAAAGATAATTACATCTAGGAAAATTTTGCCATAACTTGGCTGCTTTTTGAATTCCTTTTCCAAAGAAATGAATAAATATCAATTAAACATAACATAAAATATCATGAGACTTCTCTTTTAATATCTAAATTATCTATGCATATACTTGCATAAAAGTAAGCATAACATATGATAAAACTTCCTCTTTTAACATCTATAAATATGCATGCATAAACATAAACATGAAAATGTAACTAAAGATCATTCTTTTTGCATCTAATGACTCGTGCATACACATACCATAAATATGTATATGGAAATGTAAGTAAACATCCACTTGCAGCATCTATATGATTCATGTATACATACCATGAATGTAAACATGCAAATTTGACCATTCATCCTCTTTTAACATCTATATAATTCATGCATACACAAACATGAATGTAAACATACAAATGTGACCAAACATCCTCTTTTAGTAGCATCTAATTGCTTATGCATAAGCATGCATAGATATAAACATAAAAATATACTCATGAGTCCACTTTTGGACATAAAAATATATACCTCTATTTATAGTTAAGAAGCTAACTTAAATGATTTGATTCTACCTACCATGAGTCTACAAAGATATCCTCATGTGCATGGGTTAGACACTTTCTTCATGGCTATTCTAAGTTTAGAAGAGGGGATAGCTTATTTAAAGCTCATCCACATAAAGTCCATATTCATAATCTAGACATCATTATAAACCCTAAACCAAGTATTAAGCAAGAGGGTTAACATCTTCATCATTAATTATCTACTTATTTAGAAAGCATGGTTTAAAGAGATAACCATGAGAGTAGCATGCTTCCAAAGCATGTGGAGGAGAAGAAGATAGTATAAACATCATTGTTTAGGCTTACCCTTGGTATGAGCTTGATTCTTTATCTTGCAAGGAGGTGTGTAGCCCTCAAGGAAGAGGCTTGTCCACCAAGCAAAGAGGGTAATCTTCAAGAGAAAGGTAGCCTTCAAGAGAGTGTTCACCATCAAGAGAAGAGGCTAGAGCACCATGGAGAGGATTAGGATTCAAGAGGAGAGACCCATGGCCACCATGGAGAGGATTAGGGAAAGATAGAATGGAAGCACCAAGATTCAAAATGGTTTAGTGAAGCACCAAGCTTCAAAATGGAGAGGCAAGGAAGAGGGATGAAGGAAATACACTAAAATGAAAATACACTAAGATGCAAAAACAAAGGAATGGGAGCTATTGATAGGTGAGGGAGGCCTCCAACCAAGCCCAACTGGGATCTAGAGGTTTCCAACTTCAGTTTGATCCAATTATTTGGGCAAGATTTGGCTTAGTTATGCGCACTTTTTGATCTAGTTTGGAAGAGGAGAGATAAGAGATGAAATATCCCATGCTTTTAGAGTATTTTTGAATATAAAAATGGGGGTTTGATGGGACTTCTAGGTGCCTTCTTGAAGCTTGCTTTCTATTTCCTGAGAGGTGTCAAAAGGCCTCCAAAAAGTCTCCTTTACATATCTGAAACTCATGATTATGAAATCTCCACCTCATGTGAGCCTTTCTTGTGGATAATGCCAAATTTTTCCATTTTTCTTTTAATCCTGTTTTCCAACCTTATTGGATAAGGACATCCCATTTTTAAATTAAAAAATATTTGCAAGGCTTAGAACTTAGAACTAGGGATCCTCTTGGCTCACCCACCGTCCAAAACTAATGCAACTTAGAAAATTCAGATCAGAATTCTATCTTAGGGGATCATCTTAGAATATCTTAAGGAATAATATTACTTAAAATTAATCTAACTCCCTCTAGAATAAATTCTCTCTCTAGTCTAAAACAAGGTCAAATGATATCTTTTTCCATTCTGAAAAGGGAGGATGATTACAAGAGACTGAAGGGGAGGTTCTTACATCTTTACATCATCAAAAGTTGGAGGGAGGAATCTTACAGAACCGGCACTTGTCTACGACATCGTTGGAACATATAAGACAGCTTAACCATATGTGCTTCATGTCAAATAGGAAAATTCTATGGACCTAGTGTACATAGTTGCATAGTTACATCATCAAAAGTTGGAGGGAGGAATCTTACAGAACCGGCACTTGTCTATGACATCGTTAGAACATATAAGACAGCTTAACCATATGTGCTTCATGTCAAATAGGAAAATTCTATGGACTTAGTGTACATAGTTGCTTAAGACTAGTTATAAAGGCCATACTATTTTTAGTTTAATCGACCTAGTGTGAAAACTATTTTTAAGTTTGACCTAGTGTAAAAAATAGTAATTTGTATATAAGTCATTTTTGACAATAAGCAACACACAATCATTCCCTTGCAATCATTTTCTTGTAAGCTCTCCTTCTCCTCTCTTCTTGCTTGCTTGCATGTTATTGTTCTTACTTGCTTGATAAATGGTTGTTTGAATAGGTGTGATTGTAGGTTTCTATCTTCCATTTGCTTCTTCTTTTGCCACATTTTGTGAGAGAGAACCATTGCAAAAGTACCATCTCTTCTTGCCTCCACCTAGGCATTGGGAGCTCTTCCTTCATCCTTTTGGAAAGGAGCATTCTAGTGTGAGGCCGTGACCAACGAGCTAGTGCACCCATAATGGGAATTTGCATTTGTGACTCGAAGGTAAGACCCAATGACACATGCTTTGTTGGCAAGGCTAAGGTAAGCACTTGACTTGAACATAGTGACAAAGAGAAGAGAGATTTTGAATCCACTGACTACATCCAATCTAATAATCATGACAAATTGCATCCAAATCAATCTTTACAACAACAACTCATAGCATCTTTTCTTACCACCAAACTATCAAACATAAAGATAATGCAGGACTTTGAATGACTACAAAAATTACATTTTCTTTCATATGAAGCTAGACGAGACTAGTGGATATCATGGAAGCTTGTATGTCTTGAGAATGCTACATGGGTTGTGTTTGCAAGGCTATCTGCTTCATAGATACCCATGAATAGTCAATAGTAGACATGAATCATTTGGTGAGTGTTTGTAGACTTGAATGTCAATGTTACATTGGATATCGCATGGAACTAAGTATAGTTTACAAGAGAGTCTATGTCAAGACTCATGAGTATGGTATGCATAAATCAATCCCAAGAATGTTTGATATTAAGGGAATGTAAAGATTGAGCTTATGAGAAAGTATGGGTTTTTGTATACTATGTTTGTAGGTAATCGATTCAAAGCTTATGAGAAAGTATATGTTTTTGTTTGCAAGTAATTGATGCAAAGCTTATGCATAAAGCTGATTATAGAGCCTACGGTACATCATATCAGGAATGTGTGTCATGATATGGATATGTGTGTTGCAAAGAGCATATACTACCTAGGGTAAGAAGGATGTGATTTGGTATTCAAGCATTATTACAGCTTCTATTAGATTGATCTAGCCACCTTGCCCCTTACATCTGAGTCCCAAGCATATCATCTTCTAATCTCGTGGATGCATGTGGGACATAGATGAGCCTAGTAGGGAACTACAGATTAGGGGTCAAGTTCCAAGACCTCAATATTTCATTTGCATAGGTGCATACAACCATTACACATTTATAAGGTAAGCATAAACAGGAAATCGACAACCATAGAAGGGAACTGACCAATGAGGAGAATGATTGGGTATTACTGAAATGTAAGAAAGCAAGATTCTGCAAGAAGCCATGGAAAGAGAGAGGATGTCCTAAGCTCTCTACCATGTATTATGGACCTTTTAAGGTGATCAAGCAAACCAATTGTTGCTTCCAAGTTTGCATTACCTCATCATTGGTGTGTTCACAATGCCTTTCATGTGAGTCTCTTGCGAAAGTACGTGTGAGTCTCTTTCATGTGAGTCTCTTGCAAAAGTACGTGGGACTAGATCCAAAAAAGCCCTTCTCACGGAATCTGCTAGAGGTTACTGAGCTAAAGGATATTCTCCAGCCTAAGCAGATTGTTTCTCATAGGGTTCACCGACTATTGGCGTGAAGTTTAAAATTATCTACTTATCGATGTGAAGTGCGTCACAACGAGGATTACTTCACCATTTTCCATAGCTTCTTCAAGCATATCTTGAGGCTTTACAATTGAGGTGAAGAATTTAGAAGCTAGGAGGGATGTCACCATTTGGCCATCCCACCTAAATGGTCTTCCAATTTCATATCAATTTACAAGAAGCCAAGCATCCTCAGTAATGCCACGGTGTGTGGAACTAACTGCCCGAGATGCATGACTCGTGTTTTTTGGTGACCCAGACATGTGCCCACATATGCCTGTATTTTACAAGTTCCATGTGAAAGGGATATGTTTTCGTGCCAAAGTTGCCCGTGCATACATGTTTATGTACCTAAAACTATTTTTGCATGCATACATGTTTGTGTACCTGAAGTTTTTTTCGTGCAAATTGTTTTCATGTGAATGCCTGCTATAAGATTTTCAAATCACTGACTGGGGATGCCCAGTCGTGAACCATGTCAAGCTTGGTTTGTGGCATGTGAATAGGCGGTAAGTATTAATTAAACCATTCTGTGTTAAATATAAGGTTAAATGCAATGTTTTATAACCTTTGCAGGTTCGCACTCACATTAAAAACCTTGAGGTGCCGGGGGCTGATTACTATCAAAAGTATGCCCTTGTGTGTGGTGCTTTTATAGAAGGGTGTAATACATGTGTCTATGATACTAAAAAGAAGAAGAACAAGAAACATCTATGAGACACATTTTAAAGAATTATAATAACACACCCTTTGCTTTTGAACAATGGGTTGATTGGTTTGCTTAGGGGTTTCACTATTTTGGACCATGTGTGTGATCGGATTACTTAGGAGTTTCACTTCTTTGAAAAACCCCATATCACCTGCATGCAAAGGGTAATAAGACATGGTCTATTTCGCGTGTTTTTATGTACATACAAATCATCACCTATAAGTATATAAACTTGAACATACAAATTAACACCTAGACGTATATAAAATATTTAGAATCCTTGTTGAATATGTAGCATCCCTATTATAAATCAAGTATGTAAGGATTACTTAAGATAAGTGTTGTAGCATCCCTACTCTAAGCGTTAAGTATAACTCTTGTGTGAGATCGGAAGCAGCGTCGGCCTCCCACGCGGGGCAGGGATCCACACTCGGGGCCTCACCTGCGGATGTCCGGAAGAGAGGCTAGCCCAGCGGTTCCTCCGAAACCGAGCCCGGAAAAGCTCCCCTCGCCTGGAACGCACGGGCGATTCGTGCATGAGAAAATCTTCTAACGGGGGAATTATTCTAATGAGTCAAAGTCTTAGCTAGTTAAACTGATCTGACCGAACCTGAAGTCACATGGTCAAATCAAGAAGAGATTTGCACTTGGTCCATGGAATCACCGCTTTTTTCCTCTTTTACCAGGCACAGCCGTTGATCCCCTCCCACAAAACAAGGTCTTCTCATGATTTATTCTAATTAACGTAACTAATTGTATCTAGTTGTTTCATAGGAATCCTCCAATCCAGCATCCGGCCCATGGGTTAGCCAACCACTCGACCACTGTATTGGTGGTATTCCTTTATAAAGATTTGGTTGTGTTTTGCCCGGGTACCGAGGAAAAGAGTTCCCAGGCCCCCTAGCCGGCGTTTCATGCAAAAATTAATGTAGGCATTCACATACACACCCAATATGAAATTGCCATTTATAGCAGATTCGGCTGGCTTTAAAACAATCCTTCAATAGAAATCATAATTTTACTGATCATCATTCTCCAATATTCTGAGTCCATTGTGTTACAAAATGTGTCCTCTGGACTCTCCGTTGAAGACCAGCTGGCCAACCAACGAGATCCAGTATCAAATTTGGTTTCCAAAAAGCTTTCCTTTTAGTCCATCCAAATCTTCCTCCTCGACATACGCATGGGTGTCCTAGCAACCGCGAGCCCGTGCATCGCCTGGTCAGAACCCTCTAGGATCCTCCTTAGGTGTCCTAGCACTTCACTCAAGGACTGCTTTGTCGGTCCTCGTCCATCGTACCAGAAGTGCACCATTTTAACCGTACCAAGGCTAGTCAAGACCTTGGCAAGCTTTGCCACAAGCGACAGCCCTTGACAACTCCGCCAAATGTTCTAACGAACCTCCTCTTAGTAAAACATATGCCAAATGCTTCCTCCAGCATTCTGGCGTAAAACAATCCTTTGAATGAAAAACAGAGATTCCGATGTAAGTAAAATTTCCAGTTTGAGATTGGTTCGACAAAACTCCTTTCTCCATAATTCTCGGTTTCATAATGAGGATCCTTGATCTCTCATGAGGGTAATCTATCCATCATTTTGTCTGTTTGTCCAACTAGATTCTTGGTGAGTTCGGTCAAAGGAAAAACTAGTTTAGTTTCGGTAGTCTATTCTTTGTAGGGTTATTGGTCACTAAGTTTTCGATTGAGAGATGGACAAGTAGGGTTATTGTCTGTCCCTCTTGTAGTCTAACCAAATTCATTCGGTTTAGTTTTAACAAGGATTTCCTTCAGATAAACATCTAATTTTGGGTAAATATCAATTTAGTGATTTTTTCAATTAAAATATCCAAAGATATTCTTTATGCCACATAATTTCTCGACCTTAATTCATTAGGTAGAATTATGGTGGAAATTCATCTTTTGAAACTAAGATTTAATTCAAATCCATCTTTTCTTAAATATCATAAAAATTCTTCTTTTAGCTAAATACCAATACCTATTTTTTTGAATAAACTTAAAATCCCTCTTTTTCTCATTTAATGAGTGCAATCCAATTATCATGGGAATTCCTCTTTTATCATAAATTAAATCTATCTAAAATTCTTCTTAAAAATTACATAAAAATATCCATTAATTCCATTAAGCTAGAAATTCCACTTTTCTCATTCAAATGATTGAATTCCAAATATGGTGGGAATTCCTCTTTCATCATTTAAATTTATCTATGCAAAAAGATAAATTTAACCAAATTTTCTCTTAAAAATTAAATAAAAATCTCCATTAATTCCTTTACACTAGAAATTCCCTTTTCTCATTTAAATGGTTGAATTCCAATTATGGTGGAATTCCTCTTTCATCATTTAAATTTATCTATTCAAAAAGATAAATTTAACTAAATTTTCTCTTAAGAATTAAATAAAAATCTCCATTAATTTCTTTACACTGCAAAAAGATAAATTCAACTAAATTCTCTCTTAAAAATTAAATAAAAATCTCCATTAATTCCTTTATACTAGAAATTTCATTTTTTTCATTTAAATGGTTGAATTCCAATTATGGTGGCAATTCCTCTTTCATCATTTAAATTTATCTATATAAAAAAATAAATTTAACTAAAATTCTTCTTTAATTTTTAAATAAAATATCCATTATTTTAGTATTCCAAATTTTTCTCTTTCCTCATTGGAATACATGGATTTCTATTGTCATATGAATTTCTCTTTTATCATAAAAATAAATTACTAAAATTTTTCTTTTTTCTAATTAACTATTTACGTATAAACATAAAAATTAATTTTTCCATGGTTATGATAAGAATTATTAAATTAACCTAGGATGATTAATCCTAGAACATGTTAGGAAGTCCTCTTTTCATATTATGTATGAAAATGATTTATGTGTTAATTTTTCAAAAAATTTACCATAGCTCCACTACTATTATTGGTAGTTTTCAATAATTTTGAAAGCATAAAGTTTTTCATAATTTAAATAGCATAAAAGCATTAAAAGGCCACTTCTTTGGCTTCTAATTTGACAAGCTTAGAATTTACTTTCAGATTTGAGAATTGCTTCATGAGAAACATCATTTGAATATAGAATAGGTCATAGGAATGACCATTCTTTGGGGGAAAGAGAGATATGTTTAAAAAACATTTTAATTTAAGCATAAATGAAAACTTTATGTGTTTAATCACTAAAATTCATTAGAGAGCTTCAATTACATTAAAGAGCCATTCAATTGAATACTTCTCAAGCTTGAGAGGGGTTGAGAAGTGAGAAACATTTAGAGATTAAGAAAAAGACCATAAAGTCACACTTTACCTCTTATTTTGCTTGACTCTTTAGTCTAAGGAGAGGCCCCCAACCAATCAATTGGTTTAGTATGTTGATGAAGACTCCAAAGAAGGTTGAAGAGAGAGAGAAGCTCCAATCTCTCCAATTTGTAGAGGATAATAGAAAATATGCTTCTTTTAGAGTAATACTGGCATGGTCTAGTTCACAGATGAGAATACAAAAGAATGAGGATCTATTTATAGATGAGGGAGGCCACTAACTGAGTCCAACTAAGTTCTATAATTTTCCAGCTTCAGTTTGGCTGAATTTGGACAAGATTTGGACCATTTTGGCTCCCTTTTTGATTTGGTTTGATCCAGGAGAGAGGAGAGATAAAAATATCTCATTATTTTTTAGTTTAAAAGTCCTCCACACATGTGAATTAGGCGCCTCCTTGAAGGCTCCCCCTTTCCTTACCAAGGTGTCAAAAATGAATGATTACTCCAAAATATCTCATTTTTTTAGTAATATTTCATAATTTTTAACTAATAAATCTTGTACTCAGTCAACTCTTCATCTTATGTGGGTATTTACTCATTTTTGGGTATTTTCTTTTATTCATTGGATTTATCTCATCCCAACACTTGGATTAATCTTATTGGTCCATAGGAACCTTAATTGGACCATAATCCAAAATTTTCAGAAAATCTTGATCCTTAGGCTAAGGTCTTTTAAATCATTTTTAATTAATTCCAATTGTATCTTGGAAAATTTATTTTGATTTTCTGTTTCAGGGAAACATATTTTTTATATTTATAAAATTTATATATCCAAAAATATCTTAATATTGAATTACCACTCTTTAGAAATTTTCATCTCACTAGGCAAAAACAAGGCAAAATAATATTTTCTTGTATTCAGAATCATGGAATGATTACAAGGGATTGAAGTAAAGGCGTATTCATTATTCAGGCTGAGGAGGAATCTTACATCTTGTAGCATCCCTACTCTAAGAGTCAAACATATTAGAAGCTACTACATAACATAACTCTTGTAAACGTCAAACATATTAGAAGCTACTACATAAAATACCTCTTGTAAATGTCAAACATATTAGAAGCTACCACATAAAATAACTCTTGTAGATGTAAAAAGTGTAAGTGGACCCAATTAAAAAATCACTTTGTGCGCACATTATTGACGTCATACATTTTTTCAACGATGCCCATTGGGTTGTTCGTCAATAGATCTGTGACATTCCTTGTGTTTCATGGGTCATTTTCCATGTATATATATATATATATATATATATATATATATATATATATATATATATATATATATATATATATATATATATATATATATGTTATTGAAGAGTTAAGATCTATGTGATGTAGTGTTGCAAGATGTCATGCAAGATATAATATCGATCATGCATGATGTGTCATAAATGATGTGCTAGGTAAGTTTATAAAATAAGGAGGATGGAAGAAAGCAACACTTGCAAAATATATACCACAAATACCTAGGGGTGGCATGGGCTACATGTTGAGCCTTCAAAAGAGGGTAGCGTAAGATCGATTTTAGGAATGAAGCCACCATATATTAAGTCATTTTTGACAATAAGCAATACGCAATCATTCCCTTGCAATCGTTTTCTTGTAAGCTCTCCTTCTCCTCTCTTCTTGCTTGCATGCTATTGTTCTTACTTGCTTGCATGCTATTGTTCTTACTTGCTTGATGAATGGTTGTTTGAATAGGTGTGATTGTAGGTTTCTATCTTCCATTTGCTTCTTCTTTTGCCACATTTTGTGAGAGAGAACCATTGCAAAGTACCATCTCTTCTTGCCTCCACCTAGGCAGCATTGGGAGCTCTTCCTTCATCCTTTGTAAAGGAGCATTCTAGTGTGAGGCCGTGACCAACGAGCTAGTGCACCCATAATGGGAAGTTGCATTTGCGACTCTAAGGTAAGACCCAATGACACATGCTTTGGCAAGGCTAAGGTAAGCACCTTGACTTGAACATAGTGACAAAGAGAAGAGAGATTTTGAATCATGTGACTACATCCAATCTAATAATCATGACAAATTGCATCCAAATCAATCTTTACAACAACTCCTCATAGCATCTTTTCTTACCACCAAACTATCGAACATAAAGATAATGCAGGACTTTGAATGACTACAAATCTAACATTTTCTTTCATATGAAGCTAGACAAGACGAGTGGATATCATGGAAGCTTGTATGTCTTGAGAATGCTACATGGGTTATGTTTGCAAGGCTATCTACTTCATAGATACCCATGAATAGTCAATAGTAGACATGAAACATTTGGTGAGTGTTTGTAGACTTGAATCCCAATGTTACATTGGATATCGCATGGAACTAAGTATGTAAGAATTACGTAAGATAACTGTTGTAGCATCCCTACTCTAAGCGTTAAATATAACTCTTGTTGCATCCCTACTCTAAGAGTCAAACATATTAGAAGCTACTACATAACATAACTCTTGTAAACGTCAAACATATTAGAAGCTACTACATAAAATACCTCTTGTAAATGTATTAGAAGCTACCACATAAAATAACTCTTGTAGATGTAAAAAGTGTAAGTGGACCCAATTAAAAAATCACTGTGTGCACTTAATTGATGTCATACATTTTTTCAACGATGCCCATTGGGTTGTTCGTTAATAGATCTGTGACATCCCTTGTGTTTCATGGGTCATGTGTCATTTTCCATGTATGTATATATATATATATATATATATATATATATATATATATTATTGAAGAGTTAAGATCTATGTGATGTAGTGCTGCAAGATGTCATGCAAGATATAATATCGATCATGCATGATGTGTCATAAATGATGTGCTAGAGGTAAGTTTATAAAATAAGGAGGATGGAAGAAAGCAACACTTGCAAAATATATACCACTAGATGTTGAGTCTTCAAAAGTGGGTAGCGTAAGATTGATTTTAGGAATGAAGCCACTATATATTAATCCACATGGCATTAAGTTATACATTTAAAAAATAATTTGAGCTAAAATTTGACACCGCTAGAAATATTGACCAGAGGCACAGAGGGCCAATGGCTCTTGTCACACATCACGCCTGCCCAACGTCCAGAGAATATGAAGAGGAATCTATTGCGGAGGATGTGGGGAGAAGCACTCGCGCGCAGGGAAGCGTGCCCTCAGACCCAAGGAATCAATGAGTTGGATGGACTGCATGCAAGACAATCTCGTACACCACCTAGACCTCCACATCCGTGCTGTTAAGAAGTTAGAACCCACTACCTCTTGGTTAGGGTGGGCTGAGCCACTTCGCGACTTGGTTTTATGGTTTGTTCTTGACCTCCGCCACAGACCCCACATCCATACTCTCCCGTTGAATAGCCAACCCTCAAGATGAAGGGCAGTGGGAGAGATGACCACAACACCTCGACAACTTCTCCCTGGCCATGTATTTTAGATCCAAAACAGTAGTAAAACATCCAAGGATTCCAGCCTTCTGATCAGCCACCATCGTGTCCACAAGTGATGCTGGCTTCTCTACGGCACGACCTGCATAGGGTTCAGCCACCATCGTGTCCACAAGTGATGCTGGCTTCTCTACGGCACGACCTGCATAGGGTTTGACCGCGCGCTGCTAGTGGCACACTCAGTAGGAGCCCTTTCTCTACAACAGAAGCACCCGCAGTGTTTTGAGCAAAACACTAGCGTGTCCTGAAAGCGCATTGCAAGAAGCGTCGGGGGCTCCTTTGTCTGCGAAAGTTGGGCCAAAAGACTTTCCTAGCGCATGAAGCTCTTACATACCTCTTCAATGAGACGAGCACTGAGCGATGGGTGGTTCCTCTGGTAACTCCTTTCCTGCGTTTACAGGCTCCAACCTCGCTAACTTTGCCAGGCAAGGCCCTCAAGAGCAAGGACCAAGACACAAGGGCCTTCAGGAATGTGAATTGAGCCTTCACAATCCGGTGCAAAGAGAATGAATGCTTTTTTTCTCTCAAAAGCATCTAGAGGAGGAAAGTATAGGACATGTGTGTCTCCTAGAGGTATCTGCAATGCTTCTTCCACTTCCTGTCATTACCACAGTATGCACAACTTATCAAGTGGCAAGATGCACTAGATAGGTGAGCAGTCACTGGCACTGGCAATGTAAAGGCTGCGTGGAAGATTGAGTTAGTGAAGGTGCCTTGCAAGAGCAGATCTAATCCAAAAGGTGCAGAATCAGAAGAGAATCGTTACTTCTAGTCCAAAGAGCTCAAGTATAGCATAAGCCCAAGTGCCTAGACCTCTTCATCATCCAAGATAGACACTGGTTCAACATCGTCAACTGTCACAAGTTGCCTACCCTATGGATTGTAAACCAAGTCTTTCTCTTGACTTTAAGCCTACAAACCACAACATCAACAATGTTATTTTAGAAATTGAAAGGCATCGAATGCAATGAGATACAATAACTAGTCCGTTCAAGTACGCACATGTTTTCTCTATGCATCACTAAAAAAAGAATCCATTTGCTATACTTTCAATTCTGAAAGTGGTTTTCTAAACTGGAGAAGGGCACGTTCCCTTATGTTCATAAATTTAAGGGGAGACTTGCCATCTTTTTTTCTTTGCTTTTTTTGTCAAAGAGAGCACTTAACTTTCGTGTTTTTATAACAGTTGATGTCAGTTGATAAGTTTTCTTATGTATATCTTCTTTTTGTGCAAGTATCCATTAACAACAATCCTCATCCTCATATGACCGGACCATACAATCGTTTTCTACATGGATACTGCTTTGCAAGTACCCCAAATTTTTTTGACAAGTATGACTTTGATATAATATTTAATCAAAATCATAAATTTCATAAATAAACCTTAGGGAGTGTCCATGCACAATACTTATGAAATTCATGCTACAGTGTCAATATTCTATCAAAACACATATGACATCATCCAATGTGCTGCTATTGTAAATTGAACTTTTTATTAAAATTATCTAAAATTTGACCTCGCATTTTCTGTGAGCTAGGCCTCCATGGTTAATCTCAAAAATGAAAAGAGGTAGAAGGTGGCATTTAGATAGACTCATACTAAAACAATTCTTGTAGGTTTAGGCCATGTGTTGAGAAACCATACTGTTATAGTACCATTTAGCTTTGCAAGGAGGAGCAGGGATGAAAACAGGTAGGTTGCAGGAACCCGTAATGTAGCTGTTTTCCCAAATTCTCTCTCTCTCTCTCTCTCTCTCACGCGCACACACACACACACACACACACACGTCCATCATATCTGACGTCATCTTGACACGTATCAAGCTTCAACATACCTGCCTCTTCAATGTCCAATCAATGTCTCCTTGGCATACCTCACAGTTTCCATCTTTAGGTTTTAGGGGATGCCCTACTCTCACACATTTTATCATCACGGGTCTCATGGGCCATTTCCGCCCCCAAAGACGTGCACAAGAAACTCATGATTAAATCCTTACCCTTTATATTCTGTCACAGCCACTCTGTTTACCCTTCCAAATACAACCCCCCTGGTACACACACTGCTTTCGAGTACACGTTCCTCTAAGAGGTGCACTCAGACACCTAATTCTTAACATGACCCATGTTGAAGCGAATGGCAGCAAAGATTTAGCCTATCGTCATCACAAACATTGAGGTTTAAAAAACAATATGTACTGCTGCTAACGACAGCCAACATGCAATTAAATACAACACTATCTTTCCCCAGCATTGCAGCCAGGGTTCTCCATACACCATCAAAGTGTAAGATGAATGAGGAATCTATGCATAGAAAACTCCATCATGAATAAATGCAACAAATGAGTTTTGCAACCGAATAGCACATTCAAATGAAGTTCTTAATTTAGATCTATAACCTCGAATGTTTGAAGCCATCAAGTGCTTTGCAATGAGCTAGTAGACACCAATGGAACAACCGAATTGTAGTGTTCCCCAAGCCCAAAGGCATGTCGGTGGTAGGAGAGCCTGAGGCTTGGATTCCCAGTTTCATCACCCCCAGCAGGTACACTCTCATATTCCTTACCCATTTCCACCTCGGGAAGATCCCCCGAAAACACAACAATATGTTTTTGCAAAGAGCGTGCTATGGCATCGAGCTCTAGCTGACCTCCCCAAGTTGCCGTCGATTCTACCTCTTGGCAGTACCTCTCAAATCTAGCTTCTTGGCTCTCTTCATCATCATCATCATCATCCTCAGTTACAATGAAGGGAACAAAGTCTTCCGCATGAGACCGCATATATGAGGCTGCCAACTCTCTCAGCTCTTGAAATGACGACTGCAGGCAGGCACCCGGATAGAGAGACAGTTGATCCTCCACTGCACGATACAAGCAGTGCCCATCTGGCTTGATCTCCTTCAGTGTGAATCCAAGGGGGCGCAATTTCGCCTCAAGTTGCTGATTTTCAAGAACACGGTCACTTACTACATTATTCTGCTCTTCCTTAATTTTTTGTTCTCGTTCGGCTTCCTGCTGTGCCCTCTTGTCACGTCGTTTTTGGGCTTTCGTTGGCTTCTGCAGTTGAGGGTGGTCTCTTGAAACAGGCACACCACTCAGAGCTTTGATAACTTTGTCCAGACCACTGCTGTTATCCTCTCTATCATCCCCTAAACTAGATAACTCCTTGGCATGCCGAGCTCCCAGCTTCAAGTCAAGCTTTGCAATTTCTTCCTCCACCTGTTTTTTCTTTGCTTTCTGTTCTGCCTTGCTCCCTTTTGCAGCTGCTTTCTTTAGAGCTAACTCCCTGTTTTGAAGTTCTTTTCTCTCTTTCCTATAAGAGTAAAAACGAACAGATAAGGTAAAACAAGACAATAAATAAACATGCAGAACCACTGCCATAATCTCTCTCTCTCTCTCTCTCGGCTGTTCCGCCTGGCCTGCCCTTCGCCGCCTGTCCTCTCTCTCTCTCTCTCTCTCTCTCTTCGCTGTTCCGCCTGCCCTTCGCTCTTTCTCTCTCTTCGCTGTTCCGCCTGGCCTGCCCTTCGCCGCCTGTCCTCTCTCTCTCTCGGCTGTTCCGCCTCCCTCTTCCCACCCACCCTTGCCCTTTGCCGCCTGTCCCCCCTCTCTCTCTCGGCTGTTCCGCGTCCCTCTTCCCACCCACACTTCGTCAGGCCCCCAAGGCAGCAACATAACTCTCTCTCTCTGCTGAATCTCCTCTCTTTCCCTTTCCCCTGCATGACTTGACCCCCCCCCCCTCCCTGTTGCTACTGTTTCGTGCTGCTGTCATGGATTAATTTTCAGTCCATTGGCTGTGGGAAGTTCTGCAAAAAGTCATGGCCAAGACCGGGTTTAAAGAGGAGCTCGTGAAGGTGGAGGACAAGCTCGGCACAATTATCAAAGAAAACAAGAAGATGGTCGACTCTTCCGTTACCGCAATCATAAACCACCTCTCCAAACTCGAGAAGGGATTTGACAAAATCCAAGAGCTCGAAGAGAGATCTTCAAAGCAAGAGGCTGAGATTTCAGCCTTAAAGGAGGAACTAGTGGAGGCCAAACTGCATGCTAAAACTCAAGCGGCTGAAATCTCAGCCCTCAAAAAGGCGTTGGAAGCCACTTCAAAAAGCAAGCTTGAGGATGGAGAATTTCAGCCCTCCTTGATTGAAGAGCTGAATACCATCAAGGAACAAATGAGGATCATTCGAGAGGAGGAGGAGCAACATAAAGAGAAGACATCTTCATGGGTGGAGGTGATCACAAAGACACAAAAGAAGATGGACGAGGCCGAGAAATGGATCGAGGTTGCCAAGAAAGGGAAAGGTAAAGAATCACCACCCATCCCCACTCCCACCATCATCAACATGACCCTTGAAGAGGAGCAAAGGAGGAAGACCCGGGCCTTACATGTACGAGTGTCCGGTCTAAAAGACCGTGATGATGCGGAAGGGGAAACCAAGGAGCTCTTCTCTATGATGGGCATTGAAGCCACGCACACAAAGGCATGGAGAGTGGGAAAGAAGAGGGAAGGTAGTGGCGAATCTTCTTCTAAGGAGAGAGCACTTATCATTCGTTTCCCCTCCATGGAAGCGAAGAAGGACTTCTTGAAGAGACGTCCTACACTCAAGCAAACGGGAATATTTCTTGGAGATGACCTCACACTCTCGCAACTTGCCCACATGAAAGAAGTTATGCCCGAGATAAGGGCAGCCCGAGAGAAAGGGAAAGTGGCCTTCTATAGAGATGGTAGAGTGGTGATTATGGAGAGGCGCTCTTCATGACAGCGCGAGACCTATGGGACTACACTCAAAGTTGCTACTTGGAATTGTAATGGATCTCTACGCCTTGATGTAGGGGCTTTTGAGGATAGTTTCACTGGGAGGGACATCATCTTCTACTGTGAGACGCATCAGGCTCCTGGACAGTCCATGCCACATGTTACTGGATACCGATGGGAGACAGCTTGTAGACAGGAGACTCGTTCAGAGCATAGAGGACGGGGCTCAGGAGGAGTGGCAGTATTGTTTAGAGAGGAGCTATAGCCACTGATACATATAGTCCGCAGAGATGAGCAGGCTAGATACATGTGGGTTAGACTGAGGGCCGAGACCGGCAGATATCTCTACATTGCTATATGCTATTTTGCTCCTAGTACATCAGTGTATGCATCACCTAGCGGGCAATCTCCCTTTTCTATTTTGGATGATGACATTTGGGAGGTCTCCAGGGATGGTGACATCATTCTCTTGGGGGACTTCAATGCCAGGACCGCCCATAACCAGACAGTATTTTATGATACCTCAGAGGAGATGTTGAGGGAGCTTGATGTTAGGGATATGGGCCTATCTAGACTCTCACAAGATGAGGAACATACAGTGTATGGGCGGTATTTGATAGACATGGGGACTGCACATGGATTGGCCATCCTGAATGGCCTACAGAGATTCCCGACATCGGGCGGTTTCACTAGCTTTCCACATCGGCATGGTGCTAGTACAGTGGACTATGTTATGGCTCAGCCCAGTCTCATTCCCTCTTTTCAGGATTTTATGGTAGGCACTAGGCCGGTTGGAATAGCAGTGGATCATGCTATCTTGTCCTTCACTCTCACATTTCAGTTCAGCACTGCTCCATTGGGACAGGTCTCCACACACACTCGTTATACCTTTACGAGGGAGACTGACACCGTATACACGGATGAGATATACAGACGCCTATGTGCCGAGGAGCCGGGACGGCCATTAGATGAGCTCACTCAGATATTGATAGAGACGCTTCATGCTGCAGCATCAGAGGCATATCCCCATAGTCAGCCTACACGGAGACGATTTGGGAACATGCCGCAGAACAGTTGGTATGATGAGGAGTGCAAAGAGATGAGGATCAGATTACAGAGAGAGGTGCTCATGGGTGTTACCACTCACAGACAGTCACGGATTACCTTCCGGCACCTAGTGCGACGGAAGAAGAGGGCTTATCTTGCTCAGTTAGAGAGGGATTTGTACCAGTTGTTTATGAGTCAAGACTCAGGCGAGGCATGGAGACTATTCCATGAGCATTCACCATCACCAGCCATTACCTCCACAGAGATTTGGGGTGAGTATGCAGAATCCCTGTACACAGCACCAGGACAGCCGCCCCTGCCAGACCCATCGGAGCCATGCCCAGAGACGTGTGCTTTCTTTACTGCTGAGATGGTAAGGAAAGCTATTGACAGGATGAGGACTGGGAGAGCATATGATCATGATGGTTTGGTAGCAGAGCACTTTTTTCATGCCAGAGATATGCTTGCAGAGCTTATTGCTATGATGTTTAACCGAGCCATGTGTGAGGGTTTTCCTGAGACTTGGAATATGTCCACGATTGTGCCTATCTTCAAGTCAGGGGATCCCATGCTTCCTAGGAATTATCGTACCATCATGATTGGTCACACATTGGCTAGATTATATGCATCTATTCTTGAGCAGGAGTTGAGTAGATGGGCAGAGAGAGAGGGCATACGTGCATCAGGGCAGGTAGGGTTCAGGAGAGGTTTCTCCACTCTTGACCATATCTTGACACTCAGAGCTATTATTGAGGAGGGCAGATTATATGGCAGGAGGATTTATTGTTGCTTTGTGTATTTCCGCAAAGCTTTTGACACAGTACCGAAAGCCAGACTGATGCGCAGACTACAGGAGATGGGAGTGCCCACAGAGCTGATTTGGGGAATCATGGCTTTATACAGGACAGTTGTGGGGCAGGTATGTACTACCCAGGGTATATCTGAGATGGTTCACTCCACTATTGGGGTGAAACAGGGCTGCCCCCTTTCCCCCACCTTATTTGGGATGTATGTGGATGAGGTTTCGGACTATGTAGAGCGAGAGGGTGACAGAGGAGCACAGCTAGCAGGGACATGGATTCCGCTGTTATTGTATGCTGATGATATTGTGCTGATCTCAGATTCTCCAGAGGGGATGCAGCGTCATTTGGATGCATTGCACATGTTTGCAGAGGACAGTGGATTGTCTGTTAACCTTGGTAAAACCAAGGTGATGGTGTTTAACACCACAGCACAGTGGGTTAGGAGGTCAATGCCCACCTTTACATATGGTCAGGAGACAGTGGAGTATACAAATGCATATACTTACCTTGGTGTGGTTTTTAGTGGCCCACTATTTTCCTTGAGGAGAGCAGCGGAGACCAGATTGACCAGAGCTTATGCAGCATTGGGGAGACTAGAGAGGATGTGTTCGCATGTTCAGTTTCAGGAACCTCGAACAAAGCTCTGGCTCTTTGACACTTTGGTCACTTCAGCCATGCTGTATGGAGTGGAGATATGGGGACCCTCAATGGATCACCACAGCCGAGCTGGTAGCACTGATGGATGGAGACATATGGAGAGGTCCTTGGTTTCTATGATTTCCCGGATGATTAGGGCCAAGGCCTCCGTACCACACGATATTATCCGTGCAGAGATGGCTGCCCCCCCATTGGTAGTAGAGGCACTCACTCGATCAGTCTCCTTTATACATAGCACTTAGGCTCTCCCTAGAGACAGATATGCTCGCTTAGCCCTGGAGTCTTCACGACAGTTGGCATCACAGGGAGACGGATCATGTTGGTATGCACAGATGACAGCTTGGTTCCAACTGCATGGCTTTAGTATGGACAGGCTACCTCCATTTCAGTACTCCCTGGATGCACCCTCCCTCTCTCTCACATGGGCAGAGATTACCAGACTTATCAGGCAAGACTTGACTCAGCTGGACACTAGGAGGACATGGATACAGCCGACACACGAGCTTGGTACGAAGATGGCTTTCTATAGAGATCATCTTCTCCAGCTCACGGAGGATGGGTTTGTGATTAGACCCAGCTACATGGATACTCATCTTTCTCATGGGGTACGGTGTGCTATTGGTCAGATGCGCACATCCTCACACCAGCTAGAGATTGAGACTGGCAGATTCAGAGGAGTACCAGCTGAGGCCAGGATTTGTCAGTTGTGCCAGATGGAGCCAGATACAGAGTTACATTACATATGTCACTGTCCAGTATATTATGAGATACGAGGCCGTTTTCACTGCCTGTTCAGAGAGGGCTTTGGACCACTTTCTAGAGTCATGAGATACCAGGATCAGAGATGCCTCGGATTGTACTTGCTGGATCTCCTGAGAGGGAGGGGATCAGAGAGGGAGAGACACCTACAGAGGCAGATTACAGACTTCTTTCAACCAGAGATTGAGCAGTCATGTCAGCAGGCATTGCAGCTAGCCCCAGAGAACAGCCGCACCAGAGGTACACTGATCGATCGGGCTATAGAGCTGGGGCGGTCCGGGCGCCCCAAGATGAGAGGCCCATCTCGACACCGGCGGAGACTACAACAGAGGATCAGGACCATACTAGCACAGCATGGGAGACGTCCAATCAGAGTACTCACCATGGAGGACATTGAGGATATCCGCCATCGACCGATGAGAGACATCTTTGGATAGTGATGTGTATGATGCTTACCTTTGTTGCTGGAGTTTTCCTCCCAGATGTTATCCATTAGGAGCTCCTGGTACCGTACTTTTCCTCATAGTTGTTTCAGTTTCAGTTAGCTGTTTAGTTGTTTTTAGCTTTCCTTACACAGACATTGTATCAGATCCACCAATTGTTGTAACCTTTTTGGTCTCATAGGTCATTTTGGCCTTTTGAAGACGTTAATATATCATTTCATTTCATTTCATTTTCTCTCTCTCTCTCTCTCTCTCTCTCTCTCTCTCTCTCTCTCTCTCTCTCTCTCTCTCTCTCTCTCTCTCTCTCTCTCTCTCTCTCTCTCTCTCTCTCTCTCTCAGTAGAGCCGTTGTAGAGCGAGCGAGAGAGATCTCTCCACATGTAAGTAGAGCCATTGTAGAGAGAGAGAGAGAGAGAGAAAGAAAGATATATTAAGCGTCTATTAAAGACCCAATGGGCCTATGAGACCAAAGTGGTACAATAATGTCCATGGCATATCTCATCATGGAATGGAAAATAAAATAGAATGAAAACATAAATATAGCTATCTCACTGGGGTGATACAAAACTGTCCATGGAAACTCGTCATGGAATACTAAGAACATAAAAACATGGGAGCAACATCAGCTCCGAGTAGATGGTATACCACTCTCCAAAATGTCAAGCATGGGGTTGACGAGTATGGCCGAGAGGTCAACCTCAGCTATGTCACGTGGAAAGGTAGCTCAATGGCGGTGGAGCGTTTCCTGGATCTGGAGCTGATGAGGTGATCGTGGCCGACAGGGGGAGGGTCAAGGGCGTTGGGCACGTTGGAGTGCAGAGGCTCGGTCCAAGGTAACTCCTCTCGGGCGAGGTAGGTCCAGAGCAGCTCGTGGAGGGGCCACAAGATCCACTATGTTGGTGTCCTCCACCTCCTCCTGGGTCCAGAAGAAATTGGTGATGGTTGGCTACTGAGGGAGGGGGCGGGGTGGCTATGGCCTGTGTCTCAAGAAGGTGTCCCTGTGTCTGCGGAGCTCAAGCAGGAAGAGGCCCAGGCAACGCTGGTCCTGGAAGTCAATGATCCTAGAGAGTGGACCGAATCCCTCACGAAATAGACAGTGAAACCTCTCGCGGATCTCATAGTATAATGGGCAGCGGCATATGTAATGCTCCTCCGTCCCAACCTCTGTGTAGCATAGTCGGCAGATCCTCTCCTCTCTGGGTGTCCGTACGAGCTTCCTGGCTCTGCAGATGCGCTCAGCTCTACCTGTCTCCACTCTGAGGCGGTGGGAAGAAACCGGTATCTGGCCAATCGCAATCCGCATGGCATGGGACATGTGAACACTCAAGTAGCCCGGCTCCTAGATGAATCCATCCTCAGTGAGTGTGAGGAAGTGGTCTCTGTAAAAGTGCATCTTCGTGGGGAGCTTTGGGGGTGTGATCCATGTGCAATGTGTGTAGAGGCTAAGAAGATCTGACCGGATAACACGGTTGGTATCCTCGTGAGACAGCCGGAAAAAAGGGGAGTCCAAACTGTACTGAAGGGGGGGTAGGCGGTCCATGCAGAGCCCATATACTCAGAACCAAGTGGAAACTAGTGCATACCATACTCCAAAGTGCCCCTCAAGTGCTAGTTGTCTGGAGGACTCCATGGCAAGCCTCGGGTACCTGTGGGGATCCATGTGACTGATGCGATGAAGGTACGTGACTGTCTGGAAGAGTGCCTCCACTACCATTGGGGCTGCACAGCAAACTCTGCCTGGATAATCTGGTGTGGGACTGATGGTTTGCTGCGGATCATACGGGAGAACATCATGACCTGGGGCCTCTCAACTCGCTACCAATCCTCATCGGATAAATCTGGCCCCTAGAAAGCTACTCCATACATCAAGGTTGGTGTGACGAGGGTGTCAAAAAGCCAGCCCTTCGTCCTGGGCTCTTGGAAATGTGCCTGGAAGCACTGCCGCTCAAGTAAGCTCAAGGCTGCATACCCCCGCGTCAAGTAAGCTCAAGGCTGCATACCCCCGCGTCACTCTAGCATATGCTGCGGGAAGCATGGTAATGCGTGGGCCACTGAAAGTGACACCAAGGTAGACATAGGATGAGACAATCTCCACAGGATCCCCTCTATATGTGAAGCTCAATCTGGATGTGACGAGGCAAGAGGTATTGAAAACCATTACCTTGGTAAAGCCAAGGTTAACAGAGAGGTCCCGCTGAGTGCAAAAGTCATGTAAGGCATCCAACTATCTCTGAAGCCCTTCGGCTGAGTCTGAGAGGAGGACGATGTCATCTGCATAAAGTAGTATGGGGATCAATATGCCTGCCAGTGTGGGACCAGCCCCGTCTAATCCATCAATGAAGCTCGATATCTCATCAATGTAGAGGCCGAAAAGAGTGGGTGATAGAGGGTAGCCCTGTTTCACCCCAATGGTGCTGGAAATCTCCAGTGATGTACCTCCTAGGGCTCTGTTAACCTTGGTAAAACCAAGGTTAACAAAGAGGTCCCGCTGAGTGCAAAAGTCATGTAAGGCATCCAACTATCTATGAAGCCCTTCGGCTGAGTCTGAGAGGAGGACGATGTCATCTGCATAAAGTAGTATGGGGATCAATATGCCTGCCAGTGTGGGACCAGCCCCGCCTAATCCATCAATGAAGCTCGATATCTCATCAATGTAGAGGCCGAAAAGAGTGGGTGATAGAGGGTAGCCCTGTTTCACCCCAATGGTGCTGGAAATCTCCAGTGATGTACCTCCTAAGGCTCTCACTCGTCCGGTGACGGACTCATAGAGGGCGATGATGCTCCAAACCATGTCAGATGGGACTCCGATCTCCTGTAGACGGTCTAAGAGGTGGGCTCGAGGTACAGTATCAAAAGCTTTGCGGAAATCCACAAAGCAGTAGTAAATCCTTTGGTGTCGTGCTCTACCCTCCTCGATGATGGCACGGAGGGTGAAGATGTGGTCAAGGGTAGAGTAGCTCCTCCGAAAGCCAGCTTGTCCTGAGGCTTTGCATCCCTGGCTCTCTGCAAATGAACTGAGCTCCGCCTCTAGCACTGATCCATAGAATTTGGCCAATGTGTGGCCAATCATGATCGTCCTGTAGTTATTAGGATCAAGTGGATCTCCGGCTTTGAGGATGGGGGTGATGGTGTTGGTGGACCAAGAGAGTGGAAATCCTTCACAAAGGGTTCTATTGAACATGTAGGCTAGTAGGGACACTAGGGTATCATGGGCATGCGAGATGTACTCGCAGTGAGTCCCTCATGATCTTGGGCTCGCCCATTGCGTAGTCTACGAATGGCCTTGAGGACCATGCCCTTTGTGAAGAAGGTGGAGATGGTGGGGCGGGGGTCTGGTGGTGGGGGTAGGGGTGGCTGATGGGGGATATGATAGAGGGAGCGTGCATAGTAGTGCCATGTGTTTGGGCAGGTGATAGGTGTGGGAGGGCGATGTTCTCGGAGTTTCCTCCATGCCTCTTTGCAGTTCGGGCCTAAGAAAAGTCGGTATAACTCATCCTCTTTCCGAGCATAGAACTCCCGTTTCTTGCATCGGGTGAGCCATTGAGAAATCCGTTGCACTTGGCGCTTCGTGATTTGCCCAATCCATAACTCATGCTTAAGACGGGAGCGTGTGGCCCGACATTCATCATCATACTAACAGTTCTGGGGCATGGAACTACAAGGTGGCTTGGCGGTAGACTGCCGCGTGCAGATGAAAGAAGCTGTGGCAGATGTGTGGAGTATGGTAGTGAGTTGTGTTGTGAGGGTGGATAGGGGAAAAATAGGTTCCACATCCTGGAGTTGGCGGTAGATGTGGTTGGAGTAAACAAGGTCAAGCTCGTGATTAAAGAGGACCTGAGTGTAATGTGAGATGGGGGGAGGTGGTGGAGGGACGGGTGGTGTGCAGGTAAGAGTGAAAGAGAGGTAGGCACGGTCAGCTTCAAAAGGAGGTAGCGGAATGAAGAAGTCAAGGATAAGGTGTGCCAAAGCCGGAGATCCCATAAGGTAGTCCACAGTGCTAGTACCTCCTGAGCGAGGGAAGGAGGTGAGGGCGCCAGAGGAGGGCCATCGAGACATCCCGTTATAGATAACGAGACCATGTGCAGCTCCCAGCTCTAAGAAATATCTCCCAGACACTATGACCTCCTCATGGTCTTGTGATGATCGCTACAGCCCTGTGTCAGTGATGTCCATCACCTGTAGTTTGATAGGGTCGTCTAGATCGAGTAGTGGAACCTACTGACTTCCCGTCCTGGCGTTGAAATCCCCGAGTAGGAGGACTTCCCCCAACTGTTAGAACTCCATGATATCCTCATATAATGGTAAGTTAATGGTAAGTACGGTGACTGGCCATGCTGTGCGGCGTAAGGGAAGTGGCGTGGTGCAAAATAACACACAGCAATGTGGATGACTCTGTCATTGCCAAATTGTAGCCACACCAAAGATATCGTGCATCCTCGTCCTTCCGGGACGATGCTGAGAATCTGTCAGAGATGGGATCTAAAAAGGATAGCTACCCCCCCGGAGCCACGTACTCCTCCTGATGTGCGGGTCTCGCCTCGAAAAGCTGACTCCCACTCATACCCGGCTATGTATGGTAAGCCCCTCTCAGGGCTCTGATGAGTCTCTGTAAAAAAAATGACATCCTTGCCTGTGAGAATCTCGCTCAAGCCTCCTGGATTCGACCACAGCATGCCATTGCAGTTCCATACTGCCAACCCCAGGTGTTTGGTCTCATAGACCCCACGCCCCTATTTGGGACGGCGCTCAGTGATAATGACTCCACCATCTCTGGAGATAGCCCACTTGCCTCCTGCTCTGCAAGCCTCATGAACAGTCACCATTGCCTCACGCCGGTGTGCCACCTGTGCTAGAGTGAGATCATCTCCCATGTACACCTGTGTGCCCTTGAGGGCAGCCCGCCTGTCTAAGAAGGCCTATCTGTTGGTGGCGTCATGGAATCTAATGATGAGGGGTCGCTCTCGTGTCGTCATATCCTTTCCTGCCCTCCATGTGTCTGCAAAGGGGGGGGCGATCCCGTCCACTCCTAGCATCTGGCAAAGTGTCATGGCATCCTCCTTTGGGAAAGCCCCCGCCTGTAGCCCCCGTACTCGCACATGGAGGGCCCTATCCTTCCTGCGTTTTTCCTCCTCGAGAGTCTCATGTATGATGCTCTGTGGGGGTTTGTGCTTCTTCACCACCTCCACCCAATCTTTCTTTGTGGTCTGCAGTTCTTCCCGCAGCTTATCACTCGCAGCTTTCAACTGCTCCAAGTCAGTCCTTAAACCGTCCTGAATATTCAGTTCCCCTTCCTCCACTGTGCGGTCCTTAACCGTAGCCTTTAGGGCTTCCATTTCTGCCCGGAGTTCCCCTATCATTGGGGCAGCTTCTGGCATTCCTGTGTGTTGCAGCTGGGTCTCTTTCAACATCTGAATCACCTCTTCCTGGTGGTTCACTTGGGCTGTCAGTTCTTCAATCCTGTTGTTCTTTACTTGTATCTCCTTGAGGAGGCCTTCCAACTGTTTTTCATGTTGGTTCAGGACCCTGTCCAGCACCTTCTTTTGTTCGCCCAGTAATTTCTTGGTGTTGTCCTCCACTGTCTTGATGTATGCCTCCAGCTCCTGTAGGTTCATTGTGTTATTTCCCCTAGTTGCTGCCTTGGGGGCCTGAGCAAAGGCAGGTGGGAAAAGGGAAGGCGGAACACGCAGTGGAAGTGCGCCTGTGTACAACACGGAAGCAAGGGCGCAGGGCAGAACACGCAGTGAGTGGAAGTGCGCCTGTGTACAGCGCGAGCAGGTCAGCACAGTAGCGCTGCCAGCAGGGGTGCACAGTGTACGCAGGGCAGCGGCGAACAGCGCGAGAGAGCGAGGGAGACCAACAGCGTGCAGCGCGAGCAGCGAAGGAGCAAAGGCATCACGCCATGGACACCGGCGCGCAGTGGAGAGAGAGAGAGAGAGAGAGAGAGGTAGTGGGCTGCACCTTGAAGCTGGACAGCAGCAGACGGGACAGGCGCAGATGGACAGGCTCTGCTTACATGTGGAGGGGGGGAGAGAGAGAGAGAGAGAGAGAGAGAGAGAGGCTCTGCTTACATGTGGAGGGGGGGGCAGAGAGAGAGAGATAATTATATTAAACGTCTACAAAAGGCAAAATTGGCCTATGAGACCTAAGTGGTACAAAGTTTTCATGATATATCTCATCCTAGATAGTACAAAAACGAAATGAACTGAATGTAAAAGGGTAACAGCTGGGTACAATGATAGAGCTAAGTGATAGATGAGGTAATGTCCAGAGCTCCTTAAGGTGCACCTCTCCTTCGTAGTTGTCCATGTAGAACATCGGCCATGCAGCAATCAAGGGCAGCTGCCAAGTGGCCACCTAGGTCCACCATGTCAGATGGCTGAGTGGAAGTAGTCTGGTGCCGCTGTAGGATGTCCTGGATCTGGATCTGTAGACCAGATGTCTGCCGTGGGGGTGGGGGGCACTTCGCGTACTGTAGTACTATTGCTCGCTCCCATGTGACTCCTCTGGTTTGTCTCAGCAGGATGGGTCTGGCAGGTGCATCAGTGGTGCTCCTGTCCCCTCCTGCCTCTGAAGAAGCTGGTACCTGAGGCCTGGGGTCTCTGGAGAGGATCCTCTGGTGTCTGACCATCTCAAGTAGAAACATACCAAGGCATCTCTGGTCTGGGACCCATCTCCAATTTAAACAACTTCCGAAAGTGTCACCGCCTTGAAGGTGAGCTGAACTTCAGCCCACATCGTCGGCTTTATACAGAGATCCTTTCCAAACGAATGGTTTATGCTGAAGCATAATCTGTAACTGGGTGATAGGTTGATCATCAGTGTACCCATACAGATCCAAAAGAGCATTCCACATCCCTAGCTAGCTATCAATGTAAAGCTCCTCACAGTCTCTCTGCTCTCCTGAGAAGGGATCCGGATGGAAAGAGATCTGCGTGGGGAGTTTACTGGCGGCGCAACTTGGGGAGCCTAGAAGCATAACTACTGTAACTGTCTCTGCATTTCAAGAACTATGGTGTACAAATTACCCACAAGAGGAGATTCAAGAGGGCGAGTAGGTGATGGTTGTTCAAGATGCAAAGGAGGTTGCCCAAAGCCCATATACTGCTCCCTAGATGAGCTGTTCCATAAACTGAGGTGGTACCTGCGCTGTAAGAGATACGTGTACTTGAGAGTTCCCAGTGGCAATTCCATGGGCTCAGCAATGGCTGAAACTAACACGAGATTCCTAGCACGTACAATGCATTGGAGAGCGTGATTGTTCGTTGTTGGCACATGTATGCCTTGGGTACATCTCCCAATGCAGTAAAAAAGTGGCGATGTGGTGTAATGTGCTATCTAGCACCACTGTCAAACCATTGATGTGTATCCGCCACCGACATGCATGCATCATAAAGAGAAGGATCATAGCTACACTGAACCTAGAATGCCCATTCATCTGGAGCATAGTTAGCAGATTCCTTCTTTTCAGCACTAGGTGCTGATGCATTGGACACAAACATACCCGAGTCTTTCTTCTCTTTATCTTTTGCAAGCCTCTTTCCTGCATTCATTAATGTAGTGACCTAGGTTCCGACAGTAGTTACATTTGCCCTTCTTCTTCAGCTTCTCACTATCACCCTTGCTAGCATCTTTACCAGAAGAGGCAGCTGAACCACCCTTAGGCTTCTTGCCATTGGTAACAAATGCTTTGCCTTTGCCCTTTCCTTGGGCAGCAAAGGCTTGATCCCCATGCTTTATGCCATGCATGTTCTTCTCTTACAGGAGTAAAGACACCAACTCATCAAATGACAATAAGTTGGGATTGCCCTTCACCAATAACCTAAGTGTAGGGGCAAAACCCTGATACGTGTTAGGTAACGCATTGAGAATAGTAGTGACTAGAGAGCTGTCCAGAATGATCTCATCACTGTTGGCAAGTTGCTCTCGATGGCCTTTCACCTTCGTCAAATACTCGTCCATTGAGTCACCCTCGTCCATACTCAACCATTCAAGCTGCTTCTTCAAATAGGCCACGCAAGCCTCATTGTGTAGTTGGTAAAGTGCTGCAAGTGCATCCCAGGCCAACTTTGGAGTGACACATGAGCGTATGTGAGGTATAATGCTCCTCTTCACCAATAGAGCAATATGAGCATGTGCCTGAGCATCTCGGGCATCCCACTTGATGGGGAGAAAACCTGAATTAGGGTTAGAGTTCATTCATGGGAGACATACACAGAGAAGCAGAGAGAGAGAGAGAGAGAGTTGTGGGGATAAGTCAACTCATGAAAAGCATGAGTGTGTGACTCCCCTATCACACATGTATATTGCACTAGTACACATAGTGCACTTAGTACATTAAAAGTACTAAGTGTACTATGTACTATAACTTATGGGCTTGTACACACTATAAGGGTGGGCATAACGCCTTTACCCCAACAACCTCCCACTTAAAGGCAAAGTGCCCTTAAGTAAAGGAAAAGAAAAATCAGCATGTACATGATAATATACAAGGCCATATCAAGGCTGAAACTGGCCTCATCCAATGCCCATCAAGTGTCTGCAATGAGCAAACCGCTCCGGAGGCAAACTCTTCGTCAGCAGATCAGCCGGGTTGTCATCCGTATGAATCTTAACAAGCTGAATTTGCTTGTTCTCTATCACCTCTCTGATGAAGTGATACTTCACATCCACATGCTTCGTCTTTGCATGAAAGACAGGGTTCTTTGCCAACTGAATGGCACTCTGACTGTCACAATGCAACAATGGAATATCCCCTGTATAGCCCAAATCAACCACTAACCGAGATAGCCATAATGCCTCCTTGCAAGCCTCTGTGGCTGCAATATACTCGGCCTCTGTAGTAGATAAGGCTGTGCACTTCTGCATCCTGGATATCCATGACACAGCACCTCCTGTGAATGTAAAGACATAACCGGTAGTAGACTTCCGGTTATCTGGATGACCGGCATAATCCGAATCCGTGTAACCATGCACTAATGCACCCTGTTTGCCAAAGCAAATGCACAAATCCTGTGTGCCCTTCAGGTATCTCATGACACCTTTCACTGCTTCCCAATGCTTCTTGCCAGGGTTGGCCATGTATCTAGAAACCACTCCCACTGCAAATGCAATGTCCGGCCTAGTAGCAACCATGGCATACATGAGACTGCCACAAGCTGAAGCATACGGAATCTTGGCCATATCAGCCCTGTCTCTATCTGACTGTGGGCTGTCCATAGCACTGAGTTTCACATATGGAGGCAAAGGAGTACTAGCTTTCTTCCCCCCGTCCATATTGAACCTCTGCAAGACTTTGCCAATGTATTCCTTCTGAGACAAATACAACACATGCTGATTTCTGTCCCGAAGTATCCGCATACCCAAGATGTGATTTGCATCACCCAAATCCTTCATATCAAAGGTTTGATGCAGCCTCTGCTTCAAGGCATCCATCTCTTTACGAGATTTCCCGGCAATCAACATATCATCAACATACAAAATGAGAATCAAGAGACTGCCATCCAAAGCTTTCTTGGTGTACAAGCAGTGATCTATGTCACTTCTCCTGAATTTCTGAGATTTCATGAATGTATCAAATTTATGATACCATTCTCTTGGTGCCTGTTTGAGCCCATAAAGACTCTTTTTCAGCTTGCATACAAGCTTCTCCTTTCCACTTACTGCATAACCCTCTGGCTGCTGCATATATATCTCCTCATGGAGATCACCGTGAAGAAAAGCAGTCTTCACATCCATCTGAATCAAGTCCAGATCATCATGCGCAACCAAAGCCAACACAGCTCTAAGTGTGGTCATTTTGACCACTGGAGAGAAGATCTCATCAAAGTCCACACCATATTCCTGCTTAAAGCCCTTAGCCACTAACCTGGCTTTGTATCTTGGCTTTGCATCTGATGCAACTTTGAGCCTGTATACCCACTTGCATGGCAAAACCTTTTTGCCTGCAGGCAAAGGCACCAACTTCCAAGTTCCATTTTTATACAGAGAATCCATCTCTGATTTCATGGCACGCTCCCAAAGAGCCTTGTCTGCCCTCTGTAAAGCCTCCTTGTAACATGAGGGCTCCCCACAGTCAGTAAGCATCAAATAGTCAACCCCTGGAACAAACCTGTCAGGGACTCTGGAGGGTCTAGTGGACCTCCGTACCCAATGACCATCATTTGCAGGTTGCTGTCCAGCCTGCATATCACCCATTGGTGGCTCCTGTTCCATGCCATAAGGCTGAAAAATCATGCCCGGTATCTCCTCCAACTGTGGTATATCCATAGGGATATCTTCTGCCATCTCTGGCTGTCCATTTGGACCATTTTCAGCACCATTTAAGGGCTGGTTTTCCTGCTGTAATGGCTGATTTACAGCCCTTTGTTGTTGTCCATGATGTCCATCATCATCAAAGATGACTCTGCCAGGCTCCTGTTGCCTTGCAGGCTCCTTATACATGCATGTTTCATCAAAAATGACATCATTGCTGCGTATGATCTTTCTATTCATGGGATCCCAAAGTCTATACCCCATTTCACCTCTGTCACCATATCCTAGGAATATGCATTTATGAGACTTAGGATCAAGTTTGGTGCGCATTTCCCTGCGTATGTGCACGTACGCAACGCAACCAAACACTCTCAAGTGCTTGTATGACGGAGGCTTCCCTGTCCATACTTCTTCTGGCACTTTCCCACCAAGCCTCGTGTTAGGTGACCTGTTAATAAGGTGAACGGCTGTCATAACAGCTTCAGCCCAAAAACCATGAGGTAATGCAGCATGTGACAACATAGAACGGACCTTCTCCTGTATGGTCCTGTTCATCCTCTCTGCTGTCCCGTTTTGTGGAGGATCATAAGGAGTAGAGAGCTCCCTCTTGATGCCTTTAGCATCACAAAAGTCCTGAAACTGTTTAGACGTATACTCTCTACCATTGTCGGAACGCAAAGCCTTCAGTGTTTTGCCAGTTTGATTCTCAACATGAGCAACAAACTTCTGAAACACTGAGAATGTATCACTCTTCAAACGAAGAGGATAGACCCACACCTTGCGTGTGGCATCATCAATAAAAGACACAAAGTATTTTGCCCCTCCCAAAGAAAGCTGAGGCATCTCACATACATCTGTATGCACAAGCTCTAACTGAGCATCTTTCTGTCCAAGAGCTTTCTTGTGGGGGCACTGTAGTTGCCTACCATATATACAATGCTCACAAAACTGAAAACTTGAAAACTTTAGAGAAGGCAAGTAACCCAAACGAGACAATTGCTCCATTCCTTTGACACTCATGTGTCCCAACCGGCTATGCCACATAGAGATTTCCGGCAGCTCGGTTGCATTTACATTAGCATGGTGACAAACACCTGCATGCATGAAGTAAAGAGTGTCCACCTTAGAGCCTCTGGCAACAACCAGTGAGCCCTTACTAATTTTCCACTTTCCACTACCAAATGTGGTAACATAATCAGCATCATCAAGCTGTCCAGTAGAAAGCAGATTCTTCTTGATCTCAGGCACATGCCTGACATCATGGAGCATAAGCTGTGAGCCATCTGAAAATACAAGCCTCACATCACCTCTGCCAAGAATTTTGCATGCATGGTTATCACCCAAATAAACCACTCCTTCATTGCCAGCAGTGTACCTGACAAACAAGTCTCTGCAACCTGTGACATGAAAGGAGGCACCTGAATCAATGATCCATGAGTGCATACCATGACCACCTGTAAGAAGTGAATGGGCATCAAGTGAAGAAGTAAATAGGACCTCATCCTCACTGCCACCTGCATGTGACACATTGATTTCTTCGATCTTGACTCCACTTTTGCCCTTTGGCTTTACATCTTTGGCTTCATCCTTCTCTTTGTCTTTGCCTTTTCCCTTTTCTTTTTGATCATTTTTCCATTTGTAGCATTGCTTTTTAATGTGTCCCTTCTTGCCACAATAATGGCATTCCAAATCCTTTTTGGAGCGAGACTTGCTCCTTCCCCTTTCTTGGCTTTTCCCCCTTTGCTGGGATCTCCCACGTGCATTCATTGCATTGGACTTTCCAACAGAGTTGTTTTTCCTGTTCATCTCTTCTTGAAGAAGAGCACCCTCAACATCTGCATATGACAGCATAGCATTCGAATTGCTAGTGGCTGTCCTAAATGTGTCCCAACTCTCTGGCAAAGTGCATAACAAAAAGGTGGCTTTGAACTCATCGTCCATCGCCAACTTTTGATTGATGACCTGGCTGACAATACCATTAAACTCATTGAGATGGGCTGTCATAGAAGCCCCTTCCTTCATCTGAAGACCTATGAGTTTCTTCAACCAATACACTTTGCTTGAGGCACTTTGTTGGGCATACAAGTCCTGCAATCTCTGCCACATTCCCCAAGCTGTCTTCTCTTCACGAATGCTGAAAAGTAATGAGTCTGACACAGACAACATGATAGTAGATCTTGCCAGCTCATCCATATCTTCCCACTCTTCAGCAGTAAGAGAAGCGGGCATCACACCCCTTTCTTTGATAGGCTTGTGCTGCTTTTTCTGGAGCAACACATTGTAGCACTGGGTTTGCCAAATATCATAATTATGGGAGCCTTCAAGCTTCTTGATGTGAAGCAATGAAGAGCTCTCACCTGTGGTTGCCATAACAAAATGCAACCTGTCAATGCCTGACTCCCTGCAAATGTGCAAACACTGCACCCAAAGCACACAAAGTGCTCACAAATGTTCTCCCAAGCTTTATCTCCCACTGCGGAAGCAAGAATGCAACTTTTCTCCCACTTTATGTGATGAAAACACCAAAATCTGGTTGCTGCAGATTTTGGACAGCACCTTAAATGTGCTCTTTTGCCCTTCCAAAGTACTGTACAGCAGTACCGAGTGCTCACCAATGATGTACCAAACCTATCCCGGCAAGTTCAGCAGCTGAATTTGAACCTTTTGATCACTCAAAACAGTGTACAGCCATGCCAAAACATGCACAAAGCTGTGCCAAATCTGTACCAGCAGGTACAATAGCAATAAATGCTCTCCTGGCTGTCCAAATGAGTGAAAATCAGACTTTTACAGTCCCGTACACTGCATACAACAGTCCCGAACAGAAATTGGGCAAAAGCCCCTTGACTGCAAGCTGATTTTTGAGGATTCAAGGCATAAATGTCTTGCCTGCTGCTTTGCCAAGCTCAACAAGCATACAAACTTGAAAAGCCCCTTGATTTGAGATCAATTTCTGATCATGCATGGTACATTGACGCACATGAAGGCATCCAGAGTGTTCACGATGCTTCCCCCTGGCCACATATACATCAAATACATGAAAGCCCCTTGATTTACAGGCACATTGAGTGCTTGTAAGGCATCAGCACATTAACCACAGCATCAAATGCGATTGCCTGCATGCAAATCAACCAAATCGGCACAAAAGCCCCTTGATTTGCACTGCAATTTGCTGCGATTTTGCCCAAATGTGCGATTTTTCACATCATACAGCATGTATGAGTGCTTAATTGCACAATTACATCAAAAGCCCCAAATTTCGACATCCAATTTCCTGCAAATTGAACCTGATTGTGACCAATTTCCTGCAAATTGATCCTGATTGTGACCAATGTCACCCAATTTTGCCAATTTTGCTCAAAAATTGAGCAATTGGGCACATGTACCTGCTCAATTGATTAAATTGATAAGAAATTCGCAAAAAATTAGAGGCAAATACCTCTGAAATTTCTGATTTTTTCTGATTTGCAGGTTGATTTCTGTTGCAGGAGAGGAGGAGGGTTATGATGATGCTACTGCAGAAAAAGGAGGATTCTGCTGCTGCTGCTGCTGCTGTGCTGTACGGCGGCGCCTTCGGTGCTGGGCGGCCACGTGGGCTGGCTACGTGGGCGGCCTCACTCTGTTGCTGCAAGACGATGTGGTTGGCCTTCAAGTGAAGAAGGACGGAGGCTGGATTGCAGTCCAGCCGGTGCTTCAGAGGGCCTCGGTTTGCCTGCCCTTTTCTTCGAAGAAACCTTCCAAGGATCAAGGCAGCTGCTGCACGTGAATCGCTATCCACCATGCCCTCGGGCAGCCACGTGGGCTGGCTGTGTGGGCTTCGTGATTGCCTGCGCCGTGTAGAGCTGGCCCGCTTCTGCCTGCGCTTAACGCCCACCTGACGCGTTCGCCTAGCGCCTACACGATTCACACGCTGCTTTCGCCTAGCGCTGTGCGCTGGAACTCCACGCTTCACCAGCTTAATGCCCAGCGACCTTCGCTTATATTCGCCTACGTGTACCAGCCGACGACTAACCAGCAGCCTTCGCTACTCGCTCGCCTCCACGCTCGACGCTATTTGTTGCACAGAACCCGCTTATGCTGCCTTGGCTCACGCCTGAAATTGACGGTTTATTCTCTTCGTTCGCTGGCCCTTCCTTCAGCGTGAGAAACGAGCACCTGGCAGAAGCGTTTGCTTTGCTGCTGCCTTCGTTCACGCCCAGCACTCAGCTAACAGAGGTTTCTTTGCTCGATCAAACAGAGAGGACGGGTCTGCTCCAGCTCCAGCTCTGATACCAGTTGATGGGGAGAAAACCTGAATTAGGGTTAGAGTTCATTCATGGGAGACATACACAGAGAAGCAGAGAGAGAGAGAGAGAGAGAGAGAGAGAGAGTTGTGGGGATAAGTCAACTCATGAAAAGCATGAGTGTGTGACTCCCCTATCACACATGTATATTGCACTAGTACACATAGTGCACTTAGTACATTAAAAGTACTAAGTGTACTATGTACTATAACTTATGGGCTTGTACACACTATAAGGGTGGGCATAACGCCTTTACCCCAACACCACTCTCGCTGATCCGCAGTCGGGAGTGTGGGTGCCTGAATGACATATGATCCCACTTGTAGGAACAGGAGCAGCTGGCTGCTGCAAAACTGGTGAGGGAGGATGGGCCTCCTCACCTGTAACCATAGCCCATTAGGGGCTCCTCAATATGTATGGGACACCTTCGTGTCTGACCTAAAAAAACGGTTTCTACCTCCCCAATACATGACCAACCTTGAGGATGAGTTCTACAGACTCTCCCAAAATGGGTCTCCAGTACTAACATACTCTAACATAGTTATCACGTAAGCACAACAATTGCGGATACACCAGCCATACATGTACTGTCATGTCAGGCTACACCAGCCACACAGACACACCATGTCAGGCTACACTAGCCATACATGTATGTCATGTCAGGCTCCACATGCCACACATGAACAGTAGAAAAATAGAAGCTGTAAGGAATTTTGTGACATTCCCCCCGGCTTCCAAGTAGGCCTTCAAAAGTTCCGGATAATCCACAAAACCATAGCCGAATAGGTTTTAAACTTCACAAGATACCTGCGCACTAGCTTGCCACCTGCATGCTTGCGCTCTTTATGAAAAACTATCTGCTCAGGTTGCAATACCTCCTCAAGTTCATCCACTTAAGGTGGATCTTCCAAAACTGGTTCCATAGGAGGTGGTCCCACATAAGGCCTTAACAAACTGACATGAAAGGCATTGTGGATTTTCCAGTGATCGGGCAATACCAATCTATATGCCACTTCATTTATTTTCTGCAAAATTTGGAATGGCCCGTAATACCTGTTTGAAAGCTTAGGAAACCAGCCTTCCTTACTTGGCCGCTTCCGAACACGTGCTTTCTCAAACTTTAGTAATACCCAATCACCTTCCTTGAAAACCACCTCTCGCCTGTGCTTGTCAGCTGCCTTTTTCTGCTTAGCTTGAGATCTTTCTATGGCTGTCCGAACCTCTGCAAACGCAGTATCCAAATCACGGACATACTCATCGCTGCAAAGATTTCATCTTTTGTTCGTAAGATAGGTGGAAGCACCACTTATGTTTCCTTAGCTCTTCAAAAACAATGGCAAGATGCTCTTTATGTTTAGCCTCGCTCTTTGAGAAAATGATAATATCATCAAAGAAAGTTCTAGTGAGGTCTAAAAATTATGTCCATCATTCTATTGAAAGTGGCGGGAGCATTCATAAGTCCAAATGGCACAACCAAATTGTCATGTGCACAGTGGGTATCTATCGTGTGCTATACCCATGCAAGACTAGTTTCGAGGCTTGGGGAAGCTTGGAACTAGACAGGCTGATTGACGAGCTGAGTTAGGGAAATACTAACGGGCGGGCACCCAATTATGGGTTCTTAGCCGTGATGGCAGGCGTCTTAGGCTCTAGTTGCAGGCGGCCAACAGGCCTGCGTAGCCAGACGAGCCTAGGCCTACGCCAAGTGGCCAGGCAGCCAAGCCACGTAGGCGCCTAGGCTACGCCAGGCGGGCTGGTGCCCAGGCTAGGCGGGCTGGTACCCAGGCCAGGCGGGCAGCGCCCAGGCCCACGCAGGCGCCCAGCCAGGCCTTGTAGGCGGCCCAGCACAAGTATCGCATCCGGCTGGCGCAGGCGCACACGCAGGCTGGTGCGGAAGTTCTGGCGCCGACAGCAATGACGAGAGCAGCGACGACCGGGTTGACGGCAGCTCTCCACGTCAGCAACAGCGTCGGACTAATCCAGGAGAGGAGCGAAAAAACAAAACGCAAGGAAAGCATTCGTTTTAGTGCTTTCGTTTTTTTTTTGGAGTTTAAAATTTTTAAATTTTAAAAGAACCCCCCCTCTCCCAAGGTATTTTATTTTTTTAAGAAAAGAAAATATATATATCCATATATATATATATATATATATATATATATATATATATATATATATATATATATATATATATTCAAGAACAAAAAAAAAAACACAAAAGCTAAGCCTAGCTTTTCGAGATTTTTAAACCCCCTCAAGTGGGCTTCTTGCCACACATCTCTCAAGTTCTCAAGTTTTCAAGCTCTCAAGCTCTCAAGTTCACTCGCACTTTTGTTGTGCAAAGATCGAATTTTCTCACTACGTACCCTCTTCACGATGTTGACCCAAGAATCAGAGTTGGAGCCCCTCGTGAAACGCGAAGGCTTGCCGGCTACGGAAGGTACCAATGCCGATCTTTTTAACGATTTTGTGTCAAAATCAGATTTCCAAGAGTTCAAAGTAGCTCTCGAAGCTTCTTCGATGGAGCGTCAGGCACAAATCGCAGCCCAGATGCAGGCTTTGCAGAACTCCATCGCTCTCTTGATCACTATCCTCTCTACTTTCTCGGGTATGGATACCTTGGCTTCAGCTTTAGGCCCCAACATTACTCCGGAACCGTTCGAGGAGGGCAAGCAAAAGCAACGAACCAAGGAGATCGTGGACACGTGGCTACACAAGTGGCAAGTTCACTTTCAGTTTCATCCATATGATGATGGAAAGAAGATCCAATTAGCAGCAGGTTTCCTATCCGGCAAAGCTTTGCTTTGGTGGAAGGAACTGAACCCTAAGCCAACAACTTGGACACAATTTGAAGATATCTTCAAGAAAGAATTCCGCAAGAAAGAGGATGATTACGATGTTGTTGCCCGGTTTTCAGCTTTGACCATGACCTCGCCGCACCTCACTTATGAGGTCTACCTCCAGAAGTTTCGTGACTTGCAGATGAAAGCTACAAAGATGGATCCCACTACTCTTTTGGGGTTTTTCGTAGCTGGTTTACCAGACTCGTACCGATTACAGGTTAAAAATAACAAATATAAAACTTTGGACGAGGCCATTCATTCAGCTCGTATCTATGATGATACGATGGTCTCTTCCAAGTCGAAACCCGTTACCGAGCAGGGGAACAAGCATAAAAGAAAGTTCTCTGCACCTATGGCTAATACGACTGAAGGCAAGTCTTCGGACCAACCTTCGAAGAATACAAGTTCGACACCAGCGAAGAAGAAATGACTCCTTAGAGCTTTGAAGCTCAAGAAAGGAGGACGTTGTTTTATCTGCGAAGAAAAAGGACACATGCGTAACGAGTGCCCGAAGCAAAAGGGTACCAAGTCAAATGCAGGACCCAAGCCAAAGGCAGCTAACCAGTTGTCTTTGACAGGTACGTCAATTACTGTACTTTCTCGCCCTAGTACTTGTTCTGATTGTCTGTTCAATTCTAAGGTATTTGGCATGCATGATCTTCTCCGAGTTTATGGAGAAATGAATGGCCATAAGATTCACATTCTTTTAGACCCTCGCAGTTCGCATAACTTTGTTAACTACAAACTTGTGCAGAAATTGAGTCTTGATACGACACTTAGCGACCATACCTATGAGGTACGTCTACCTGCGGGAAGACAAGTTTGGGATCGCAAGGTCGAGATGCTTCCAATCCAGATTCAGGACTACAAAGATACTCTGGAATGCTATGTCATGCATCTGGAAAATGTAGACTTGTTATTAGGGATTGAGTGATTTAAGACTCTTGACGTCCAGATAGATTGGTCTAGTCATATTTTCTCTTTTCAGCATAAGGACACCAAGTATAGTATTTTAGGTGATTGTATCCATCCCTCTCAGGGACCTCTTGTAAATACAATTGATTTTGGAAATATAATGGATTCTTCTTCGTATACCGCTTTCCATTGTGTATTGATTCCACTTTCTTCTTTTCTCATCCCTTCCATGGATGTGAATGAATTAAGTGTGTTTGAAAGCAAAGAATTACAGAAGATACTTGATTCGTTTCAAGATATATTTCCTAAGGAGCTGCCATCGGGTTTATCACCTGAACGGGCAGTAGATCATCGTATTGACTTGATCCCTGGTGCTCATCCTGTCAGTATTCCACCTTATAGGATGAGCCAAGCTGAGAAAGATGAGTTGGCTAAACAACTCGCAGATTATTTGAGGATGGGCCAGATCCGTCCAAGTAAATCACCTTGGGGTGCACCTGTGTTGCTTAGGAGAAAGAAGAACAATACTTGGAGAATGTGTATAGATTACAAAAGATTGAACAAGCTGACTATTAAGAACCGTTATCCTCTCCCTAGATCAGATGACCTGATTGACCGGTAGCAGGAGCGAAATATTTCACGAAGATAGATTTACGTACTGGCTATCACCAGATACGTATTCATGAAAGGCATGTCGAAAGAACCGCCTTTCGGACTAGGTATGGCCATTACGAGTTTCTCGTATTACCTTTTGGGTTAACCAATGCTCCAGCCACTTTCCAGCAAATGATGAACGATCTTTTTCGTGAACATTTGGAAAAATTTGTGGTGGTATTTCTGGATGATATTTTGATTTATAGTCGTACTCTTGAGGATCATGTCAGACACCTCACGATTGTCTTAGCTATTATAAGACAGAATCGACTATATGCTAAATTGAGTAAATGTGAGTTCTTTATGACCGACATCATTTAATTGGGACACAAGATCACTAGAGATGGATTGAGCATTGACTATGACCGAGTTCAGAAGGTTTTGGACTGGCCTATACCGCGAACAGTGAAACTACTTCGTTCTTTTCTCGGTTTTGTTGTTTTTCTTCGGAAATCTGTACAGGAGTACTCTCAGCTCACACTACCGATGACCGACTTATTGAAAGGTCGTGGATGTAAGTCCAATCAGCCTATCACTTGGAATAACGATTTGGATATGGCCTTTAGACTTTTGAAAGATAAAGTCAAGGAAGCACCTATCTTAGCATTGCCTGATCCTAGTCGGCCTTATGTTCTTGAAACTGATGCCAGTGACTATGCTATCGGGGCTGCTTTATTTCAAGATGGTAGACCAGTTGCTTTTGAAAGTAAAAAGCTAGACGACACTCAATCTCGTTGGCCAACCCTTGAGAAGGAGCTTTATGCTGTGATTCATGCTCTCAAGGTTTGGAGACATTATTTATATGGCTCCAAGTTTGTGGTATTGACTGATCATCAGTCAATCAAGTATGTGTGTGATGCGGATGATTTGAGAGGCAGGAAAGCTCGTTGGGCAGAGTTAATGCAAGATTTTGATTTTGAGATCCGTTATCGAAAAGGGTCCATGAATAGTATTGCAGATGCGCTTAGTCGGATTAGAGAGGTGAATTCTTTGTCATTCACCGAGATTTCTACTGACTTATTTCAATCATTGAGAGGGCTTTGCAGGACTGATAGTTATTTTGGTCCATTTTGGCAGAAGATCCAAGACGGGAGCTCATTGATTGACCAAGACTCGGTGACTGAGCAATCTTCTATTCAGGCTGTAGGAGGTCAGTGGATGATTCGGAATGGTTTGCTATTCCGTAATGACAAAATTTGTGTACCACAGATCCCGGACATTAGGTCCAAGATTCTTAAGGAGTGTCACGACGCTCCTTCTGCTGGACACCCTGGGGTACACAGGACACTATCATTAGTAAAACACACTTTTTATTGGCCGAAGATGAAAGGGTATGTAGAAGATTATGTTCTCAAGTGTCAAATTTGTCAGGCAAATAAAGCTGAACGCTTTAGACAGGCTGGGTTGTTGCATCCTTTGCAAATCCCAAGTAATAAATGGGAAAGTATTTCCATGGATTTTATTACTGGATTGCCAAGAACACATCAAGGCCATGATTCTATTTGGGTTGTGGTAGATCACTTGACAAAAACGGCTAGATTTTTACCGACTCGAAAGACTATTACAGCTACGCAATTAGCTCGGCAGTTTATCGAGCAATTGTTTAGACTGTACGGGTTACCGCAGGACGTAGTCAGTGATAGGGACTCTTAAGTTTACGAGTGACTTTTGGAAACTTGTTTTTGAGAAGTTGGAAACAACTTTGAATTTGAGTTCCTCTGATCATCCTCAATCTGATGGCCAGACTGAAAGAGTGAATCAGATTTTGGAGGATATGCTTCGAGCATATGTATCCAAAAGACAGAGTTCATGGGAGAATTATCTTCCTATGTTAGGATTTGCATATAACAGTACTAAGCATACGAGTACAGGGTTTAGTCCTTTCATGCTTATGTATGGTTTTCAACCTAGATTACCTGTTACAGTAGGATTCTCAGGACTTCAGCATGATGCAGCACGTAATTTTTTGCAAGATATGCAAGAAATGTTACAAGTTGCAAAGAAATCTATTAGAAGTGCTCAAGACCGAGACAGGTTTTATTCTAATAGACATCGTTCACCCAGGGAGTTCTCTGAAGGAACGATGGTGTATGTACGAGTTCCGAAAGATTCCGAGACTTTACGGACGGGTCGATCTCCGAAATTATCCCCTAGATATTGTGGACCATTTCGTGTTACACGACAGATTGGTTCAGTTGCATATGAATTAGATTTACCTTCTCATGTGAAAGTTCATCCTGTATTTCATGTCAGTAGACTTAAGGAAGTACTGGGTGGAGCAGATCAGTTAGTTACTCCTCAAGAAATTATAGATGTCCAGGACATGACATTTGTTCCGGACGAACCTGAAAAGATTCTTGGCTTTCGTGAACGAAGATTGCGTCATACGCTTATCACGGAATACAAGATCAAGTGGAAGGATCGTGTTGAGGAGGAGCTACATGGGAGACACTGACTTCTCTTCAGAGAGATTACCCTGGCTTTTTAGTGAGCTCAGGAGTGAGCTCTTAGAGGAAGGGGAGTATGTCATGTGCACAGTGGGTATCTACCGTGTGCTATACGCATGCAAGACTAGTTTCAAGGCTTGGGGAAGCTTGGAACTAGGCAGGCTGATTGACGAGCTGAGTTAGGGAAATACTAACGGGCGGGCACCCAATTATGGACGGGCGGGCGGCCAAGTGTGAACGCCCGATGACCGGCCAAGAGCCTATAAAAGGGTGGCCAAGGTTAGTTATTGATATAGAGAGTCTCGCGAGTTTATGAGAGCTCTATGGTCTTGGAGCCTGGATCTAGTGCAGACGTGCACCTGCTTTATGCAACCAAGGCCGGCAGCAATCTCGAGGCCCGCGAGGGCAGCTTCGTGGCGGTATGGGACGTCGCGAGGAGGAGATTGGTCGGTACGTCAACCTAGTTAGCTCAGCTCGTGGCTCGGTGGGGACAGCCAAGACTGTGGGCTCGCCCACGGCTATCATGGTTGGGAGGTGAGTCAGGCCTGCACCCCGTGCTTGTTTGTTTGTTCGTTTGTTTGCAGGATTCGAGTTTCAAACCAAGATCGATCACGAGGGGATCCGTGGGGATTTGACACAAATACTCACGTAATCCAAATGATGTTTGAAAAGCTGTTTTGTGCACATCTTGAGGTACCACTCGAATTTAATGGTAACCACTCTTAAGATCAATGCGATTGAAACAAGCAGCTCCCTCAAGTTTATCAAGAATATCATCGATTCGAGGAATCGAAAACCTGTTCTTGATAGTAATCTTGTTAAGGGTCCTATAATCAACACACATCCTGTATGTCCCATCCTTTTTCTGCACAAGTAAAACTGGAGAACAATAAGGTGAAGAACTTGGCCTTATCAGCCCCTTCTTAAGTAAATCATTTACTTGAGCCATGATTTCCTTCTGTTGGGCAGCACTCACCCTATAAGGAGGTCGGTTAGGAGGAAAGATCCCAGGGATTATGTCAATACAATGATCCTCTGGCCTCTCTGGGGGTAACTGTCCTAGAAGTGAATCGGCAAAACAATCAACATATTCACTTAAGAAATCGATCTTATCTTGATCTACGGGAGCTACAGCATCATGCTCAACATTATCACGTACAAAGACCAAGTAAGAACAAGCTGATTTCTTTATTGCCTTTGAAATAGATATATGGCTTACAATGGGTGTGGTACTCCCAATAGTACCCGCATCAATACAAACTTTCCTACCCCTATGAGTAAACATAATTTTCTTATCTTTGTGCAAAATCTTGGGATCCAATCGGTAATGCCAAGGCATCCCAAGTATCACATCACATCCCGTAAGTGGTGCCACGAGGAAGTCTTCATGATCCAAATATCCCTGAATCTGTATGCGAAGCTTCCCAATGATGGGAGTGACCTTAACTTTCTTGCCCTCAAAGGTAGCATCTGCATGAAAGTCCATGCCCAATTCCTCAGGCTTTAATCCAAGAGTAGCAGCCATCTATATGGATATGAAGTTATCTGTTGAGGCATTATCAAAAAGGAATAAAGCTGTTTGGCCCTTTAACTTGCCCCACGCTTTGCATAAAATCCTGCTCGTTGCTTCATGTGCAGTGTTACCCTGAACATCGGGTATAACATTCACACTCGGTTTGGCATCCTACACATTATTCTTTTTGAGATTCTGGGAGCATTGAGCTTTCATGTGATCTTTGCTCCCACATGAGAAGCACTTCCTCTCTCTCATGCAATCAAAGATATACTGTCTGGACAGCTTAGGATCATCCTTTTTACCCCCCCGGCTTCTTTTCTGAGCCCCATTTTGCATCCTTGGACTCATGAGACAAAAACTTAGGTGGCTGTCCACCCTTTTTCTACTCATTTCCAGCTCTGAATTTTCCCTTGTATGAGCTAAATTCTTGTCTTTTTGATGCTCTCTTGCCATGCAACTCCTCAGAAATAGTTGCCGAGTATATGAGCTCCTGTAAAGTGTTGTGGGGGTACACTGCAAGGCTCTTTTGAATGATTCGTTGCAGCCCTGACTCAAACTTTCTTTTCTTCTCGTCCTCACTAATCGTCATGAAAGGTGTGACTTGGAGAAGAATCCGCCAAAACTTTGGAACATAAGAAGAAACGGATTCGCCTTCACCCTGTGTTAGCCAATCCCATTCCTTTCGTACATCCTTCTCAAAGTGAGGAGGAAGGAACCAATCATAAAATTGCTCTTTGAAAGCACTCCATGTACGGGCAGTTGTCCTATCCAAAAGCTTTGCCATCCACCAATCACTTGCAGTCTCTTTAAGATGCATACCCACATGCCTGAGCATAGATTTCTCGGTAAATTTCTCAGTGCAAAAGGCTATTTCAAATTGCCTTATGAAAGCAACTGCCTTGGTAGAATCCAACCTTCCATTATAGCTCTCGAATTTAATATCCTTGTCCCTTGATTTGAACTCTTTGGCCTTCTTGCCATGACGGGTATCCCGACGCTCTAATACATCATCCTTCTCATCATGCCTATGTTGGCAACGACACTCAAATTTAGGGCTAATTTTCCGCGTAACACCTTTCACTCTGGATGAAACTTTAGGAGCAAGAACATACCTAGAAGATGGAGACACCACCGACAATGCATGAAAATCTTCTGCATCTCTCAAATGGGCTAAAAACCCCTCATCATCCCCACGAGCTACATGTCGATATACATCATCTCTTCAGGCTGCATGCCCTCTCAAATCTGTTGCATGGACTGCAAGCCCCCTCAAAATACTTGCTCGGGCTGCATGCCCACTTACATCACTTGTTCGGGCTGCATGCCCTCTTACATCACTGGGGCGGGCTGCATGCCCTCTCATAATATCATCAGAATTCCCTTCACGGGATAATCCTTGAGGTAAGAATGGATTTTTATGGTTTTTCTTAATTTCCTCAAATGACTTCTCTTCTCAACCCCTCTCAAGCTTGAGAAGTTTTCTAAATGATTGTTTTAATTCAAATCAAGCTTTCCCTAAGAATCTTAATGTTTAATTAAGAGAAAATTAATCATTATGCTTATTTAGAATGCTTTCTTTATATCTCTCTCTCTCAAAAAGAATAGTCATCTCTATGGCTAATTCTTTAGCAAAAGAATACTTCTCATTGATAAATTCTTATTTCTAAACCAAACTCTAGGCTTGATAAGCTAAAGATTAAGAAAATGATATTTTCATGATTTTGTGTTAATAAAATAATAGTTATTTCTTTTAGATTATTTATAAGTAGTTAAAAACTACTTTAATTGACTCTAAATGTTGCCCTCATCATCGGAAACAACTTCGCCACGGCTTTTTAAATAAGCAACAGCCAACTCTCGAGGTTTGTCGATTCCCATATGTTGGGCAATTGCATCAAAAGTGACCACATCAACCTTGACATGAGACTTTGATTCTATGACTCTCTGTATATCAGGATCTCTTTGTAAAGCACGGAGCTCTTCAAGCTCATTCATCAAGGCATCAATATCTTGCTAATCCTCAGCCTGGCAGATAACGGTGGATCGTTACCCGCCAAAGCTCCAACATGATCCCTATCTCTATCTTCTTCCGACAGGCGAATATGGGTGATAGAGTCCTCCACAGAATGATTACACTGGCTGGCCATAATGTGTCTTTCAACTTTTCAGAAAGAAAAGAATTTTCCATGCCCCAGAATCGCTCTCTACCAGTTTCCAAGTATGATACCGAATAGACTGCAAGGGTGCAACAGTGCCCCTACACAAACAAGAGGGCCACGAAGTCTTTCCGCACGCTCACTGCCGCTTAAACCAAAGGTAACCTCTTTCGAGACGCGACAATAAGATGAGGGCTACCTCAGAATCCCAACCTTCTCTCACGGATAATGACTCCTTACAGCAATATCCACCATCATATTAGGCATAACTATATAGAAAGCCAAGCTCTGATACCAATGTAAACGGAAGGGACAACTGAACACGGAAAATCTAATCAATCATGAAATCTGAAAATACACATATGCATGCCAGATAAAACAAGAGGACAAATTTGCACAGTACACCACACTAAGGGCCAAAAGATGAGCTGACCCCCCCACTTTATGGTTAGATTACCAAAAAGGAGTTTGCTTCCAATACAACTTTGCGGGTGCCCAAGGTTCACCTCTAGCTGCATCTGTTTCTTCCAATACAATATGAAAACAAGAAAAACATCACATAATCTGAATTTGCTGACAATTCTCAACACAAGAGAGCATTCCCGGCATCAAGCACATGCAGCACAACTATGGACAGCCCATAGCACTCCCACATCAGCCCGGGACAACTCAACATCTTCATCGTTTCATGCTGAGATCGACCAAAGGTTTCATGTGAAACAGGTCACTGGATGTAAGCTGAAACAGGTCTTTGTTTACATGTGGAATCGGGTTGTTGGTTTCTCGTGGGAAACATGTTACATGCAAGCTGTCATGGATGCAAGGAAGGGCACAGGCTTGCGTACAGCCCTATTGCTGATGGGACAAGGGTCTAGGGTTCCATGTTTGAGATGGAAAGCATCCTTGGAAAGCAGGAAGGTTGTCCAGGTGTGTCTTCAGTGTGCTATGTTGTGTTGTACCGAGAGTTTTCCTTTGGAAACAACTTGGAGTCTTTTGCGTGTGGATAGGAGCACTGATGGATCAGGGTGTATTTTGCTCATAGGGTGAGAGACTATGAGTAGTGGAAGTCACCCGGATCAATGGAGAAAGCTTCTGTATGCAAGACTCATTGTATCAGTCTTTTGATTTTGTATGGCTGAGCTATATGGCTGAGGGTGGAGATGAAGGCATTCCTCTCTCTCAATTCGATTGTGCTCTGAGGCTGTGTTGTACATTTCAAAGCTCTTATATGAATTAAAGAAATACTGCAAGTGGCGCCACTGCGTCTTGGGGACAATCGGTGTTCATGTACTGTTCGCAGGAGTGCTCTAGCTCCCCCTGTTTGTTTTCCTTTTCTAGGTCTTCAAAGGTGTTGAAGTGTTTTGTGTGCCAATTTGTTTTGCACCACCCTTCGGTTTTTTGTATGAAGACCAAGGCCGGTTTACACTGACTGGTGTTCCTAGTCTTTTGAGTGCTGGCCGTACAGTAGGGCAGCCTCTCTCACACCTGATTTGCTGATTGTACTGCAGTTCTTCTCCTGAGAGCTGGTCATACAGCAGGACAACATCCTCTCTCTCTTTTTCCAGAGTGGCCACTGATTCTAGGGCTGTTTTGGAGGTATCAGGGACTGTTTTGAGAGCTCCTTTAGGGCAGATTTGAGGCTCCGTTCTGGGGGCTGTTTTGGCACGGAATTTGGGGCTAGATTTGGCACCGTACCGGGCTGTTGTTCCGAGGCTGCTTTGCACTGGTTTATGGTGCTAATTGATACCCAGGTCTTTGAACAAGTGTTTGCTGAGTTTTGTGGAAAATCCGATGCAAGACCACACCCGCACCCTTCCACTGCAGCCTGCGTCCTAAAGATTGTTTCAGTGTTCGTTCAATCGGTCGGTGTCCCGAGTGTCCGGGGCTTGTTTTCTAAGTCTGGATCAGTTTTAATTGTCAGAATATGCAGCGGAGATGAAGACAAGATCTGAAAACACCTAGAGCAAGTGCACAGCAGAAAAACGCAGAAATGAGAAGAAGAAGAAGAAGAAGAATGTATTATCGTCCTCTGGGAGCCGATAAACGGCCCATAGGACCTCCACGAAATTATTACAAAGTTGTAAGAAACAAAAAACAAAGCCTCCTCCCTTCATTGGAGGGAAATACAAAGCCTTCTCCCTTCATGGGGGAGAGAGAGAGAGAGAGAGAGAGAGAAGCGTATAACTCTGCTATATACACAAGAAAATCCCAGAATACAAGATGTAGAGCGTGTGGCGCCATTTTATATGGCCCTAGGTAGCCAGTCGGCCTGCTGATAAACAGCCGACAACCAGCAAAAATGCCCACGACCAGCTCTGGTGCAGTTGGCCAGCAGACAAGCAATCGGCCAGGTCAGCACCCCAGGTCGGGTCCCCAGTGTCCAGTCGGCCAGCATTTGGAACAGCCGATAGGCACAAAACAGCCTCCCACACCAGGGAAAAAATGGGAAAAATAGGGAAAAATATGGAGAGTGGGGAAAAATGAGAAAACACCTAAATCGGGCGGGCACACCCACAACAGAGGCCTTGGTGTAAATATACAGACAAGGGATGACTACTAACACCCCCTCTCAACTCCTGGATGTGGAACCAACACCAGTAAGCTGGAGTGCCGTTGGAGCATAGCCTGAGGTAGAGACTTCGTGAAGAGGTCTGCCGCATTGTCCTCCATCAAACAATAAAGAAGCAAGATGTCACCAACCAAGATCTTCTCACGAACAAAGTGATATTGTATCTCTATGTGCTTGGTCCGGGCATGGAAGACCGGGTTCCGAGCAATAGCTATACAACTCTGGTTATCGCACTAGATGACTGTGGGCTACTTTTGTGGAAAGTTGGAAACCCAATCTCGCCAAGCAACCTCTGCAGCCACACAACCTCGCAAGCAGCACCACAAGCAGCCCGGTACTCTGCCTCTGTCAATGACAAGGCAATAGTTGGCTGCCTCTTGCTGCTCCATGAAACCGCTCCTGAGCCGGCGAAAAACTGTAGCCTGATGTTGATCTCCTCGTGTTTGGATCTCCTCCCCAATCTGAGTCACTCCATCCTTGGAGTCTGACTCCATCCATCAATCCCCCTCCTATGTAAAAGAGTCCAAGATCCTTCGTACCCTGCAGATACCGTGAAACCGATCCTGTCAAGTGGGAAAGACTCCGTTGGACACCCACACGCTTAATAGCACAACTTTAAAACCACGAATATGAAATGCAACTTGAAATTTAAATGAACAGAAATGGAAAGATGGACACCAGCACTGGGGCCGGAACGGGCCGACCCCCCCCTCAATATATGATATATTTATTGGGAGTATTTAATGAATACAATGCTCCATGGGTTCTGAGAACCAGATAATGTCCATGTACATATGAAAACAGTACCAAACAAGTAGGCTCGAATTTTCGATGTAGAAGCTTGAAGCAGAACGACCACTAGTGTGGTCCAATCTCTACGGTCCTGTGCTTTCACTGGACTCCGCGGAGAGCGCCTCACTGGTGTTCCGAGACCACGCACAAACAGGCGCTCTCGTACTAACGCCTGGCTCTCCCGATCTCAGCACCTTTGGACCGAGGTTCGCCAATACAGCTTGGACAACCCGGCACCGAACGGGTGTTGGCCGAGCGGGATGAATCTTTTATCAGATTTAAACATATAATACTTTACTCAAATCTGAAAATCACTTACTTGTAGATGGTTGATAGGAAACCAATACTTGTGGTTTGCTGAGGATGAAACCACCCTTGTTGAAGAAAGAGTAGCCTCGTGAAGAATCACCAAGATAAGTTCCACCACAAAGGGCACAGCCGCCTGCTGTGAGAGAGAGAAACTTCCACTTGCAAGAGAGGAGAGAGACAATACACAGCTACCAGCAGAGGTTTAGAGCTTTGGTGACTGCATGAAGAAGAGTTGGGGAGGGACAGCCGACTGTAGTAGCACAGAAACAGGTAGCCTTCAGGTGGTGGCAGCCGGCTGCAACCAGTAGCCGCTTAAGCACAGCAGATTCAGCAGCCGCCTTGGGGTAAACATGCGCCAGAGTACAGCCTGTGGGTAAACACCAGCCTGCGCAGCCACCTGGATGAGAATATGCGCAGCAGTACGGAGATAGATGGTGGCCACCTGCTGTGCAGTTCGCAGCCAGCCGCCTGGGGACAGGTACGTGCAGAATATAGGGAGCCGCCTGCAGCAAGCTAGTCGCCAGCAGAAAGAGATGGGAAGAGTCGCCGGTTGGTGAAAATCAACGCCAGGGAGAAGCGATGGATGCTCCGCTTGAAGAAGGGAGTCTCTTTTTAATAAAATTAAAGTGAAGATAACCTTAGTGATACCCACGCATGCATGTGGGGGATTAGTGGGGGTTGGTGACCATGCCCACCCCCACACTCACTTAAAAGTGGGGCTCCCCACCTTGGCCCCAAAGTGGGTGCCCAAAGGGGGTGCCCACTTTTAAATAAGTGTGAACACCTAACCTTATAAATCAAAGGGTTAGAATATAAAACATTAAAACAACATGTACCATATACTTACCACCTGTTCACATGCACTGAAACTTGTCAGAATACAGGGCAGACTTCACGACTCACTGGCAGGCGTCCCCGCTCAGTAAGTAACACGTCAGGCAGGCAAACACACAAATACATGTCATGCGAAAACAGTTTCAAGCATGCAAATCATGTGTGCATGTGCAAATAGTAACATGGACATATCTCCCGTTCATGGAACAAGTACAAAATATCTGTCGGCACAAAACTGGCACGACATAAAAACATAAAAACCTGGTCTTCCTATGGAGTGACAGTCCCATAGGTAAGACACAATTCCAGGCACGAGTTTCCCTATGGTGTGACAGTCCCATAGGTAAAACACGGCACGAATACCGGCTCTTCCATGGCGTGACAGTCCCATGGATCGAACACAGTCCAGGTCATACACGGGTGGCACTGATCTGGCTCCCGTCCATACGACACCATCCTGCTAACACACGGGTGGCACCAGTCTGGCTCCCGTCCATGTCAGCAAAATACTGGCCTCTTCACATGAGACACCGGCCTGGCCTCAAGTGAACGAGACGCAAAAACTAGGAATGGACCAAATGGTCGGCCAATTGGTGACATACCGCAAGATCCGCAATCCTGCCTCCCAAAGAGTCCTCTGCAAACATGAGCTCAACAGCCTCATCAAGAAGCTCCCGTCCAATCTGGTATGCATCAACCAAGACAATGATCTGCTTCCGAGTCAAGGAGGCATCATACTGCTCACAAGGATCAACAACTGTTACGGTGGGATGCCAAGTCCTGGAAACCTGCTAAAGACCACTCAAGGCCTTCGAAAACCTATAAACCACCCCTTCTGAATCCAGAACCACAAAGCTTGGAGAATGTGCAATATCCACCTCCTCCTGCAAGTAATCAACTGCCACCTGCCTGGCCTTCCAATAGGTCCCTGTGGAAAGAGCTTCCTCAACTACAAGAGTTTCTCTGTCCCGAATGCTATGAGACATCAGAGCATAGGTTACCTCTAAAGTTTCCTTTGACTTGCGAACACAAGAACTACCAACATCTGTACTGGAAAGTTCCTGCCAACTGCTGCCATCATCTGGCAAGCCATCCACCATTTGGTCCGGGAAAGCCTACACCTGCAACATATCCACACTTAAGTGGCCATTACGAGACTGCCACTCTTCACAAAACTGAGGACCTGGGAGAGAGAGTGCTGAAAGTTTGTAAACTCCATTCTCCACTCCGCCTTCCCAAACTACCTCGCCTGTTGCTTTGTCCGGGAGAGCAACAAAATGCTCATCAAACTCCACCCGTATGCCAGCCTTGCAAACCTGATGCACTGACAACAGATGAAAACCAAGTGATGGAACATACAACACTTGGGAGGAATGCTTCCCCCCTCTACCATCGGGAACTATCTCCAACCTGCCCTCACTATGAACTGGGATAGTGGATGTATCCCCAATAAGAATGTGACCAGAATACCTGCAAAGATCCTGTAAAGATGTGCGGGAAGGAGTCATGTGCTTGGAAGCACCACTGTCTTGTCAGAATACGCAGCGGAGATGATGACCAAATCTGGGAACACGAGCAAATGCAATGCAGAAAAACAACACGAGAGAGAGAGAGAGAGAGAGAGAGAGAGGCGTGTAACTCTGCTCTATATACACAAAGAAGATCCCGAATATGATACAAGATGACAAGGGGGCTATGGGGCCATTTTATATGGCTCCAACACTACAGTCAGCCTGCTCATAGGTCGCCGACAGGCCTAGATCTACACGACCAGCCCATAGACACCCAGTCGGCTAGTTATGACCAGTCGGCCAGCAATGCCAAGGTGCCCACGACCTGTACCACAGTCGGCCAGCACACCAGAGCTGAGGTCGGATACTGCAGGTACAGTCAGCCATAGTTGTTTCTCGTACGCGTACGAACAGGTTCGTACGGTACGATACCGTCGTACGAGTCCCCCCCCCCCCCCCCAAAAAACTTTTTCCCTGGAAGAAAAAATTCCAAATGCTAAAAAAAATATAGAAACCCTGCTTTACGAAGATCCCAAATGCTCGCAATACTTTGCAACTTTCGTGTCCACTCAGTATTCCATATGGGGTTGTTGAGAGACCTAAAAAATCTGGCGAGGTAGACTGGTAGTGTACACTTGATTGGTAGGATGAGAGAATCTTGCTACATCACTTGGGGATCCCTGGTATAGGTAGGCTAGACAATTAGATTCTCAACTTATGCACGAGGGAGAAGATTTGGACATGGCCATTTTGATCTAGAGAGGAGTCCCTAAACTTATCACCCTAGATGCACTCCTTGTATTTGTGTAAGGACGGTCCCTTAGTCATAAACGCTACATTGGGAGACCTTTGGTATTGCATTACCCATCCAGGTTCTTTTTTGGAGACAATCGGGAGATCCAACCGGAAGAGACACATATCCATGTTCTAGTTCTTCAAGCACTGTAGACTCCTCCCCTCCCAACCTTCCCTCACATTCAAGCTTGAAGCTCCATAGGTTGTAAGTGTAAAAAATAAAAACCGTATTTTATCGTACGGTATCCGAAAATTTCATATCGTACCAAAAATTCCCGTACGGTATCGTATTTTCGTACCGAGACAACCATGCAGTCGGCCACCTACCAAGATCTCTTGCCACCACAGATGTGCCACCCAAGCCACAGAAAAAATGGGAAAAATGGGGGAAAAATACGGGGAGTGAGGAAAAATGAGAACACCTACAAGGGCAGGCACACCCACAACAAAGGCCCTGGTGTCTACAGCAAGACAGGAGATGACTTCTAACACCCCCTCTCAGCTCCTGGCTGTGAAACCAACCACAAGGAGCTGGGGTGCCGCCTGAGCAAATCCTGAGATAGCGACTTCGTGAAGAGGTCCACCGTACTGTCCTCCGTCGAACAGAACTCTAGCAAGATGTCATCAGCAACGAACTGTTCACGAACAAAGTGCCTCTGGATAACCATGGGTTCCTTCAGTGGAAGCCCAATCCTGCCACACAACCTCTCCAACCTCACCACCTCACAAGCAACATCACAAGTAGCCCGGTACTCTGCCTCTGTCATCGACAGGCAAAAGATGACTGCCCCTTACTGCTCCATAAAACTGCTCCTGGGCCTAAAGTAGATCTCCTCATGTCCGGATCTCCTCCCCAATCTGAGTCACTCCAACCGTGGAGTCGGACTCCATCAATCAATCCCCCTCCTGTGTAAAAGAGTCCATGATCCTTCGCATGCTACAGAAACCACAAGATATGCAATCCTGCCTCCCAGAGAGTCATCTGCAACCATGAGCTCAACTGCCTCATAAGGAAGCTCCCGTCCAATCTGGTGTCCATCAACCAAATCAATGAACCATTCTGCTTCCGAGTCAAAGAGGCATCACACTGCTCACAAGGATCAACACTTGTTACGGTGCAAAGCCAAGTCCTGGAAACCTGCTGAAGACCACACAAGGCCTTCTGAAACCTACCAACCACCCCCTCTGAATCCGGAACCACAAAGCCTGGAGAATCCACCTTCTTCTGCAAGTAATCAACTGCCACCTGCCTGGCTTTTCAAAAGGTTCCCGTGGAAAGAACATCCTCATCTACAAGAATTTCTTTGTCCCGAATACTACGAGACATCAGAGCATAAGTTACTTGTTCAGTTTCCTCTGACTGACGAACACAAGAACCACCAACATCAGTGCTGCCATCATCTGGCAAGCTATCCTCCATCTGGTCCCGGAAAGCCTGCACCTGCAGCATATCCACACTTAAGTTCCCATTACCAGACTGCTACTCATCACAAACCTGAGGACCTGGGAGAGAGAGTGCTGAAAGCTTGTAAACTCCATTCTCCACTCCGCCTTTCCAAACCACCTGGCCTGTTGCTTTGTCCCAGAGAGCAACAAAATGCTCATCAAACTCCACCCATACGCCAGTCTTGCAAACCTGATGCACTAACAACAGATGAAAACCAAGTGACGGAACATACAACACCTGGGAGGAATGCTTCCCCCCTCTGCCATCGATTACTATCTCCAACCTACCCTCACTGTGAACTGGGATAGTGGATGTATCCCAGTAAGAATGTGACCAAAATACCTGCAGAGATCCTTTAAATCTGAACGGGAAGGAGTCATGTGCCTGGAAGCACCACTGTCTAGAATCCACTCCCGAGTATTTGTAGCGGCGAGTCCTCCAACCTCCTTCCTCCCTGAAGAAAATGAAACATCGGTGTCCATCACCTCCAAGTGCACAAAAGCCGGAGTCTTCATGATTGCTGCTACGGAATCTTCACCCTTCTCGGTCTTCCGCTTGGGACACTACCTCCAATAGTGGCCTTTCTCGCCACAATCATTACAGGTCCTCTCTGCCTTTAGTTTCTCGCGGTCAGCGTCGGACTTCTCCGATGAAGCCTTCCCTTTGCCCGAGTTACGGCCTTTCAATCGTTGGCCAGTTAAGGCCTCCGAACCTCCGCCCCGTGGAGGGTTCGCGAATCGTTCCTCCTGGTCCAAGACCATGGGCACAAGCTCCTCCCACGTGATGGTGCTGAGCCTGCCACTGGTAATCAAAGACAATTAAAATGCTGAATACTGAGAGGGCAAGTGCGACAGCAATGTTATGGCCATGTCCTATGACGATATCTCCTTCCCAGCCTGAAGAACTTCCTGCTGAAGAGCCTGCAGCTTGTTAATATGCTCCCGCGTCGTCGACGACTTTGCATGGCTCATAACCCACATCTGTACTTCCAAGGAAATCCTCTTCATGGGCGATACCCTGTTGTAAAGAGAAGCCAAATGCTGCCATATACCTCTGGCCAGCGTCATATGCTTTATATGATTGATTACCTGCGGTGTGCAGATGAGGAAGATAAATGAACGGACCCTACGGACCCTAGCGCTGACACAATCCCACAACTGTGCATGTGCCTCCCGGTCCTTTCGGATCGACAGTAACTCCCCTTCCTCTACTTCCGGCCGTGGAACCCCAACCACGATGAAATCAGCAAGGTCGTAAGACTCCAGAACAAATTCCATCATAGCCTTCCATATGCCGTAGTTGTTCCCGTCCAACTGACGGTCCACCGGGGAGTGTAGGGATCTTCACATGCCTCTTGGCCATCTCTAACACATCTGCCATTACGGGGATGTACTCTGAAGAAGGGTGGGTGGGTGGGTGGGAACAAAGAAGAACTTACACTTGCAAGTGGCTGTCCAACAAATCAGCCCACCGTCCTCTTGCTTCTCCTCTTCCCAGACAGTCCCGTACAATCCACCAATCAGCGACACAACAGTCCCCCTCTTGCTCACACAAATCCCAAGAACAATCAAGAGCCTAGGGCTCTTATACCATGTAAAAATACGCAGCAGAGATGATGACCAAATCTAGGAACACGAGCAAATGCAATGCAGAAAAACAGCACGAGAGAGAGAGAGAGAGAGAGAGAGAGAGAGGCGTGTAACTCTGCTCTATATACACAAAGAAGATCCCGAATATGATACAAGATGACAAGGGGGCTATGGGGCCATTTTATATAGCCCCAACACTGCAGTCGGCCTGCTCATGCTCATAGGCAGCCGACAGGCCTAGATCTCCACGACCAGCCCATAGACACCCAGTCAACCAGCAATGCCAGGGTGTCCACAACCTGTACCACAGTCGGCCAGCACCAGAGCTGAAGGCGGGTACTGCAGGTCACACCCATAACAAAGGCCCTGGTGTCTACAGAAAGACAGGAGATGACTTCTAACATATCTAGAATCCACTCCCGAGTATCCATAGCGGAGAGTCCTTCAACCTCCTCCCTGCACAAAGAAGATGAAACACCGGTGTCCATAACCTCTAGGTGCACAAAAGCTGGAGTCTTCACGGTTGCTGCTGAGGATTCTGCACCCTTCTCGGTGCTCCGCTTAGGACACTTCCTCCAATAGTAGCCTTTCTCGCCACAATCATTACAGGTTCTCTCGGCCTTCAGTTTCTCTCGATTTGAGTTCGCCTTCTTCTCAGAAGACTTCTCCAATGAAGCCTTCCCTTTGCCCTTGTTGTTGTTATTACGGCCTTTCGACCGTTGGCTAGTTAAGGCCTCAGAACCTCCGCCTTGTGGAGGGTTCGTGAATCGCTCTTCTTGGTCCAAGACCATGGGCACAAGCTCCTCCCATGTGACTGTGCTGAGCTTGCCACTGGTAATCAACGAAGAATAAAAGGCTAAGTACTGAGAGGGCAAATGTGACAACAATGTTATGGCCATATCCTCTGATGATATCTCTTTCCCTGCCCCTGGAGAACTTCTTGTTGAAGAGCAAGCAGCTTGTTGATGTGCTCCCACATTGTCGACGACTTTGCAAGATTCATCACCCGCATCTGAACTTCCAAGGAGATTGTCTTCATGGGTGACACCCTGTTGTCAAGAGAAGCCAAATGCTGCCAAATACCTGTGGCCAGCATCATATGCTTTATGTGGTTGATCACCTGTGGTGTGCAATTGAGGAAGATGAAAGAACGGACTCTGGCATTGACACGATCCCATAATTGTGCCTGTGCCTCCAGTTCCTTCCGAATAGAGGGTAACTCCCCTTCCTCTAACTCCGGCTGTGGAACCCCAACAACAATGAAATCAGCAACGTCATAAGACTCCATAACAAATTCCATCATTACCTTCCATATGCCATAGTTGTTCCCGTCCAACTAACGGTCTACCGGGAACGCGGAGAGTGTCGAGATCTTCACGTGCTTCTCACCCATCTCAAGTAAATCTGCCATTGCGGGGGTGTAACTAAAAAAGGGAGGGTGGGTGGGAAAAAATGAAGAACTAAACCTACAAGTGGCTGTCCAGCAACAAGGCCCGCCTTTCACTTGCTTCTCGTCTTCTCGTACGTCCCAAAACAGTCCTCCAATCAACACTACAAACAGCCCCCTCTTGCTCACACAATTCCCAAGATCTTCCAAGAGCCTAGAGCTCTGATACCATGTCAGAATATGCAGCGGAGATGAAGACAAGATCTGAAAACACCTAGAGCAAGTGCACAGCAGAAAAACGCAAAAATGAGAGAGAGAGAGAGAGAGAGAGAAGGTATAACTCTCCTATATACACAAGAAAATCTCGGAATACAAGATGTAGAGTGTGGGGGGGCAAGGGGCCATTTTATATGGCCCCAGGCAGCCAGTCGGCCTGTTGAAAAACAACCGACAGCCAGCAAAAATGCCCACGACCAGCTCTGGCGCAGTTGGCCAGCACATAAGCAGTCGGGCCAGGTCAGCACCCTAGGTTGGGTCCCCAGTGTCCAGTGGGCCAACATCTGGAACAGCCGACAGGCACAAAACAGTCTTCCACACCAAGGAAAAAATGGAAAAAATAGGGGAAAATATGGAGTGAGGAAAAATGACACCTAAATCAGGCGGACACACCCACAATAGAGGCCCTCGTGTAAATATACAGACGGGAGATGACTGCTAACATCAATTTCTCCCTCCACAGTACATGACCAACCTTGAGGATGAGTTTTACAAGCTCTCCCAAAACACGTCACTCGTGCTAACCTACTCTAATAAAGTAATCATGTCAGCACAGAAGTTAGGTATATTCCACGAGGATAAATTGAAACAATTCATTAGAGGTCTTGATACTAACATTAGGTTTACTATACGGAATTTTGAGCCAGAGTCTTATGACAGGGCTCTCACTCTTGCTCAAAATAAAGAAATGATGCTGAACAAAGGTAAGCCCAAGCAACCCTTGACTAGCTCCAAGCCCCAACAACAATCATCAACCACCCAACAATCATCACATTAGGGGGGGGGGTTGTAGATTAGAATAGCAAAGACACTAAGAAAGAATCCCAGAGTACTTCAGGAGGCAAGAAGGATAAAAACTTCGCACCTAAGAAAACACCTAACGAAAAGACCAAGGCGAGCATCACTAGTGATATCTCCAACCAGAAGAGCAAACGCGGTATAAGGGGAAGAACACGTGTTTCTTCTGCCACACCATGGAGCATGGTAAGAAAGACTACCAAGTGGCACACTGTACAAGCCACCAAAGCTTCTGTCTCCACAGTAGTCACTGCTACCACAGCTACAACTACACCTCCCGCATCGGCCACCAATGCAATCCAACTCTTACCACCTTAAACACCGTAACCACAGTGTATTTGACAATAAGCAAGAGGGTGAGGTTGAGAAACAAAAGAAAGCCCTCATTCATGCTTATGGCACAACAAAGGGACAATAAATCATTGTTCTCTTTGATATGGGCGGCTCTAAGGATGCCATTTCTCCTCAGTCGGCTAAAAAGATGAGTTGTACACTTGTACCCCATCATCTAGACGTAGACGCGTTCACACTCTGTCTTAGCACTCACATATCTCATAAGACTCAACAATTCTCATTCATGGTTCAAAAGGCCACATTTCAACAAGACTTCATTCTCACCTCTTTTGGAGTGTGATATGCTTCTCGGCATTCAACGGTTAGGGATTATGCACCCATTCCTGATTGGAGGCACGACACTTTCACTATTGTTGATGGTGTTCCTCAGCTTGTTCTAATTCGCAGAGATAGGAATTCCCCTAATTTCACACATCCAAACCCAATGAGCTATCAGAAAAGGAGCCGAGAGTGCATTGATATATGTCCGTACCCAACAATCTTCTATTCAATCAACAACCCCATTAAACCTAAAGCTAGATGGTCTCCTATCACAGTTTCAAGACATCATGCTAAAGGATAATCTTCCACCGCAGCTCCCACCCAATCGTTCTGAGGATCATCGCATTGAGTTTGGCCCCTAGGACAGAACCGCCCAGTAAGTTCCCCTATCGCCTTTCTAAGGCATTGGAGGGCGAACTGGAGTAGCAACTTTCCCAATTACTCCGAGCTGGATTTATTCGGCCTTCATCCTCGCCCTTTGCTACACCTATCTTGTTTGTGCAGAAGAAAGACAAGTCTGCACAATTATGCGTGGACTACACACATAATTGTGCAGCTTTGGAGGGCGAACTGGAGTAGCAAATTTCCCAATTACTCTGAGCTGGATTTATTCAGCCTTCATCCTCGCCCTTTGCTACACCTATCTTGTTTGTGCAGAAGAAATACAAGTATGCACAATTATGCGTGGACTACACGGCTGTTAACAAGCTCAGTGTGAAGAACAGGTTCCCAATGCCCAGGATTGAGTATACCCTTGAGCGACTCAAGGGTGCAAAGTTCTTTTCGAAGATAAAGACTATCATCAGGTTCGGATCTTTACAGCTGACATTCCAAAAACAGCCTTCAGGACTGAACGTGGCCATTACTAGTTTGTGGTAATATCGTTCGGTCTCACCAATGCACCAGCGACATTTAACAAGATGATGTATCAAGTATTTGTGGAACTCATAGGAAAGTGCGTATTCATCTTTTTAGATTATATACTCATTTTTTTTGCTACTACAAGGCAACATGCGCTGGATGTCAAAAGGTCTTGCAACTTTTGCGAGACAATGCGCTCTACATCAATGCAAGGAAGAGCAAATTTGGAGTAGAAGAAATCCATTACCTAGGATATGTTATCAGTGCAGACCGGATTAACCTCGACCCTGAAAAGGTAAGAGTAATTCTCGAATGGGATGTGAATGCTCAAGAGATCCACTCTTTTGTAGGTCTATGCCAAGCATACAGTACCCCTATGGACAAATTTTTAGACCTTGCAGCACCTCTTACACATCTGATCAAGGACATGAAGACATGTTGACAAAAGGTGTCCGTTCACGAGCAAAGCACTCCAGGCATTTCATGCCAAAAAAAAGTTGCCTCTGAGTCTCCGGTTCTCAAATTGGCTTCATGGGATGATCCTTTCGAGGTAATCACCGATCCGAGCAATCTAGCCATAGGAGCTATCCTCCAACAAAAAGGGCGCCGAATTAAATAATGCAGAAAAGAATTATTATGTGTATGACAAGGAGTTATAGGGAGTGATAACAACGCTTAAACATTGGAAACATTTTCTTTACCGGACATGGGTGAGAAATCACAACTAAGACAGATCATCAGGCACTTAAATGGTTGCAAACCATGCCTAGTACCCAATGGAGTGACAGGCAAGCCAGATGGAGTCAGATCTTCCAACAGTTTGGAGGTATGATTGAATACATCCTTGGCTCAAATAATCCCATTGCAGATGCTCTCAATCAAAGAAGGCACAATTCAAAATTAGGAGTCCATTGTGCTTGAAATACAAAGAAAAAATCTCAATAGCATGAAGGCACAATACAAGGATTCCTTGGAATTCGGAACTCAGTAAAGATTGGCCCTACAAAAGCAGAACCGTGTCACTATACACGGGTGGCATCTCTTACAATGAACTTCAGCAGCTTCCACCATCTAGACAATCTGATTGTTTGTTGTAACGCACGATTTGCTAGGGGGTGGTGGCAGGGCCTACAACCTAGCATGCTACGCTATTGAGTTTGTCTACACACTACACCCCTACTTGCTACCCACGTGCTTGGGCAAAACCAGCTTACCTTTGGCCTGCGTGTTGGCTGCAGCTTCCCTTTGTGATCTAAAAACAAAGAGAATCAACAACTCTCTCTCTCTCTCTCTCTACACAAAACTATGCATAGCAAAGGAGCTTAAGCCAATGCAACTGAGGCAGAAGGGTGCCAAATTAGCTAAAGTCCAGGCAGCTCACAAAGAAGATAAATGGGCAGCCTTCCATGATAATAGAGCCCTCATCGAGGCCAAAACTAACCAAGCATCCATTTGCAGTAACTGATGTACCTCCAGATGCCATCTCACCAAAGCCAACAAGATTGGGATTCACAAGCAGTCAATGACGTTGAACAACACAAAACTACACATAGCAAAGGAGCTTAAGCCAATGCAACTGAAGCAGAAGGGTGCCAAATCAGCTAAAGTCCAGGCAGCTCGCAAAGAAGATAAATGGGCAGCCTTCCGTGATGATAGAGCCCTCATGAAGGATTTCAGCAAAGCCAAAACTAATCAAGCCTCCATTTGTAGTAACTGATGTACCTCCAGACATGCCAGCTTCGCCAGCTTACATGTAGGGTTTTTCTTTTCCTTTTGTCTGGACTACAGAATTAGCTCAAGACCTCCATGGTCCTGATCTTTGAATGTGGTCTCATTGGTCCTTTTTTTAAAGGAAAAATATGCGACTTCTATTAAGCATGAAAATTTGTAAACAAAATCACGGCCATCAGCAAAAGCTCTCTCTCTCTCTCTTATGCAAGGCAGGCTGTGATGAGACCCCCCACTGTTGCAATCAAATGCAGGTTACTTAACACAACATAAGGCTATCATGAAACAAATGAGGGCTTCGCCAGAGCCCTAAAATCAGACAACTCAAAACCCTCGAGTCCTGAAAAGCGTAAAACCAGATAGGTGACCAAAAAAAGGGTAGAAAGAGCTTACTGGTGGCGGGCGAGGAGCTCAGCTTGAGTCTCTTTAACAGGCGCGTCTCCCTTGTATGGGCCTTCTTCATGGGCATCGCTGCCTTCTATTGCAAACCCTGGTGCTGCTGGTGCGTGTGCGTCCATCTCCATTCGGGTAAAAAAAGGGGCGCAGAGCAATGTGACAAGCCCAACGTTGTCACTGTCTTATTCACTCTAAACCTCTTTATTAACATTTTTTTTTTTGTGAGTGCATATTCACGAACCTTAGTTTCCTATTAATTACATAAGGTATAACCTTATTGAAAGATTAAATTTTAATTTGATTTAAAAAATAAGGTTATTATTGAAAATTAATTTACATTTTATTTAAATAAGATATAACCTTATTGAAATATTAATTTTAAAATTGAATTAAAAAATCAAATTATTCTATGTAAGAGATGAGGGAAAAAAGATTATAAGACAATGTCAGAATTGCCAATATGTAAAATAAAAATGAAATAAATATCAATTGTATACAAAAATGAAATTGTGAAATTCAATAACAACATAGTGAATAATTTGTAAGAACATGTTTTATTTATAAGGAAACCTCAAAAACAGACACGATGTAATTACATATGAGGAGAAGTGAAGCATGAAATCAAACAAAACATGCTTCCTCTTCTGTAAGACCAATATACTTGTAGATTTCTGGAGAGAGCGGTACAAATTTATCACCATCTACGATAGCAGCTTTGTGTTCTTTCCCTTAATTAGTTTTGAGAGACTATTTGCCGTTCACTAAAAGAAGGTTGTTTTGCTTAATTTTTGATCAATTTGTGGTTTTTGTTGCAATTTGATCAATTATAAGGTTGGGTTGCATTTATTTCATCAATTTTTGCATTAGGAAGTAAATTAATATTCTCTTTTGTGCATAAACATAGGCATAAAATGCTTTAATTTTTGCATTCTGGAGTGGTTTTTGTTGCATTTATTTGCATTAAAGTGTTAGCAATAGGTTTAGGTACCCTAATCCAAAAAATCTTACAAAAAACTCAAAAAATTCACTTGATATTCACGAATGTCTCTTAATGGATTGATTTTTCCATTAACAGAGTGATTAGTGAACTAAAAGTGAGTTAAAAAAACCCATAAATGAGCTAAAACGTGTATCTTTGAGTGCAAGGATGATTCTTTGATGAATCATAAGATTTGGAGTGTTTCTACACATCCACACATCGTCGTAACTCAAAGATCAATCAAAAACATGCATTTGAGCTTCATTAAGCTCATTTTCATGTTATAAAATTTACTAAATTAATCCTATATTTTTTATTAATGTATTTGCAAATGAGTACTTGAATTGTTAGCAATTCCGTGAAAAGTTCATTAATATGTTCATTTGCATGCGTTTATCAATCAACTAAGATTAATTAGAGTTCAAAAATTGCATCACAAAGAGGAAAATTAGTAAAAGGATTAATCTTTATTAATCCTCTTTAATTGCTTAATTACATAAGTCATTGGGAGTTAAGGACAATCAAAGAGAAGAATCCTAGCATGGCTTGTGTAAGACAAAGGTGGACAAAATCCTAGGAAAAGAAGAAGGGAGTATCATAAACATTTAGTTTAATCATTAAGAAAATTTTACAAAGAAATTATTAATTGCTTACTTAATTTTAATTAATTGCAATTTATTTATTTTTTAAAAAATAAAAATAAATTAATTGATTTATACATTTTAATTATTTATTTAATAAAAAATAAAAAATATATAATAATTATATTAATTTATTAATTATTTAAAACTTAATCAATTAACTCTAATTTTAATTAATTTATTTATTAGTATTTATGAATTAACTCAAAGTATATTGATGAACTAACTAATTTTGTTAATTTATTGATTGAAAAAAAAAATTAACAAATGATTAATTCTTAAAATCTTAAATAATTAATTAATTAACTCTAAAAATTATTTAATCAACTTTTTTAAGGAATCTCAAAAAAAATGTTAAAAATTTAAACTCAATAAAATTATATATATGTATGTATATATTTATTTATTTATATTTTAAAACATTTTTTTGGAAATCCTACCACTCATCTTTACCCTCTCGTGCTATATAACAATCATTGCACATATTGGGCTTCACTTTACCCTCATGTACGTCTATATAAATTTCTTAATTCGTGGCATGCATACGTGAAGCAAATGCATCCTTGCCTGCATATGTGTACACTTTTACACATATTCTCTCACTTGCACCATGCACACATCAACACACAGGCAATAGGCACGCATTAGTGCACTGTATTCACCACACGCACAAATCGACGCGAGCAAGTGTATGTGCGCAAGCGTTAGCACATTCGTCCGAATTCTATGCCATGCTCATATCCATGTGAGCATTTGTTGTCATTAGCTTGTAATATCTAGGAATGTAGATGGCAAAAATTGCGAAAAATTGTAGCATACTTGAGAATATCTTCGCTTTGCATCATGGGATTGGAGTGAGTGAGCCTTCGCTTGATGGACATGTAGAGTGGATCCACTTGTTAGGTTGGGGAGCACTGGTACTAATGACTATATTCAGGGATCATCAGACATTTCTTTTCGGTTGTATACTAAAATCCTCGATGCGGGGATCGGTATCATTTGTGGTGATGGTTATATAGCCTCCCCTTGTATGAACTGGTGGGTGTGCCTTGTGCCACCTACGGAAATAGTAGCCAATCATGAAAGTGACAAACGAGATTTCTAGTAGGTTAGCTAAGTGGGGGTTTGCCAGCTTTGTGTGCTTAGCCACGTTCTTCCATAATGTGCCTTCTCCCCCGATTGGTACCAGCTCTTCTAAATTTGGAATTGGTGCGCGGACAGGGCACATAAGGCTGCCTTCATGATTCCATTGTAGAGTAAGCATCGGGCATGATCCTTCAGGTGGGTTCTAATGGTGTGATTTGCATCAACACCTTGAACATGAGTTTTGGCTTTAAAAGTGGGTTTCCTACTCTGATGAACCCCTTGTATTTTATCAAGGACTCAAGGACATTTATGTCAGTAAAAGCTTCAATGTCATCTTGAGGTTGGATATTATGTACCTCATCAAGCGGTCATGGGGGAGACAGATTGGGTGTCGACATCTCCTCAGGGGGCGAGAGGGTTAGTGGGAATCAACAAGGATAGGAGGTAAGTGAGAGAATGTGCAATCTGCCTCAGATTTGTTAGTAGGGAGCTACACTCGGAAAGGGTTTAGTAATTTACTTGCGATTGAAGAGAATACGGGATAAGTAGCTGAAATAGAGGAGCCTTGTGTCTCTTCTTGACCCTCGCCTAAACTTGGGGGCAAGTGGGTGGGCTGTATTAACCCGTGGTGGCTAATGACCCATTGATAGCTTCTTGTAACAACCTCATAGTTGGCCAGTGTTATTGGGATATCATCTGACATAAATAGGTCAAGTTTATCAACACTGTCATCCAAGATGTCCGATTGTTGTAGCACCTAAACACCAACTATGAAGGTTAGCACTATGGGATGTAAGGGGTAGAAAAAGATATTAGCTGGGTCGATTAGTACTATATCCCCCCCGAAGGATTCCCATTATGATGGTGGTGTCGGCATCTCTTTCCGTATTCTAACGAATGCGTGTAAGGTCTCCTAGACTGAGGTCTTCTGTGAGGTTTATCTTATATTAAAGGAGAGAGAGGGGCCCGAGGAGTTACTAGAAATGAACCTATTTCCGGCGAGTTCGATGAGAAGTCATAATTCATCAGTTGTTTATGTCCTTTGAGTCCTTTGTTGCACGGTGAGTTGGAGTTCTAGTTCCTGTATCCTTGAGTCATTGGTGGAAAGGAGGTCGGAGATGGAAGCCTCTCGTACCTCTCTAGCAGTGCGGCCAACTCCTCGTATCTTCTTGTAGTAGCCTCTTCTTGTGCCCTTCTTGCAGTGGTGGCCTGTGCATCAACATCTTCAATCTACTTCAACCTCTTTGGTGCCAAGCTCTGGTTGTTGCTTAGTTGCTGATGTACATGTTCAAGCACCTATTGGTGGCTGGCCAGCATTCGATCAATCTCCACAGTTTTTACTTGGATCTCCTCATTTAAGGCTTTGAGTTTGTCAACATGGGTTTTGTTTATTTGCTCCCTTTTGGTTTGAAGGCTGACCACTCTTTGTTTGGGTGCAACAATGGCTTCATTTAGCTCAGTGATGTCCCCCTTAAACCCTTCTTCCTTGGCTTTGAACGTGGCATGGGCATCCTTAGGTTGTTATGTATTTTGGTCTTCCTTCTCTCTCGCATGTGCCACTTTCTTTTGAAGCTTCTCCCTGGCTTGGTCTACTTGTGCTTTGAGCTCTATGTTTTCTTTAATCCTCTGAACCACTATCTTGCTAAGAAGTTTGTTGTGCTCCTCTAATGTTTGAAATCTATTTTCTTGCTCTTATGCTACTTTTAAGATTTTGAGTATTACCTCTCTCTGTGTTGCATCTGCATGCAGCCATTTGCTCCTTAAGCGCTTGCACTTGGTCCGTTGCTTCCTGTAATTGTTTCCATAGGGTGGCATTCACGTCATGGAGCATGTGAGTAGCTTCTTCATACCTTGCACTTACATCTGTTTGGAGCACTTGTTGTTGTGGAGCCTATTTTGCACCAATCTCCACTCTGAAGGTGGCTAATCCGAGATGACAGAGTCACGGAGTGGTGAGAGGTTTGTGAATGCTATCTAGGGAGGGCTTGAGGGTGTTAACCCAATTCTAGTGTTAACAAGATCTATCGCCATTATCTTACATCAAGGAGTCACGATAAATACACCAAAGGGTCATACGTTCAAGATATGAAGCAATACTATCCAAAGCTACAACTTGGACGGTGCTCGTAATGGTGTGACGGAGTATTTATAGCAATTCTTACTTCTTCAAGAGCGTGTGGTAGCAAGTTAGGATGAAGTTCCAAGTGATGTACTTCATGGATATATTATGAGAGTAGTCATTGTAATAGCATTAGGCCTCTTATGAGGCTAAAGTGCCCGGTTGGTCATAGTTTAAGTGAGTGTGAACACTTATGGCTATGTATATAAGTGAATTTCTCTCATAATACAACATACTCTCCCGGCTGGTCATAGTTTAAGTGAGTGTGAACACTTATGGCCATGTATATAAGTGAATTTCTCTCATAATACAACATACTCTCCCATTGTGCAATTGAGTCTTACTCTTGCTAATCTCTCTCCCTAATGCATGCTAGTGAGTGTTTGTGAGTAAAGTGAGGTGAGAGGAGGAACGAGTACCCATAGTGCAACACGGCGGTGTGACAACGCTCGTCGCATGGGCACGATGGAATTACTTCTCAAGGAGTTGTAGAGCTTGGAGACCTCAAGGGTTACGAGCTCGGTCATTGGAAAGATCTCACGACAGTTACGGTTCAGTAGGTAATCTCTTATTGGATGTGTTTCAAGGAGGGTTAGGGTGAGCCATAACATTTTTGGCGCTGCCTCTATCAGGGAGTCATTCCGTGGCTTTTTCCATTGTTTTTCCTCTAATCTACGGATTAACCATTGCTCATTATCTTGATTAATGTTTTCCAATGAAAAAGATGTGGATTTAATGGTGATCTGCGTGTGATTTGGTGTACAATAGCTCTCTTTTTTGTTTTTTGTAAAGAATGCTTTTTGCATAATTTTTATCTTAATTTGTTGTTTTTGTTGTTGTTATCATGGTTTTTCATATTCTTAAGACTTGCACATGGTTTGTATTAGGCTTAGTTTGTATCCATTGCATCAAACAATGTAATGGAATGTATTTTTTAGTGAATGTTAGCTCTCTTTAGTGTTAAACATAGAACTAAAATCATTAATTTTAGCTTAATTATGTATTTGTTGTTGAAATTGCTTGCATTAGAGTGTTAGAAAGCATTAGGAGTAGCTTAATCTTCCAAAAAAATTCTTAAAACCATCAAAAAACCCTTGAATTTGACTAATTTCTCTTAATGGATTGGTTTTTGTCTTTAAGGAGGGTGATTAATCTTATTCAAGAGGTAAAAAATTTAGAAAATGTGTTAATTGGGGTCTAAATTAATCATATGAGTAGTCTAAATTAGTGTTTTTGAGTGTTTTGAGAGCATCTAGATGCATCAAAATACCTAATTACATCAATTTCTTCATTAATTAGAGAAATTTGACTCTCTTTGCTTAATTTTACCTTAAAAGGGAAGACCACAATTAAAAGTCTAATTAATCTCCTATTTTAGGTTAATTTACGCATTTGTTGATGCACAAAGAGTAGCATTTCCCTTTCTCTATCCAATGATGTGCTCAATTGTGTGAATTAATTAGGGATTAGTGGTTAATTAGAGTCCTCAATTAGTGTAAAAAAGAGAAAGATTAGTAAAAAGATTACTCTTAAATTAATTCTTAATCACTTTTTTACGTAACTCATTAAGGCTACTGAGCATTCAATGAGTAGATGCTCATGAGTTATCAAATTATCCATTTTGGGAGTCATTTATGAGAGTGTAAGGGGTGTCATAAAAAGGTTGACTTTTTTGATCCCCACTTACCTTTTTGGAAAAATTCCCATATCTCTTTCATTTTAAATTCAAAAAATATCACCCCCCAAAAAAAGAAATTCATATTTCCTACTAGACTAAAAAAAATAATCAAAAAACGGTTCATACCGTGAACCATTTCTGTAACTTCACGGCCTAAGGTTTCATGCCTTAGGAGTTTGCGTCCAAAACTAAAATAAAAATCATAAAATGGTTCATGCTGTGAACCATTTCTACAACTTCACGGCCTAAGGTTTAACGCCCTAGGAGTCCACGCCCAAAAAAAAAAATCACATATCGAAAAATGGCTCACGCCGTGAACCATTTTTGCAACTCCATGGCCTAAGGTTTCACGCCCTAGGAGTTCGCACCCAAAAAAAAATCGAATTTAACTTTTTTTGTGAAGTCTGTTTCATGGCGTGAAATGCTAAGGGTTCACGGCATGAGACCCTTTGTTCACGCGGTAAAAAAAATAAATCGAATTTAACTTTTTTGTGAAGTCCGGTTCACGGCGTAAAACGCTAAGGGTTCATGGCGTGAGACTCTTTATTCACGACGTGGCCAAAAAAAAGAAAGCAAATTTAATTTTTTTGTGAAGTCCGCTTCACGCCTTGAACTACACCCTACTAGTTCACGACGTGAAAGGGGATCCGTCGGCCCAAAAAAAAAGAACTCTAGAAAACACCCCTGTTAAGACGCCCGTATCTCCTAGACCGTATATCCGATGAAGGCGCTCTAGGGGTCATCGAAAAGTTGACAACGAGCTCTTCAGCTTTAGACTTAGTTGTTCGAAGTCAAAATTGATCGTTTTGGCCTCCGACTAGCACCCTCAAAATTCGACCCGAAAATCGAGGCCAAAAATAGCGCAAAAACCACAAAAAATTACCAAAAAACAATGTGAAAACGATGACGAACCAAATTGAGAGGACTTTTTGAGGGTCTAAATGACAAAATCACAGACGACTCAAGGAAACAAAGTTATAGTACTCCAAAAATACTACAACTCTCTCTTACTACATAGTTTTTTAAAATTTCTTTTGGAACACTAAAAAACGTGCTGCGAAATAGGGAAATAAATTCATTTTTTTGGGGGTCTTGAGACAGTGATGGAAAATAGGTTTTAGGACCTCCTCTTCCATCATCTAGGAAGTTACTAGCATACACTTTTTTTGAAAAATTATCTCTAAGAGGTCGTTCGCGTGCGTATAGAGCCTAAGCTAATTAGGGCGAATGAACACCCGTTTGACCCAACGAAGAGAACGCCAAGCCTCTTTAGGCTATAACGGGCTGTGAGAGAATATCAAAAAAAAAACTATGTTTGTTCATTTAGGAGCATTTAGGCAATCTCACATGGCAACGATAGAGGGATTGCCAGGGATTACACAAGGAATGAACCCAATGATTGACATCTTCGAGCCATTGAGATCTATGCCGCAAATATACCTCCCAATACCATTGGCCATGCCCATAACAAGTGTGTCATCAGGTTTTACACCACCTGCTCTATAGGGCTTTAGTCCCTTACCTAACATTCTTACAAATCCTGTAATAAGTACCAACCCTTTCCTGGATGCCCACACCTTGGACATACTAACTAGTCTAGGAAGGGGAATAGCCCAAGGACTCAGTGAGTCTCTCCCAACGAGAGTACTCACATACGACCTCAGTGAGTCTCTCCCAACGAGAGTACTCACATACGACCTCAGGGACTCATACATAAATACGGCCGTAGATTTCTAAAATTATGGGCAAATACGATGGAGACCCTGTTCAGTTCATTCAAATGTTTGAACATAGATGTGAAGCCTTTGGAAATCCCAATTGTCCCACTAAGGTACATGCATTGAACCTATGCTTAGAGTGAAAGGCTAGTCATCGTCGATGGTTCATCACATTGATGCCAGCAAATCAAGACCAACTTTAGAACCTTGAATACAACCTTCATCCATGGCTTTTCCAGACAGGGTGATCAATGGAGTGCAGCAAAAGAACTTTATTCAATTGAGCGTAAACCAAATAAATTCATTAAAGACTTTATCCTACGGATAAAACTCTTGGACTCACAATGTGAGTCATGGGAAAAATTAAATGATATTCAATTGAAAAGATGTTTCATGATGGGCTTAAAGAATAACAGCTTACACAACTTGATCATTGTATCCAATCCGGAAACATTCGATCAATGTTGTAAAGAAGCGGTACGTTTAGATGACAATATGATGGAAGATGATCATGTTACAAGATGTTCCTCATCTAAACCAAGTGAAGCAATGGCTAAAGAACGATCGGTCTCGAAAATGTCATTCCCTAAATTCTATGCAGCCTTGCTTAAAAGCTTTCAATCGACATCTCTAAAAGAAGATGAGCTCCTTCAAAACCAAACATCCTTAATGCCTCTACGAGTGAGGAACGAAATGCCTTGTGTTGAGTGCAATCACTACGACCATCCCAATCCTCATTGTGCATATAAGGCACCTGTTTTTCTTATACTGCATATATTGTAAAACCTTTGACCATGATAGTAAAAAGTGTCCCACTTTATCTACAATTGACTCAAAACCTCCATCTTCCGTGCACCAAACAAAAATAGTCCAAAGGGTAGAAATTGCTTAGGAAGCAGTTAATTAAGCACTCGTGTTTTTATTGTGGTGGACCTCACAAGGTGGTAGACTACACAATTTGGAATACTTCCATGCCCATAGTCATTGACACCTTGCGACCCATGTGTGAACGATGTGGCATTGATCACATGTTTCAAGATTGCCCAAGACGAGTTGCTTCAATGTAACTTGTCCCACAAAATGCAACTCTTAACATCTTAAGTGTACAAAACGGGAAATTGTCCATGATACCCTTGAATGTGCTTACATGCTTACAAGCCAAGGCACGAGAGATGGTAAAAAAGAACGCACAAGACAATACCTCAACATGGGTAGAAGAACATGCTTTAAAGTAGAACCCAAAATAGAAAACAAAACCTTCTAAATCCAAGAAAAACAAGGGATAACAAACTATCGAAAAACCAAGGTTGAATTAAAGGACAAAAAAAAGGAGCCTGTGGTGGAGGACATAAACCCAAAAGAGCCGAAAGCTACACATGATGCAGAAGCATCCACCTCAAAGGTCACTACACAAACCACAAAACCCATATGTGCGACACAGGCTAAAAAAGCCCAAAAGAAAATTGGATCTTGTCGCATGGGCAAACATAATGAAAAACTAACAATCCAAAGAAAGAAAATGAAACAAACTCTAGTACGTCACTAAGGACGAAACAAGTTCTGATTCGTCACTCAGTGCACTTGATAGACTAATCAAGAAACTAGAACCCACCCAACCACCCCAAATGGGAAATCATGACTATATGACATATGTGGAATGCAAAAAACAAGCTCAGGAGAGCATGCTTAGTTTGGTTGAATGTCTTATAGGATCATCGATTGGCAATTGACCCTCATAATGCCAATCCTAAAAAAGCAACCAAAATACAAAGCCCAGAGGAGTACTGCTTCCTCTTTCAAGAGGAAGACATACTCTCTACAGAAGAGTCATTTGAGACAGATTGCACGAATTATGTGCTTGAGAAAGCACATGAGGAATTCAATAATTCCCTTACAAAATTAAAGCAGTCTCTCAAAATTAAAGCAGTCTCTCAAAACCTCATTTGGAGGAATGCTCTTCTCTCATGGCGAAGCTAGCATTACATCAGCACTTGTATCTTTAAGGGCTCAACATGAGTTATACCAAGATATAAAGGGCTCCACAGAACAGGACTGTGATTTGCAAGTTTCCAAACAGACCTTATTTAGAATTGTGAGAGGACCAAGTGTGACAATGTACTCTTGAAAAAGCTGAGAGCCAAAAAGAGGATGACAGTGAATGGGAATATGAAATAGAAATGGGATCTAAAGCTGAAACAAAAACTGAAACATCCATGGTTCCTCTAGAAGATTCTATCATGGTATGGTTAGATTTAAGTACAAACGCGCGTTGATTAGCCCTCGAGCTAGTCATAACATCATGACAATAAACACTTGGGTGTCATTGGGACAACCTAAACTTGTCCCTATAGACAATGGTCAATGGACAAAACATTGACGTTCCAAGTTACTTTAGCTGTGATACTCAAACAATAGGTGGAAGTGTGGAATTTGCATTCCATGTTACCCTAGATTTCCTCGAGTATGATGTCATCCTTTGGTGGAACTTGGATATGTGACTCGTTGTATTCAATAGATGAATCCATGCGAACAATCACCTTGAACACTCTTGTAGGCAATGTACAATTGCTATTATGGGAGGAAGAGACCTTGGAGGAGTTGGAACTTCCAACATATCTTATTGAAAAGATCCCTAGGATTCAAGTTGGATTGGAAATTTCAAATAAAATCACCACACCTCAAGCACAACTTTATCCAACATGAGAACACAATCTCATGACCCTGGAGCTATGGGATTTGTTAAGTCAACCAACACTCACACGACACGTCCTGAAAGAATTTCTTTTACATACCATGTTTAGGGTACTTTAAACATACAATGTATATTGAAACTAACCCCCTTGCAAGTTTTTTGTGGTTGAGTATGTGTTGGAAGTAGATTTGATCTTGGGGCATAAATGGACTATTGCTACCCAAGCACCACTGTGCTTTGCTAGAGATAGAGTCATCGTGATGGGGTCAATGACAGAAAGTTGACAGTACCATACTGCAAGGAAGAGAATCCAACTTAATGGATTTCTACGATGTTGAACACAAAAGGTTACAAGCCTCTTCCATAGAAGCCCCTCTACACAATGACCTACCATCTACGCCAACAAACTGACTCCGTTAGAAGCCCCTCTACACAATGACCTACCATCTACACAATGACCTACCATCTACGCCAACAAACTGACTCCGTTAGAGCATCTACTCCTTTAACCCCATCCTCACCTACGAAGTTCGATGTCAAAACCTTGCAATTAACAGCTATTCTTGAAGAAGTTCCCACAGCTCAACCATCTATCTCTAATAAGGAACTCAAAGGAAAAACCCTAGGGCCTATGCATCTTCATCTACAAACCTCACCAAAGGACACAACCACATGATCGAAGGCATTGTCATCGAGACAGCCACTCTACAAGAGACTTTAGCCTCATCATCATCAACAATGCCCATGAGTCTCAAACCTATAGCCTTAATGCCAACCAAAGTCAAGGAGGGCCCCAAACTTATAGCCTTAATGCCAACCAAAGTCAAGGAGGGCCCCAAACCTTCCACATCAACCCAAAAGAAAACTCCACCAGACAACCACAATCAAGGTATCTTAATAGTATCAAGATATGGGTGGAAAAGCATCTACTTGTAGCTCAAGGCTACTATGAAGGTGCGAATCAAATTTGGGCGCCTCGACAGTCAAAGCCTCTTCCTAAACACAAGAGGCCAAAGAAAAAGACAAATACTCCACAACACCGTCCACAAAAGCCTATGCAAGTTCCTTCAAGAACTCTACCAAGTCAACAAGTGTGGGTACCAAAAACATTACTGCAAGCACAAGGATACTACCAAAGTAATACCAAAGCTTGGATTCCCAAGCACATCACAAAGTCCCCTAAGTTTGCACAAAGAAGGAAGCCTCAACACCAAGCACCACTAGTTTATAATGTTCATCAAAGATGGGTGCCTGTGCATGTGCTTCAACAACAAGGATACTATGATGGTAATACCATCATATGGTTGCCAAAATCAAACAATGTGAACAAAACCTCACCACGGACTTCAACCCCAAGAGCTTCACCTAAATTTTGACAAGAATGGAGGCCCAAGCAACACCAACCAAATCCCTCAGCCACTCTCGTGCATTCAGCACCTACACAAAAGCTTGTGTGTTCAAGCAACCCCAATGGTAACCAACAAGCAATCTTATCTACCGTCTCGAAAACATGTGAGCCAAAAATTCAAGAATCAATTCCTAGGTTTGCACCGGAGACTTATGAGCGCATCAGAGAAAAACTTGTTGAAATATACAAGTGAATAGGGTATGTGCGGGAACAAGCCCTTGGTTAGAGGCTGTAAAAGAGGATGTGTAAATGTGAGAGAACCTGTGAAAAGGTGAGAAGAATCTACTGGGAGAGAGGTAGCATGAGAAGATTTAGGAAGTGTGGAGATATTCTGGGAGATATTATGAGAAAAGTGAAGAGGTGGAGAGAATCAAGCAAAAGAGGTGGAGTGAATCAAGGAGAAATCAGTGGGATTAGATGCTTGGATGTAAACTCTATAAATTGAGGCATTGCCCTAATGAGAATTTGCTGGTTTTTGATTATCCATGCCTACAATCCATGCTACATTAAGCTATTTGTCACTAATTATATTTTAATTATTTATTAATTACTCACTAATTATATCTTAATTATTTACTAATTACTCACTAATTACATCTTAATTATTTACTGATTACTCACTAATTATATCTTAATTATTTACTAATCACTTTGTTAATGATGTTGATTCTAGTGTTTGATCCACCATAGCTCATCACATTGCTCTAATTTCAACATGGTATCAGAGCCATGCCTAGAATCCATTAGGTTTATGAGTCCATTATCTAATTAATTAGGATTAGTAGATAATTAAAAATTAATCAAAATTTTAGTTAGTTTTCAACTAGCCTCTATACCCCCAACCAGTTGAGAAGCTCTAGCTCCTTGCACACATCAAATTAGGCCCATTGCTTCTAGCCCAACATAGCCAACTTGGTGGTGCTCCAGCCAATTGAATCAGGGCAGCAAATCGCCCACGCAAGCGCCAGATTTTCGCAGATTAAAGAGCACCGTTTTTCAATAGAAGATCTCAGATCTACACTCACTCAAGGTGAATCAGCCTGATTCCTCTTAGCCCCAAGTGTTTTCAAGCATGCTCTACAAGCTGGTGAAAGACAGAATTCAATTTGATCAAGTCTACAGTGAGATCCAAGCTTTTCATCAAATCTGCATGTGACTTTGGTAAAACAGAGATTAAGCTTTCAATATTTGGTCAAATCTTGTGTTTATTGGCTTAATCCTCTACTAGAATCATTGTTATTGATAGCTTTGAAAGCATTTGAGCTCATTTGAAGTCTAAGGCACCAGATATATACTCTCTGCATACTCTGTTTTCTGTACACAAAATAGTGGATTAATTTGCTAATCAGTGTGATTAATCAGTGCTAATCACTATATTTTGGTGCAATTGAGGGTTCAAATTAACCATTAGGTATCTCTGATACAGATTCCTATAACTTCAGATTGCAATGCAGAGTTGGTTTGATACTCCAACCATTCCGTACAAATTGGTTACCCTTGATTTAATGTAATTTCTGGTAAAATTGTGCTGATAAATTAATGTAATTTCTGGTAAAATTGTGCTGATAAATTTGTGATAATCATCATTTTGCATTTAACCCTTGGTTACTGCTTGTAAATCTCACTGAAATTCAAGATTATTCATAGCCAGAGTTGCACTTGGGAATGTGCATAAGAATGAATGCTATACGCATTATGTATTGGGCACATTACATCAGTGTAAAAATGAGATCAGACACTGCCCTTGTCCAGAATAAGGTAAGAGGTAAGACCTACATAGATTTGGGTTTGCATTGCATAATGACACAAGATAAACATCAAAAACCCAAAAGAACTGTCAGCAAAACATTGAAACATGTTGCTCACATGGAGCAAGAAGATCTGACGGACAAGCTCATGGCCCCAGCTACGAAAGAAGAAGAACATCTCCTTCCAAGAGGAAGATCCACACCAAGAAGTTCTAAAGGAAGACATGGACACGAGAAGAGAAGCTGCCACACAAGAAGACTAAAGGAAAGGAAGACACGGACGCGTGGAGAGAAGCTGCCACGACAAGAAGACTAAAGACAAGAGAAAATGTGAGGCTCCAAAGAGTGAGGAGCCATGTGAAAATCTATGAGAAAGAGAGAGAGAGAGAGAGAGACCCCACAACCCAATGTAACCTACCCCAACAAAGTAAAACCACCTCTGAGCCACCGATGATGTAGGCCACGTGGTAAATAGATGTATGTGTGAGCACTTTAGTCAAGGTCGCGGGAAACTATAGTAAGCCTTGGACACATAGAGAGAAAGAGAGTGTCAAGGACTATGAGTTTAGGGACTTGAGGCACTGGTCGCGGGCTATCAAGTAAGAGAGAAACTTGGTACAGGATCCAGGTGTGCTAAGTTAACTTGAGGGGAGGAGTGCTAGACACTGGTCGCGGACTATAAGTAAGAGGGAAACTTGGTATAGGGTCCAGGTGTGCTAGGAGTATTCACTTCAGGGGAGGTGTTGAAATATACAAGTGAATAGGGTGTGTGCGGGAACAAGCCCTTGGTTAGAGGCTATAAAAGAGGATGTGTAAATGTGAGAGAACCTGTAAAAAGATGAGAAGAATCTACTGGGAGAGAATAAAGGGTAGCATGAGAAGATTTAGGAAGTGTGGAGATATTCTGGGAAAAGTAAAGAGGTGGAGAGAATCAAGCAAAAGAGGTGGAGTGAATCAAGGAGAAATCAATGGGATTAGATACTTGGATGTAAACTCTATAAATTGAGGCATTGCCCTAATGAGAATTTATTGGTTTTTGATTATCCATGCCTACATTAAGCTATTTACTAATCACTCACTAATTACGTCTTAATTATTTACTAATCACTCACTAATTATATCTTAATTATTTATTAATCACTCACTAATTATATTTTAATTATTTACTAATCACTTTGTTAATGATGTTGATTCTAGTGTTTGATCCACCATAGCTCATCACATTGCTCTAATTTCAACAAAACTCACAATGCTCTTGTGACCCCTCTGGATATGAAGCATAAGTGCACAAGTACTTGTTGCTCTAATGAGAATTTGCTAGTTTTTTATTATCCATGCCTACATTAAGCTATTTGCTAATTACTCACTAATTATATCTTAATTATTTACTAATCACTTTGTTAATGATGTTAATTCTAGTGTTTAATCCATGCCTACATTAAGCTATTTGTTAATCACTAATTACATCTTAATTATTTACTAATCACTTTGTGAATGATGTTGATTCTAGTGTTTGATCCACCATAGCTAATTACATCTTAATTATTTGCTAATTATATCTTAATTATTTACTAATCACTTTGTGAATGATGTTGATTCTAGTGTTTGATCCACCATAGCTCATCACATTGCTCTAATTTCAACAAAACTCACAATGCTCTTGTCACCCCTCTAGATATGAAGCATAAGTGCACAAGTACCTGTTGCTCGCACGTCATGCCCTAGTTGACCCATAGAATCATTTCAAATAAAAAACCGTCAAGGTTAAAACCTATAACTTCACGGGGTCACAACCTGCAATTTCACGACTTGCACTTTCATGGGATTCCATCTCACGGAATTACACTTTATTGAATTCCATTTCACGAAATTACCCTTCACGAAATTCCATTTCACAAAATTACCCTTCACTCACAGAATTCCCTTTCATGGCTTGCACTTTCACGGAAATGCCATTTCACGGGATTAACCTTCATGGAATTCCCTTTCACAGCTTGCACTTTCGCGAAAACACCATTTCACGGAATTACCCTTCACAGAATTCCATTTCACGGAATTACCCTTCGGTCTGCACTTTCACAAAAACACCATTTCACGAGATTAACTTTCAGGGGTTTAGGCCATTTCACGGAATATCCCTTCATGGCCAAAAAACTTGCAATCTCATGGAATTCCCTTTCATGGCCAACACTTTCACGGAAACACCATTTCATGGGATTAACTTTCACAGGTTTAGGCTATTTCACGGAATATCCCTTCACGGCCAAAAAACTTGCAATCTCACGAGTTTAGGTCTCTCATGAATTAATAGTCTCATGACTTAAGAACATGCACTTGCATGGTTTAAGCCATATCACGGATTAAGCCATCTTACGCATTAACACTTTCCATCTTCAATAGCCATTATATATTTGTCAAGCTTATAGCTTGCTATTCTTTTGGCTAAATTAATGTACCAACTGCTCCATGATGAGTACATATCCATACTCATGCCCTAGAGAACATTTGCACCAAAGCCTCACCATCGACAACTTCCAAGATCATCTCTGAATGGGGGAGCATGGTGTGCGAAAGCCTAGTCAATGGTATAACACATCGCCTGGAATTTTCCTTTAAATTACAAACCTCTCCAAACGACACTACCATCTTCACAAATCAATGATTTTCAATCCTTAGTGAAGATATCTATATTATCCTCACAAGTCAACGTAATTCTATCAATCATCACTAACAAGTGGCTATTTCAACCAGAGCAATTCAATAAGAGTCTATATGACTTAATTCTTGTACTTCATGTATATATGCTTCATAAGAGCACTTAATATACATAAAAACATAAAAAGCACATGGGCAGAAGAAAGCAAGAACAGGTCCTACACAACAACATTTGACAAGAATTCTGCCACACAAAGGGACATCATCGAAGGCCAATATCTATAAATGATGAATGTCGCTTCAAATGAATCATATGAGGAACTGAGAATCACCACTTCTGATGATTAAGTCTACATTCCTTCGGATCCTTCCCTCTCTTCTCTCCCATTATTAACATCTCTTACCATTCCCTCTTCTCCCTTCTCTCCCATTATTAACATCTCTTAGCATTCCCACTAACACAAATCACATGTAACATTGCTTGTGATTGCAAAAAACAAAGTGACCAAAAAGCCCAAAAAAAACATCCTCACACAAATATAAAAATGCAATCATCTGCAAAAACCCCACCCCCCACCCCATTAGGAATTCCTAATAAACCACTAAACTTTCCATTCACTAACTAACCTTTCTCATTCCTTCCAGAGGGACAAAGACCATTGAGTGGTCAATTAACGTTAAAGCTATCGACGACAAAGCTTATCCATTCTCCCCACACAAAGGTCTTTGACGCGATCACGAGGACACGATCGCCATCAAGAAGGGGGGGATGTTAACCCAATTCTAGGGTTAACAAGATCTACCACCATTATCTTACATCAAGGAGTCATGATAAATACACCAAAGGGTCATACATTCAAGATATGAAGTAATGGTGTCTAAAGCTACAACTTGGATGGGCGCTCGTAATGGTGTGACGAAGTATTTATGGTGATTCCCGCTTTAAGAGCGTATGGGAGCAAGTTAGGATGAAGTCCCAAGCGATGTACTTCATGGATATATTATGAGAGTAGTCATTATAATAGCATTAGGCCTCTTATGAGCCTAAAGTGCCCGGTCAGCCACAGTTTAAGTGAGTGTGAACACTTATGGCCATGTATATAAGTGAATATCTCTCATAATACAACATACTCTCCCATTGTGCAATTGAGTCTTGCTCTTGCTAATCCTCTTGCTAATTTCTCTCCCTAATGCATGCTAGTGAGTGTGTGTGAGTGAAGTGAGGTGAGAGGAGGGACGAGTACTTGTAGTGGAACGCGCTGTTGTGACAATGCTCACGGGAGGTACGGTGGAATCAGTTCTCAAGAAGTTGTAGAGCTTGGATACCTCAAGGGTTACGAGCTTAGCGATTGGAAAGATTATCACGACAGTTGTGGTTCACTAGGTAATCTCTTATTGGATGTGTTTCAAGGAGGATTAGGGTGAGCCATAACAGAGGGTGGTGTGTGAAGTGGCAATGCATGAGCTACACTTGCTCTGGTATGCTTATCTTTTCAATTCCCTGTGCTTCTTGCTATTCCAGTGCCTGCTTCAATGAAGCTATCTCCTATGCTACTTCTACATCTAAGCGTTGGGATTCAGCTTCTTTAACATGCTAGAGGATCCCCCTCATCTGTTTGTCCTTCTTAGTTCTCTTACCCTTCTTCAACTTTTGCAATAGCTCCTTAGTGTCTTTTAAGAGTGCTTGTGCATGTTGTAGCTCTTTCGGAATGATAGTAGATGGTTCCAAGGATTCTTCAACCTGGGGTACTTGTGCTTTATGAGGCCTTCTGGAGCTAGAAGGTTAGCTGCATGGCTGATTGGTGTGACTTGAGGTAATTCTCCATTTTTCGATATATATGTACCATGCCCAGTCTTCCTCTTTTTCTTCATGGATCTTAGCAAAGTGGTTTAGGGGTAACCTATTATATTTGTCCACGGGTTTTACCTGCATGAGCATGGACGTGGCTCTACAAGCCTTTTCATCTACTTCATCCCTTATATTGTCATATTCTGCCCCATTGGAGTTATAGAAAATCCTATTCAGCATGTCTTCCATGGGCATCTGCTCGAAATTATGTACATGTGTCAGGGATTCGTGGGGGCAACTGCAGAGCATTACGTATCAGCTCCTCTGGTATGAGGACCTGCTTAGTGGTACCATCTAACTTTGTTACTGTACCTCTCTTGGTGGCTTTGTCATAAGATTTCAAATACTCTGCACATAAGTTTTTGTTGATAGTGCGGGGGAGGATCTCTGCCATAAGGCCCACCTTTTCCAGCTTGTTTTTGACCTTTGTATCCTCCAATACCTGTAAACACTCTAGGCTATGGCACTGGAGCATAATCTTTCCATGAGCTGTTTGTATGTCCTTGTTGATCACGGAGCCCTGGAACTTTTGTGCATATGGCCCAAGATAGCTAAGCTTGGTGTGCCGCGTGATGCTCTCTTCTTCTTTCCACTAGTGACCCTATGGTACTGGCCTAAGTTATGGTCGGATTCCCTTCTACTTTTGGGTCTTGATGTAGCAAAGGAGGCCATCTGTAACATTGAAAAGAGCATCAATCATAATAATGACTAGTAGGAGCTCATGGTCCTCCTTTTTTTCTTTTTCTTTCCTTTGTGTGTGTGTGTGTGTGTGTGCATGTGTGTGTGTGTGTGTGTGTGTGTGTGTGTGTGTTCTGATGTGAAGAGTGTAAGTGGGGTGAGCAATAAAGGGTGTGTGTGGGAACGATTTCTAATTTGTGAAGGTGCAGGCTGTGAAATAGCAGTGATAGGTTAATTCGTGAATGTTAGTACATGAAGTGTTAAGCCATGAGAGGCTTAGCACGCGAGATAGAAGTTTCTTATTTTGTGAGACAACAGGGTTGTTTGTGTGATGTATTTTAGTTTGAATGAGTGTTAGTGCTACGGTATGAATCAAGGATTTATAAGCAATTAGGGCAGTGTTAGGCCAATCGAGAGGTTGGTGTGGACTCAGTGAAATAGCAGACTGCTATTTCACGGGTTAATAGCTTTTGCCTATGTGAGGCAATTTGGGGAAAGAGGGCATTCCCCTCGTGTATGCATAGTGATGACAAGAGGAAATCAATGAAATGAAGAGAAAAGACATAGCCAATTACGATCCGAGGAATGTGTACAATGCATATTTAAAGAGTTCTACAATACAATATGCAAACGAATGAAGCACTCGAAGGTTTAAGTGGAGCTCCTACCTGTGAATCGATGGTCGCAAGAAATGAGAAGAGGATGAACACCGATGCGAACACAACACAACAGGCGATGAAGATGATGAATGCACAAGCTCCGAAAACAGGTCGAGAAAATATGCACAAAAAAGGAAAAGAAAGAGTATTTATGAGTCGCGAGACAGCCAGCTTAAATGGGTATGCCACATGTCCACTTTGCAACAATTGGTGGAGGGCTTGTGACCGTTTCACGATGTGAACTACTAGAGTCGGTCACAACATGAACCATTTCGAAGTGTTTCACAGCATGAGATAGTTCTAAGCGTTTCACGATGTGAAGTAGCTCAGACTAGTTCACATCGCGAAACTGTCTGATCCCATATACATGTAAATTTTGATACCCTATGGCTTCCTATATGCTGAAACACTCAAGGCCACACATTATCATTCAGAGGAGGAGGAGAGTACACATTATCATTCAGATGGGGAGGAGAGTACACATGAACAAATGAACATGTTTCATGGCTTGAAAGACATACTGCTTTGCCTTGTACCACTTGCTTGGGGATGGGTACCTCTTACGATCCTTCTCCACTTATTGGCACGTAAACCAATGGAGTACTGTGGAACCTGTGGGTATTTGTTGTTGCAACTGCCAGTTCAGAGTGAGCTTATGATTTTCCCTCCATCTAGTTGAGGAGTGCATCCACCGAAGCCTAGTGAACCTATTATGTTTCTAGTGCATGTGAGTGCATGCCTCTTTACCTTGGTCCATAATTTGGTTCAACTCTTTCTCCTTGGTGGATGACATTGGCGGTGTCGCACTCCCTTGTTTACTTGGTTAAACAACTTTCTTTCGATAGACCAATGTTGGTTCTTCTTTATCACTTGATTTAGCACGGGATTGGTTTTGTTTGTGCTTATGGGCCTTTTGTGTTGTCCTGAAGGTGCACGCAGCATTGGGTCTTGGATTGGTTTTTGGTACCCATATCGTTGTATTTCCTTGATAGTAGCCTTGTGCTGCTAGTAAGTCCTTTCGTACCCATCACTTTTGAATGCTGAGTTTGCCTGGAATACTTCTTTCTATCCTTGGGGTGCTTTCATGGTCCCTTACTTGTAGCATGGCCTTTTTGGCTAGATCCCCATGAGCTCTTATCTATATCATAGTATGCTTAGGCTTGAAGTTGGGCTTTGGGAATCCATTCTTAACGTACTAGATACTTTTTCTATTTTGCTTGTGGTTTTCTTGTATGGAGATGAGGTTGTGACATGGACGTCTTTCTCTGTTATGGCCTCTTCTTTCTTTGGTACTAGCGGTTCCATGTCACATGTCATTGCATGTTTTCCTTTATCTAATGGACTCCATAATGGCACAGTGATGGTTTCCTTGCCATCATTGAGTTGCGTTGCCCGTTCTTCCCATTGGATGAGACAATTACTAGTGCAAATCCAAGATCGTCCAAGAATCATCTCTTCTTCCTGGATCCTCCAGACATGACAAACACCTTTCCAACCAAGGGATTATTTTTTATAGAAATACTAACATTAAAAAATCCCATGGTTTTTGTAGTTGACAAATGCACACTGCAAACTTGTGCATTAGAGGCCTTGAGGTGAGGTTTGTCTAAAGCTACCCATGTTTCATAGGATATCAAGTTATGATTTGATCTTGTATAAATTAATGCAATACTCTTAGTGTAACTCTCTTTCGCATGGAGACTTTTACATTAAGATGTGCAGGCTCAATGTCCAGGTCACCCTTGTCAAGCCGATCACATATCGAGCTTATGATGGATGCGCTGCTAGACTAATGGGTCTAACAAAATCAATCCCCCATTTCTCAAAAGAATGTCTTACAACTATAGGGGTGAGTGGCATCTTGTCTTTTTGTTGTGGAATAGCAAATCTCTGACATTCCTTGCATCTTTTTACAAACTCTATGACATCCTTGAATAATGTAGTCCACCATAGTCTCACTTGAAGCTCTTCATCACACGAGCTGTAGCTTCTCCAGCAAAATGTCCTTTGGCTCTTCCTCCTCAGTGTGCTTCTTCTAATACCATGACAAATTTATCTTCTCACACACATCTTCTTAAGATATCATCCTTGCCTAGCTTATATAATTCTCTAGCAATCAATCGATATGGTGCAGCCAGCTTAATGAGCTGACACATTTTATCCTTGTTCAAAGGTCGATCTTGTGGAAAACCATGAGCTAGAAGGTCTAAAATCTCCTCACTCCACTCCAATACCATGTTAAGTTGGAACAGACAAACATCTAGGAGGTCATCTCATCAATGCCAGTTGGCAAATTCTTCGTTTGGAATTCTAGATAGTTGCACTTTCACACGTTAACAGTCAAGTCAATAGAATGATATTTTGATTGATTTGGAGTATGATTTCCCTACCCAAAAGATCCAAAAAGGTTGTGCCTAGCAAAAGGAATGTAATGAAAGTCACCCACACAACCAATGGCTCCTTATTTCAAACTCCACCTCTAGTCACTCACACCACAATGCAAGGCAATAGTCCTCTCACTCTCCTATACACAAGCATAGAAGAGGCACATGCACTAGAATACTCTCTCTCTCTCTCTCTCTCTCTCTCTCTCTCTCTCTCTCTCTCATACACAAGACAAGACAAGGGCTCTCATAGCACAAAGAGGGATTGTGTGTTTCCTTACAAGAAATTGCCTTATATACAACTGGTCTTTATTCATACTTGGGCACCCAAAACTTACTAACTAAAGCCTTGGCATCTCATAATGTACAACCTTTATAGTGCCTTTACATAACACTTACTAATGTCCTCAAATAGAGGAGCAACTTTGATAATCCAAAATGGGATTAACACTATTATAATGAGGATTACAAGGTAAGCCTAAACAATGATGTTTATACTATCTTCTTCTCCTCCACATGCTTTGGAAGCATGCTACTCTCATGGTTATCTCTTTAAACCATACTTTCTAAATAAGTAGATAATTAATGAGATGAAGATGTTAACCCTCTTGCTTAATACTTGGTTTAGGGTTTATAATGATATCTAGATTATGAACATGGACTTTATGTGGATGAGCTTTAACTAAGCTATCCCCTCATGAAGATAGTGTCTCACCCATGCATGAGAATATCCATGTAGACTCATGGGTAGAATCAAATCATTTAAGTTAGCTTCTTAACTATGAATAGAGGTATATATTTTTATGTCCAAAAGTGAACTCATGAGTATATTTTTATGTTTATATCTATGCATGCTTATGCATAAGTAATTAGATGCTAAAAGAGGATGTTTGGTAACATTTGTATGTTTACATTCATGTATGTGTATGCATGAATCATATAGATGCTAAAAGAGGATGAATGGTCACATTTACATGTTTACATTCATGGTATGTATACATGAATCATATAGATGCTAAAAGTGGATGTTTACTTACATTTCCATATACATATTTATGGTATGTGTATGCACGAGTCATTAGATGCAAAAAGAATGATCTTTAGTTACATTTTCATGTTTATGTTTATGCATGCATATTTATAGATATTAAAAGAGGAAGTTTTATCGTATTTTATGCTTACTTTTATGCAAGTATATGCATAAATAATTTAGATATTAAAAGAGAAGTCTCATGATATTTTATGTTATGTTTAATTGATATTTATTCATTTCTTTGGAAAAGGAAATGAAAGAAACTCTTAGGATGGATATTAATTATTCATTTTTCAAGCCTCCTAAATATTAGGTTAAAAATTGAGAAATTGTTCAAAAAGCAACCAAGGTATGGCAAAATTTTCCTAGATGTAATTATCTTTAAAATAAGATGGTCGACGACCTAGCTTAATGGCCGTGAGTTAAGAGACTAGTAGAAATAATGGATAAAGACCACTTAGTCGCAAGGTGAATACCTGTGATGGATAAGAACGTTCCCTTGTTTTGAAGAAAAGGGGAAAGAAATGATCCTAGTGAATATAATCAAACTCGAAGGTTGGATCCACGAGCAAAAAGGCTTTCTTGATGGCAAATATTCCTAATAAGAAGTGAATTCGCCCAACATCTGTGACTATAAATGAAGTTGTATAGAGAACCATCCTATAAATGTTGATCTTGAAGAAAGGATCAAGGATCAATGAAACAATGAGGTGGTCATCCTCAGAATGGCCGAGAATCATAGTGGGATAATGGCCGTGTTGTTATCCTCGGCTAAAGGATTGAGAGAAGAATAGATTTTTATGAAGTTATGTGGATAAAGGAAAACTGTGGGATTATATTTAGATTTACTTTCTGTATTATAGGACCAGAATAAGTCCTCGTTTTAGGGGAAGGATTCAACGGTTGTGTCTCACTTTCGATCCAAAAAAAAGCGTTGATTTTGTGAACCAAGTGCGAGTCTTGTTTCACTATCGAGTCTGACCGCCGTTGACATTAGAATGCATGGGAACGTAAGAAAGTTATTCAATTCTCAAGATCAGTTCGAAAGGATTACGTTATTGGAATCAAAGGAAACGATTGTGGGAACTATCCCAAGGTTGTGATCAAGCTCATAACAATGAGGTTCAAATTTAAGAAATTATTCGACCGATAGAAAGGAAAGATGATTGCGAGAAATGGATCGATGACTAACCTCAAAAAGGACTGACCTTATCAAAAGAGAAACGTTGTGGTGTTTAGATAATTGTATACTTAACTTGTTTGCTTAGAATTCTGTTTTACACCAAGATCTCCGGTGGGCATTTGGTTATGTTTCGAAGGTGGGGGAAGTGATGTTGAAATAACAAAGGGCCAAAAAGAGTTGGAAATGAGAAACAACAATATAAGGAATGGAACTCACCCTGGCGGATCGTTAAGAGAGTATCCAAAACAATGATCATTGAATAAGAGGTAACTCCCCCTGCAGATCGTTAAGAGAGAACCCGAAGAGTAAAAATTGGTATGAAATCAGGAATATGGGATGACTCACCCTGGCAGATCGTTAAGAGAGCATCCAAAGAGAAATGAGGATTGAAGGATAGCTCCCCCCTGTGGTGGATCGTTAAGAGAGCTACTTGAAGGGATAAGTAACATAAGAGTCAAGAAACAAAGAAAAGAATTCATTATCAACTCAGAATTAAAGGTTCACTGATGATCAAGCAATAGAGAAGATAAAGGTTCAGTTATGTTTGGATAGATTATTTGAATAAATAGTGTTTGAATTTTAAGGTATGATTGTTTTCTATGGATGTGATGGTCCTTACTCTATGTCAACGATGGGGCTTGAAGGGAAGACCTCTCTCTAAGTACCCAAACACAAACCCAATTGAATACTTTGGATTATAATTTAAACTAGAAAGCAGGGTGGCAGGATGGACCTGAGCAGTTTTACGGGTGCTTTCCAACATTAAGACTAGAAATTGTTAAGCTAGATAAAGATAGATGTAATAAGTCGGACCTTAGAGAATTTCAAAAGAAAACTCTTAATTTATGGTCTTCATACTCGAAGGGTACGCTGTCAGTATGAGCGTGAGGAAGCCACCGATATATCTTTTACTCATGTGAGAAGTATGAAAGAGATATTCCCCGAAGGAGTCGTATACCGATAAAGTTTTAGATGATACGGGAAACCGTTAGTTAGATAGACCTTAAGATGTTGAAAATTCCTAGAGGAATCGCCAGACCCAGATGTTCATAGATCTTAGCCTGGACCTTTCAAAGGTGAAGGGGAGAACTTGGGAGAAGCAGTAGAGAAATGGATCCAAGCTATGGAGGAGTACTTCGATGTCACAGGTTACAACGATAAAAGTAAGATGGCTCTTGCCAGGTTGAAGATCGTAGAGACAACCAGAGTAGCGTGGAGGAACCACTGCAAGTCAAACCGCTTGAATTGGAACACCCAAACATTAGATGATCTCAAGGCCTATCTCAGAAAGAGATTTTATCCTCCAGGTTTCTTGAAAACAAAGATGAATGAGTTTCTTGAGCTAACCCAGGGGAGCTAAACTACGGAGGAATATCACTCGACATTCGCTCTCCCCCTCAAGTACTCGCCACGCTAGATGAAGATCAATTGATAGCCAGGCTCATTCGAGGAATAAACAAACCGTTGGATACCCTAGTGAAGGATGCTAAGCCGGTTTCTGTGGGCTGAAGCAGTGCGGATGGTGAAAGATTTTGCCAAAGCCTTCGTAGTCCAAACTCCATAGAAGATTGTACCCTTTGCTTCCAAAAGAAACCAAAATTTTGAAGGAAATTATGACTCCCCTCCACCAAAGAGAAACCACGCATCTAACTCCTACCACTCCCATTGCATGGGAGTGTTCAGAGAGGGAGAAAGAGCAATCCCCTGGAACTCAACTTCAAAAGTTCCACCCTTGACCCAGAGCTCAGCGAGATGAATTAATGAAAGGAAATAGATGCTTTAACTGCCAAGGATACAGTCATCGTAGCATGGAATGCCCAACTCCTTTTGGATCAAGGTTTTTAGGACAAGGAAGTCAAGAACCAAGATTCCAGATTTCAGATTCCACTTCCTTCCTTCCAGAGAAATCAAGGTCTCTTCCATCAAAATAAGGGAAACCCTAGAGGTAGATTCCCTAACCAACCTCAGCTTCGATGCAAAGTAATGCAAAACCTCAGTCTAATAATTGGGAAAGTCAAAGAGAAAGGTTTTCAAACCAGCCATTTACTTCCAAAACAATAATGTTGGAAGTAATAAAAGAAGAAGAGATGTAGAGATTATCCTCCAGCCTGCTGCGAGATGAGACATCTCGCGTTTTTCAAGTGGGATAGGATGTAAGATTCCTGTGTCCAACTTTTGATGATGTAAAGATGTAAGAACCTCCCCTTCTGCCTCTTGTAATCATCCCCCCTTTTCAGAATGGAAAAAGATCTCGTTTGACCCTGTTTTGAACTAGAGAGAGAATTTATTCTAGAGGGAGGTATAATATTTTTAAGTAATATTATTCCTTAAGATATTCTAAGATGATCCCTTGAAATGGAATTCTGATCTGAATTTTCTAAGTTGCATTAGTTTTGGACGGTGGGTGAGCGAAGAGGACCCCTAGTTCAAAGTTCTAAGCCTTGCAAATATTTGTTAATTTAAAAATGGGATATCCTTATCCAATAAGGTTGGAAAATAGGATTAAAAGAAAAATAAAAAATTTTGGAATTATCCACAAGAAAATAGTAAAGAAAGGCTCACATGAGGTGGAGATTTCATAATCATGAGTTTCTGATATGTAAAGGAGACTTTTTGGAGACCTTTTGACACCTCAGAGGGGAGTGGGAAGCAAGCTTCAAGAAGGCACCTAGAAGTCCTATCAAACCCCCATTTTTATATTAAAAAATACTCTAAAAGCATGGGATATTTCATTTCTCATCTCTCTTCTTCCAAACTAGATCAAAAAGTGGGCATAACTAAGCCAAATCTTATCCAAATTGGATCAAACTGAAGCTGGAAGCCTCTAGATCCCAGTTGGGCTTGGTTGGAGGCCTCCCTCACCTATAAATAGAACCCCATTCCTTTGTATTTGCATCTTTGTGTATTTTCACTTTAGTGTAATTTTCATTTTAGTGTATTTCCTTCATCCCTCTTCCTTCATCCCTCTTCCTTGCCTCTCCATTTTGAAGCTTGGTGCTTCACTAAACCATTCTATCTTTCCATAATCCTCTCCATGGTGGCCATGGGTCTCTCCTCTTGAATCCTCATCCTCTCCATGGTGGTCTAGCCTCTTCTCTTGAGAGCGAACCCTCTCTTGAAGGCTACCTTTCTCTTGAAGATTACCCTCTTCTCTTGGTGCCCAAGCCTTTTCCTTGAGGGCTATACACCTCCTTGTTGCAAGATAAAGAATCAAGCTCATACTACCAAGGGTAAGCCTAAACAATGATGTTTATACTATCTTCTTCTCCTCCACATGCTTTGGAAGCATGCTACTCTCATGGTTATCTCTTTAAACCATGCTTTCTAAATAAGTAGATAATTAATGAGATGAAGATGTTAACCCTCTTGCTTAATACTTGGTTTAGGGTTTATAATGATATCTAGATTATGAACATGGACTTTATGTGGATGAGCTTTAACTAAGCTATCCCCTCTTCTAAACTTAGAATACCATGAAGATAGTGTCTCACCCATGCATGAGAATATCCATGTAGACTCATGGGTAGAATCAAATCATTTAAGTTAGCTTCTTAACTATGAATAGAGGTATATATTTTTTTGTCCAAAAGTGGACTCATGAGTATATTTTTATGTTTATATCTATGCATGCTTATGCATAAGTAATTAGATGCTAAAAGAGGATGTTTGGTCACATTTGTATGTTTACATTCATGTATGTGTATGCATGAATCATATAGATGCTAAAAGAGGATGAATGGTCACATTTGCATGTTTACATTCATGGTATGTATACATGAATCATATAGATGCTAAAAGTGGATGTTTACTTACATTTCCATATACATATTTATGGTATGTGTATGCACACGAGTCATTAGATGCAAAAAGAATGATCTTTAGTTACATTTTCATGTTTATGTTTATGCATGCATATTTATAGACGTTAAAAGAGGAAGTTTTTTATCATATTTTATGCTTACTTTTATGCAAGTATATGCATAAATATTTTAGATATTAAAAGAGAAGTCTCATGATATTTTATGTTATGTTTAATTGATATTTATTCATTTCTTTGGAAAAGGAAATGAAAGAAACTCTTAGGATGGATATTAATTATTCATTTTTCAAGCTTCCTATATATTAGGTTAAAATTTGAGAAATTGTTCGAAAAGCAGCCAAGTTATGGCAAAATTTTTCTAAATATAATTATCTTTTAAAATAAGATGATCGACGACCTAGTTCAATGGCCGTGAGTTAAGAGACGAGTAGAAATAATGGAAAAAGACCACTTAGTCACAAGGTGAATACCTGTGACGCATAAGAACCTTCCCTGGTTTTGAAGAAAAGAGGAAAGAAATGATTCTAGTGAATATAATCAAACTCGAACGTTAAATCCACGAGCAAAAAGACTTCCTTGATGGGAAAGATCCCTAATAAGAAGTGAATTCGCCCAACATCTATGACTATAAATGAAGTCGTATAGAGAACCATCCTTTAAAAGTTGGTCTTCAAGAAAGAATCAAGGATCAATGAAACAACGAGGTGATCATCCTCATAATGGCTGAGAATCGTAGTGGGATAATGGCCGTGTTGTTATCCTTGCTGAAGGATGGAGAGAAGAATAGATTTTTATGAAGTTATGTGGCTAAAGGAAAAATGCGGGATTATATTTAGATTTTCTTTCTGTATTATAGGACCCAAATAAATCCTTGTTTTAGGGGAAGGATTCAATGGTTGTGCCTCGCTTTTGATGGGAAAAAAGCGTTGATTCTGTGAACCAAGTGTGAGTCTTGTTCCACTATCAAGTCTGACCGTTGATCGTAGAATGAATGGGAACATAAGAAAGTTATTCAATTCTCAAGATCAATTCGCAAAGGATTAGGTTGTCGAAATCGAAGGAAATGATTGTGGGAACTATCCCAAGGTTGTGATCAAGCTCAGAACGATGAGGTTCAAATTTAAGAAATTATTCGACGGATAGAAAGGAAAGATGATTGCAAGAAATGGATCGATGACTACCCTTAAAAAGGATTGACCTTATCAGAAGAGAAATGTCGTGGTTAGATAAGCCTATACTTGACTTGTTTGCTTAGAATTCTATTTTACACCAAGATCGCCGGTGGGCATTTGGTTATGTTTCGAAGGCGGAGGAAGTGATGTTGAAATAACAAAGGGCCGAAAAGAGTTGGAAGTGAGAAACAATAATATGAGGAATGGAACTCCCCCTGGCGGATCGTTAAGAGAGTATCCAAAACAGTGATCATTGAATAAGAGGTAACTCCCCCTAGCAGATTGTTAAGAGAGTATCCGAAGAGTAAAAATTGGTATGAAATCAGAAATATGGGATGACTCACCCTGGCAGATCGTTAAGAGAGCATCCAAAGAGAAATGAGGATTGAAGGATAGCTCCCCCTGGCAGATCGTTTAAGAGAGCCACTTGAAGGGACAAGTAACATAAGAGTCAAGAACGAAGAAAAGAATTCATTATCAACTCAGAATTGAAGGTTCACTGATGATCAAGCAATGGAGAAGATAAAGGTTCAATTATGTTTGGATAGATTATTTGAATAAATACTATTTGAATTTTAAGGTTTGACTGTTTTCTATGCATGTGATGGTCCTTACTCTGTGTCGACGATGGGGCTCGGAGAGGGAAGACCTCTCTCTAAGTACGCAGACACAAACCCAATTGAATACTTTGGATTATAATTTAAACTGGAAAGTGGGTGGCAGGGTGGACCCGTGCATTACAGGTGGTCCGCACCCTATGGAGTGGAATGAGTGCCAGGAGCCCAGGGAATGATTGGCATAGGTAGATGGATTCCAAGGTGTCTTGGCATGACAGGGTCATTATGCCCGGATCTCATAGCATGATGCTTAGAGATTGGGATGTTGCTTGATGAATATGTCAGCCAAGGCAAGGTGGTGTTGGTGTTGGTGTTGAATTGAGTCAGTGTAGAGGATATATGCAAGGTGGTGTTGGTGTTGGTGTTGAATTGAGTCAGTGTAGAGGATATATGCAAGGAAGTACCTACAAGGTTGATAGTTGTCCAGGCAACATGTCATACCATGGACCAAGCTTGATGAGGCTAGTTATAGGTGCATGTGTTTGTGTGTGCTACGAGATGTGAGAAGTGAAAAAAATATGATGCCGGAAGGTGTGTCCACGTGGGTGCACTACTCTAACATAAGGACTTCTCCAAAACAACTACTTTATTCAACTCTTTCTGCTGCTTTCTTTGACATTTACTTGACAACCCTTTTCTTAGAGGGAGTTAAGATCAATATAGTGTTTGAGGCATGGCAATGGATTTGTGCATGGCTGCGCCCATAGCTCTAATGGAGCTGGACATGGCTTGAGGGATTTGGCATTGTCAATCACTTGGGGTAGAGAAGTAGGGTGGGTTTACTGGGTCGTGTGATTGATCAAGGGCATGGAAGGTTCTTCCTAATTTGGGGAAGGTCCAAGTGATAGGTCGTACCATGGCCTAGGCGTGCACCCACCATGGTCCCCCAATCCAAAAATATACTTCGAGGGCTGTCGATATGATAAGGCTCAATGCAGGTTCATGAAAGAATAGTGTCTATGTGTCTATAACATGCAAATCCTGTGGATATATTGCAAGTGACATGCAAGCGCATTGGGCATGCCTCGGACACTAACTCCAACGATCAAGCATGAATGGAGAGTAGTGGCTTCCACATTAACTCTTGTGCTAACACCACCTTGTGAAAAGTCAAAAGAGCTCGTGGACCCAAAGCAACAAGAGGCAACACCTTATCCATGTACAGTGGCACTACCCATCCTTGTTCTTATTAAAGAAGAGCCACCCATGGTACCGAACCTCAAAGAGAACCATGCACACACTCCTGTGGCACCGTCAATCAAGCTAAAAAAGATCACCCATGAACCCATGCCATGATGTAACATTAACTTGCTATAGCTAGAAGGACAAAGTTCATACAAGTGCACTAGCCAAGGTGATCATAGTGGTGTGTCCGAGCTTTCATTTGTGGTGGATGGGCAAGCGACTCTCCACCCTTGCCCACCCACTAAGAGCACATACATGGTAAGCATCAAACCCTAATTCATGTGTACATATGTAATGTAACGCTCCTCATTCAAGTCTACAATCACTACCTTCGTCTCGGGAATGATAAAAAGACCAAAACCCAAAAACATATCAAGAATTGTTCAACAAAAAAAAACCAAAAAATTTCAAAAAAAAAACTCAAATTGACGATCTCAAAATTTAGATTACCCAATTAGTGATCTAAAGTCGAATCGAAAAGGGTCGGATTGCTGATTCGTGCAATTGGTGGAGTCAGATCACCGTGATCCAAAAATTAACTATCAATGTGCATGGATCATCCGGCAACTGGGATAATCCACCAAGAGTGAAATCACCAATGATCCAAAGATCAGCAATAGAAGTTGAATCATTTGGGATTGTCCAAAAGCCAAATCGCCACACTCAGTTAATTAAAGATTTTGAATCATCCAGGAGTCAGATCGCCATGATCCAAGAATTGACAATTTAGGATGTGAGGTCAGGTTTGCAATCATAGAAATGTGATTAACAATTTGAGATATTGAATCGTTGTTGATGACATGGCTCCTGGATCGTTTTTTTAAACTAGCACTGCATGATGTAGGTGTTTTTTTAACTAGCCCCCCCTGGATGATGCGGATTTAGCCTTACACCCTCGATTTCACCCCCCTACACACCTGGCACTTGATTTTTCCCTCCTCTAGCACCTCTGTCTCCCCTTCCACCACACTTGAGTCTTCTGCATCCATGCCACCCATCAACAACATTGCCTTGTCCTAGCCTTCGATTGGCTCTACCATCAACCTATGTGTGTTGAGTTGCACGGGCAATGAAGTGCAATGCAATCTAAAGAGCATCAATATTGAGAAAATAGCACTATATTGTGGCCATTTATAGCATGATTATGGTAGAGCAAAGACAATCCCTCCTCTTCAGTTTTGATTCTCTCTCTCTCTCTCTCTCTCTCTCTCTCTCTCTCTCTACATGTATACATGTATATGTGTGTGTGTGTGTGTGTGTGTGTGTGTATACACACATGTATATAAATATCTACATTCACACTAGGTAATTACAATAGGGTAGAGATTCTGTAGTAGCCCAAAGAGGCGTGTAAAGTTATGGAGGCTACACCAGATAGCCAGGACCTTAACAGTTTCACAAGGTATATGTTCATGTCATCAAGTGGTTATTACCTAAGAAAGAGGGGCTGGTGTTAGCTATCTAGGTTAAGAAAAGACCCAGTGATGTGAGAGGCAAGGGAGAGCATGGCTATTTGCTACCAGGGAACCTTGAAACCACTCACCAACACAATGCTTGAAAAATGAAATAATAAATCCTTTCTCATAACAAATAATGCCACCATAAACAAAGTTCACCAAAGAAGGCTATGGCTTTAGGAAAAATAAAGGTGGCGTCTTTTGGCGAAAAATAAGCAAAGGAATTTTTTTAAAACCTTAGGCCTTTTAACAAAGTAATATGGTTTTTTTAAATAGATAACCCTTTTTTTATTAAAAGGTTGATAAAACCCCCGCGTCCCATAGAAGGCAGCCCGCCCCCATGTAATCAAATTTAAGAACCCATTTTAGCGAAAAGTATGATCCGTGATGATGAGGCAAACGAGCCGCGTTACCTTGAAGCCCTGTGAGCCGAGGTGGCACTCATCGAGCAGCGACATTTTCATGGGCTATTTGGGCTAGCTTTTAAAGGTTGCTGGCTGGTGGCGGGGCTGCGACTGGTGGCCTGGGTGCTGCCTTGGCCATGCCCTTCATGGAGTTTAAGGGGGGGGTAAATGATAAGTCAACACGAAATACAAGCACGATGCCGGGGATTTCCACCCAAAAAAAAAAACGCTCTAAAAAAGCCTAATTTACCATTTCTATGGTCTTAAATTTAAGGAAAAAATTCCTAAAATTTGATGAGATGACCTTTCTACCGAAATTATCCTCAATATCATGTGTGAAAATCCAATAAAAAAATTTCACAAAGTGCTTATTTTACCCATGAAAAAAGAGAGAAAAAAAGCATTTACACTCACAGAATTCCCCCGCATCGTCGATAAGTCCATCCAAGTCGAGAAGCACGTTCCCAACGTGTCAGACACCAAAATAAACCAAAAAATAACATATTTGTTTGCTTAGTAAATGTTAAAATTTACTTAAAAAATGTTAAAAATTTGGTATAATGGGAGATTTAAGAGAAGAAAAACATCAATAACTAACTAGAGATCGCTCTGATACCACTGTTCAAATTCCATAAGATCTCTCTAGTTAATCACTATGCATAAACATTCATAAACCAGGCATATACCCATCCACCCGACCACCCACGAGCCCAAGGGTGCACACATAAATACAATGAAGTACCACATACCTTACCTTGGTGTCCCATACACCACCAAGAGATATGACTTGATTCCAATAGCATATAGCTTTAGTGTGAAATGGCAAGAGAGTGGATACCATGCTCTACACAAGAGGACCTCCCTTGAGAGTACCCCATGCTCCTATTTATAGGAGAGCTCTTAAGTGACTCTTGACCTTCCATTCCACAGTGACTTGACCTTCCATTTCTATGCGTGACCCTTGGTTGCTTGACCTTAACCTCAACCCAAGGTTAGACCTAACCCTTGCCCCACTAGAGCATGTTTCCATGCTCCCATGTTCACATGCCTAGGGTGGGTTAGCCTCCTAGTATATGCACATATAATGTGCACATAATACACCTCATCAAGGCACTCCAACACCGGATCCCACTCTTGCATGCAACATCCGTGCCCCATGCCAACACTTTGCATGGATGCCTTAGTGTTTTTTTATTTGTTACAAAATTACAAGGAATATCTCTTTATCCACCTCTCCCACTCCTATAAATATAGAGATAAGCTCCATAGCACTTTGTTAATTACCATTTAGCTAAGCCTTGTTAGTAGAGTACACCACCCATAACCCTCCTACATATTGCTTGTGATGGCCTCATCAAATGTTAGCATTGAAGTTGTTGCTGGGCATATCACGAGGGAGGCCACCAATGCAGAGGTTAAGAAAAGATCATAGATGGTACATAAGAATGGAAAGGTCTCACATCCTTACCACTTCCTAGTAGTGATGATGATATTTGAAGATTAAAGTGGTGGGCGAGCCCATGGTTTTATTGATGATGGGTTCGAGCGTCTTTTTCTTGAGAAATTGTGGGTGGAAGGGAACGAATGTCGTTCGCTTACTTTGTGTGTTCACCCCAGAGGGATAAGCAAAGCCCATGGAAGTAAACAAGATTGTGTATAACAATTCTGACAATGAAGAGTTATATTTGGAAGTTATATGTGAATGAACTTAGTTTTTTTTCACTTGGAAGATGTAACCTCGATTTAGAGGATGTAATGTTGACACATTTTTCTCTCTCACTCCCTCTCCCTCTCTCTCCCCCTCCCCCTCTCTCTCCCACTCTCTTCCTCCCTCTCTCTCTTGATGGAGGGAGGAAATCTTTTTAGAATCTTCTCTCCCAATTCCCAAAAAGTGCTCACAAAAAAAAAATCCCCTGTGTGGGGTGGTCATCACATGACTATTGGGAATCCAGGTCTTACCTATGTGTGAGCCCACTCTTATGAGTGAGGTAGTACGTGTGTGTGAACCACCTCTTAGAGGGGTATCAATAATATCTAGATATTTGTGTGTGACATGACATAAGCAATGATATCCAGAGGAGAACCATTATATTTATAAAAGGTACATGTACTTAATTAAAAATTAATTAAGAAACTATCATATCATTCTTGAGTCGTGTACTTCTTACTCTCTCTCTATCATTATTGTCTCCAACACCATAGCCATGGCTGTCATGTATGAGCCTCCATAGCTAGTAGCTCTTCAAACATGGTATCACGATATACCTTTCCTCCATGTGTGCGCCCATTCTCATCATTGGCTACCACCTATTTGCCTACGTGAGCCCTGAATGTTGCCGCCCCCTACGTTAGCTGAAAGCCGTCCCATGTGTGTGCCTAAAGCTACCACCCCCTATCATAGCCAAGCTAAGCTTAATTTACTCTACCTGCTACCTAGCACTATAGTTACCAACAACATCGACAATCAAATTGCGCACAATAGTAGCTACAACCTATAAACTTGACTAGGGCAAACAACTACATCAACTGTGGCAGCACACATCTCAAAGAAACTCATCTATAGAAATTCAAAAATCAACAAATCAAAGTGCTTCTACATAATATCACTCAAGAAAGATACATAAAAATAATTTGGGCCTTTTTCATTTTTTCTAAAGATCATGCTTAATTGAAGCATTAATCTCAAATCCCTTAAGAATTTTAAAAATTGAGGCTATATATGTCAAACATTTGAGAGTTGCTACAAGCCTCCTATAGCATCAAGCATTGGAGAGTTTCTACAAGCCTTCTATAGCATTAAACCCTAATTTTTGGAAAACCTAATTTATGAAAACCCTAATTTTTTCGAAGCATAAGATGAAAAATTTGCTCTATGTAATGATGTAACCTCTAAGCCACCAAATGAGTAGGCCAAGTTGGTATTAAGAGGTAGTGATGATAAATGTGCTACTACAAAGCATCAATGTGTGTTTCCATATTGTTTCCATATGTGTGTCAAAGTTCTTTGTGTCTTTTCCATGTCAAGATATGTGTTTGTGTTTTGTCTATTAGATCAAGCGTTTATCATGGTTATAACCACCTTTGGTCACCTTATGATGTAGGCCATGTGGATTGTGTGTGATTTGGTTGGTCCTTCTTCCTGGTTGTGCTACACCACTGCAAGCATGTGAAACAAGACTACGGGTCCTAATTGATCCTTACAATTGCAGAAGAGAAAGCCCTTGGGGGTTTGTTAGGAATCAAGGACTTATCTCTGTGTTTGTTATGGTCAGTGTGTACTTGGTCTAAGTGTGTGTACTTGGTCAACATTGTGTGTTGTTTTCAATTATGTATGTGAACTAATCATGTGTGTACTTTGCCTATGGGATCCCATAATTGTCCTTTGAAGCTAGAGCCATGTGATTTATCCTTGACTAGAAAACTGGCATGAGAAACCATGAGAAACCATGTATGTGAACTAATCATGTGTGTACTTTGCCTATGGGATCCCATAATTGTCCTTTGAAGCTAGAGCCATGTGATTTATCCTTGACTAGAAAAGTGGCATGAGAAACCATGAGCCTCTAGAGATATTTATCCTTGACACAGTATTAGGTAATCCCTTTTGAGGGGGGGATTATAGGTCTTACCTATGTATGAACTCACTCTTATGAGTGAGGTAGTATGTGTGTGTGAACCACCTCTTGGAGCGGTATCAATAATATCTAGATATTTTATGTGTGTGATGTGACATAAGCAATGATTTTATACTTGTAAAAGGTACATGTACTTTATTGAAAATTAATCAAACAACTATCACGTCATTCTTGAGTCGTGTACCTCTCTCTCTCTCTCTCTCTCTCTCTCTCTCTCTCTCTCTCTCTCTCTCTCTCTCTCTCTCTCTCTCTCTCTTCCCCCCCATTGTTAGCTTTAACACCATAGCCATAAGTGTCATCTATAAGCCTCCATAACTATTTGCTCTTCTTTTATTTTAACAATGATCATGTGGTCATAGTTGGTGCCATCGTCCGCAGTGTAGACTTGGGCATAAAGATGTACCCCATCTCTCACGGTCATCTGGGCCTCGTTCGAGCCCTATAATGTCTAGACATAGTATGCAAGAGAAAGTCTACCTACTCCATGTGTGGACTGTTATGAGATAACCTCGAGTGTAGCATCTAGCTTATTTGGCAGTGTGCCAACCAAATCTAACCTAAGCTAGCCACCTTCTCATGTGAATATGTGCATGTCGGGTGCCTAAATTGCTCAACCATGGCTACTCCTCATAATGGCGGCCATACAAACGTGAGCTAATCGGGTGCCTGGACAATACAATATAAGGGTGGAGCATTGATATCCAAGGAAGAAAAGGAAGAAGAAGAAGCAAAGAAAAGGGGTAGAGAGAGAGAGATAAAAAAGGAAATGAAAGAAATAAAGTGATATTAATGTCTACATAAAGCCAAAATGACCTATGATACAAATAGATAATTTCAAGGCCATGTCAGTTTGAGCTGAATCTATGGTCCAAAAAAGAAAAAAACATACATAAAAAACATTCTACTAATCTACTAGTAAATCTATAATGTCAAGTACCAATTACAATCACATTCTACTAATCTACTAGTAAATCTATAATGTCAAGTATCAATTACAATCATATTCTTTAAAATCATGCGATAATGATTTTTTCTTGAGTTTTTGCTTAGGTTTCTTTTTTCAAAAATACTCAATAAGCACTCTACTTTTACGAGAGTTGCTCTGACTATTAGTCGTAACCTCTTTGGGGACGCCCATTATCAATTCTATTTTTGGATGCACCTTTTTATATCATCTACCAAGATTAATGTGTTTAATCGAGTTGTGTGTGCTAGTATGATGTCTACTAGGATTAATGTGTTTAATTAGCTATGCGCTGGTATGATATGGTCAGGATCAATGTGTTTAATCAATTGTGTGCATTGACTATTATTATTTTGGATGTAGGCGAAGAACGAGTGGCAAATTTTGTGTTAATCATGGGTGGAACATGTGTTGGACCACTATGAGATATTTTGGAAGACATGTGAGCACCTTTTATGGTTTCATATTTAGACATCTATATTTTTATAAGGCTAAGGCCTCATACCTTTGTACATACCAAATAGTATTTTATACTTTTGGTAGGCCCAAGACTTTATATTAATGCTTGCTATATTTTTGTAGAGTTTGCACACTCAAAAGTACTTGCTTGTGATTTGTTTTTGGAATTATCTTTTTGAAAAGCAAGCGTTTGTTCTAATACATATAAATATGGAAGAGTCGTACAAGGGCCACACTCTACCCAGGGGAGATTTAACCCAATCTTGTGTCGGTGACTTCTATTCCATTCTCCATCTCTCTCTTGTTTAGTTTATTCAGTTTATGCTTTTACTTTGTTCAAATATATGTTATGCTCTAATTTTTGTGTTGAGAAATTAGAATTCCTTCTCCAAGGGTCTAAAGGTCCTAACACTGACCTTGGCTAATTCAATTATTTAAGGATCCCAATCTTATCATTTTTGTAATGATTATCATGTCTTGAAACTAATGCAAATACTAGCTCCCAAAATCAATCATTGGCACTCCTCCACGTAGTTGATCACCTAAGTACCCCTCCTCATCTTCATCCATAAACAAACCGTCCACACAGATATGAAGAGCCTTTGATGATTGTCTTAGTTCTTCTCCTCAACTTCGGCTATAACTTCTGATTTGATGTGTTATCTCAAATCTTCCTTAACCCTTGCCTTGATGCTACTAATTGTCTGATTTAAATATTCCTTCATCTATTCTTTCACGTTAACAAAAATTTCATCTTTTTGAGGGACAAGGCTTACAATATTGTTTAAAGTTGTAAGGCAATGTTCTACATCATGAAGTTGCACCTTGAATGTAGCATTTTCTTCTTGCAATTTGTCGATTTGCTCAAGAAGGTAAATAGACCACTTGCTTTTCGTAAATAGACCACTTGCTCAAGAAGGTAAATAGACCACTTGCTTTTCATAAATAGACCGCTTGCTCAAGAAGGCAAATAGACCACTTACATTTTGTAAGTGACTGGTCGTCTTGTTTGGTGATGCTAAAGCACCTGTAGAAGAAAGCTTCAGCATGCTTGAATGTGTGTGAAAACTGCTCTTATAAAATTTGTTTCCTTATTGCATATGAAAACAAGCGACTGGTAGAGAAGATAAAGGTAGAGATAGATTAGTTAAAAACTGACCTTAATTAGGATAAGATTATATTAAAACAAGCTTAGATTAGTAAAAAAAATATGTTAAATTAAAGTAAATTAACATATACTAGGTTTCTTATTTAGGATAAGATTACATTAAAACATGATTAGATTTAATTATATCTAATTAGCCTTGAAATAGAGTTATTTTAGATAGGTTAGCTTAGATTAAGAGTAAGTCATATAAGTTAGCATAGGTTTACTTAATTTATTGTTAAGATAATTTAGCATAATTTAGTTTACTTATTACTATTAAGGATTAGAGATAAGGGAACCACCATATCATGGGGAACGTTTGTTGAAGCATTTGTCAAGGTAATCGTCTCTAAAGATTACCATTATGTGTGGACAACTCTCAATGTCTCTTGCACTCGATCTCTCACCTTGAAGTGGCTCACTCAATGTAGTGCACAATCTTCTCTCACACTATCTCTCTCACCTTGAAGTGGCTCACTCAATGTAGTGCACAATCCTCTCTCACACACCTATGGTAGCTATACACAAGCATAATAATACAAAGTAGAGAAGCAAGAGTAAGGCTCAATTGCTACACAATGGGAGAGTGGGAGTGGATGTGCCTTATGAGAAAAGTTGACTTATATACAAGGCCTTTGTTCACACACACTTGAACTATGGCCGACCGGGCACTCATGACTCATAAGCGGCCTACTAATGGCCTATTGCTTACATAATGTTCAATCTCATAATACATCCATGAAAAACATCATTAGCAAGTTCATTCTAGCTTGTTGCCATATGCCCTTGGAGTGAAAAATTGGAGTGAGAGTGGAATGGGAATTCAGGACTTGGGCCATGATAAATGTAAGATTTGGGGATAAATTTATTTTCATGGTACGATGCTTCCTTAGTATAGGTCAATGGTAAGATGCTTCCTTAGTATAGGTCAATGGTGAGCTTATCCTAGAATTGTTCTATTCACAGCAAGGTTGTCCTCTCTCCCTTTTTCTTTTACAATTATGGAGGAATCTCAAGGATGGCTAGTCCAAGATCATGTCAAATAAGGGAAAATAGCAAGGATTTACCTCCCACAAGCTTCTCTAACTAAGTGGTTGATAAATGAGCTTTTGCAAATGATGCTAATTTCACCTTCCAAAACAAGCAAGATTGCCTTAAAGCTCTTTAGTTGTGCTTACAAACCTTTTTATCTTTTGGATTAAAGATTAATCATTTCAAATAATAAGCTTTAAGCAGAGGTGGGATTGGACCGTGATTATGTTCACACGAAAGATGAATTGATGGAAAGGCAAGCACACTATTTAATTAGTTCTCTAATATTTTTAGTGGCTCTAATTAGTTGAATCTTTGTTGAGAAGATTCTTGTGGAAAGAATTGATGGGAAGGCATGCAAAATAGTTAATTAGTTTTCTAACTTATATTTTTAGCAACTGTGATTAGTTGAATCTCTATTGATGAGAAGAAAAATTCCCATAAGATGGAAGTCGAATGCATTTTGGAATCTCTTAATCATAGGGAAACTATTTAGGCATTACTTTTATTGAATAATGTCCATAAGCTACACCTCAAAGGTTTTTCCAGCTCGTTAAATATGGCCCTTATGTCACCAATGTTGTTCACTCCCAAAGGATTCACTCTTTGGAAGGTGGAGATATTTGTCTCCCATGTGCTATAGACTAGAGTATCTTGGACTCATTGGGTTTTAGGTAAGAAAGTTGGCCTTGTTGAAGAGTCTTAAACACTTTTTGGCTTAATGAGATTTATAGTGCTATGAGGAATTTGGTGTTTAAGGAATGAGTTAATGTACGGGGATGGAGGAAACCAAATCCCTAATGTTAACTAGTTTTTGATCTTATGTAAAAAATATTGTCAATCATTTATGCTTTTTGATGCGAAAAAGGAGATTGGTTATCATCATTAGAAAGTTTGGCAAGGTCTAAATGAAGATTGATATGCACTAGATTCTTATGCTTTATGTTTTCACGGTTTTTGGTTTATTGATGTGATGAGAGGAGATGTTCTCTTGATGATTGGCTCATGTCCGTAGGAGTGGAGTTTGATGGGAGACTTCACCTTTAAGTACAAGAAGTGGAGTTACACTAAGTTCACCTCTCATAGCTTTGGAGATGGTAGGGATTTGGGTGTGGTTTAGTCTTCTTCTTCTTCTGTGCGTGATAACTTTGTGCTGACCATCTCATTTGATTAAGGCTACTATGGTGGTGACAATTTGCATATATTACAGTTGGCCCTCCTTTGTTTTTATGTTAAATTATGTATACATTTGGCTCCTCTTTGATTTGTAAAGAACTTCAGGTCTATGATAGTTTAATATAATACCAAGTATATCACTACTTTAAAAAAAATCAATAATTACGTTACCCAAGATGACTTGATGGTCACCTTTCAAACTCTTTGTATAGGAAGTAAATCTGGTGTGCTCAGAGTTGCATGGCTCTCTGGAGTGTGGACTAAACACTTTCTAGACTCTATAATCAGGAATGATAAACAACCAAATATGGCATATTAGAGACTCTAAAAGAAATCAAAATAAGCATTTTAAAAAGGTTTGGGTAGGACCAAGTGAAAAATTTAATCTCTTAAGTCTTGGTGATAACATGGCTAAAAGGGGATTTGGGTATGCATCATGTAGATTCAATGGTCAATTGGAAACTGTAAAACATTTGTTTATTTAATGCCCTAATATCAGAGCACTATGGGAAACTATTACCATAGATGTCATGGAAAGAGGTCCTTTTATCACATGTGTATGAAAAGCAAGCCACAAGGAATTCACATTATTTGGGATGCACGTTATGTAGATTCAAGGGTCAATTGGAGACTGTAAAACATCTATTTATTTAATGCCCTAATATTAGAGCACTATGGGATATCGTTACTATGCACGTCATGGAAAGAGGTCTTTTTAGTAGATGTGCATGAAAGCAAACCACAAGGAATTCACATTATTTAGGATGCAACTATCTGGTCAATCTAGAGGCCTAGATGCTGCATTTCATTTCAAAGAATTAGAATAATGTGTTATCATTCTTTTAAAAAATCATGGGAAGTCTATTTGGTTAAAGAAATCCATTGAATTGTAACGGTGGTGATCAATTAGAACAATAAGGGCTAGTGATGAGTATATACTCACATCAAATTTTTTCATCTTTGATAAAGACTAACATTGTCGATGGTGTGCTTCATCCTTAGTTCAGAGTAGGGTTGCAATGGTGTGCTTCATCCTTAGTTCAGAGTAGGGTTGCAATGGTTAACCACCTATGCGAAATGAGCTTCGTATGGTGCTGATATAAAATTCACCACTTTGTGTGCTTTTCTAGGCTAGTTTATGGAGTAATAAGCTTTTGTAAGCTTGATATTTTTGGTACTTTTGTGAACTTTTATTGTTGACATAGTCATTTCCCAAAAAAAAAACAACTTTTGTAACAACCAAATATCTTCGAGCACTCTATTATTATACGACACATTTGTTAACATATTTAATAGTCAATAAACCAAATGCAAAGTCCAAGCTACAGAAGGATCCAATGCTGATTAGTAAGCTTACATAGCTAAGAGAAGTCTATGGTAATAAGAGATGCATGGGAAACTTTAATTAATAGCAAGGGAGGGATCTAATGCTTGTTAGGAAGGTTATATATAGGAAGAGAGGAGGATGGTTAACAAGAGATGTATGGGCAACTTTGATTAATGCCAAAGGTAATGTGAGACAATGGGAAGAGTTTGCTTGTGCACGTTGGTAAGGGTGTGCTAAGCACCATCTAAGAATCATGCCTTTTGATTAGTAAGGAGTCTATGTAGAGAGTGGATTGCCTTGTTGGCTTCAATGTTTGGTTGACAAAGGTAGGCACTTTAGTGCTAGTGAGTGACAAATCTCCTTGTAACCCACATGCACTTTGTCATTGCAAAGTGATGGTGGAGCGTTATGTTGGAGGATTGTTGAGCCAAGTCTTGAATGTGTCCTTTATCTTGTTTTTGTTTCTTATTACACCTCCATAGATATTTAGAGCTTGATTTTAGAAACTTATATTTTGTACAATCAATTCTTAGCTGGAAAGAATCTTAGGTATATAGTCAATAAAATTCAATTATTAATTCTTACTTGGGAACGAATCTTAGGTATATAGTTTGTATACAATCAATTCTTAGTTGGGAAGGAATCTTATGAATATAGTCAATAAAATTTAATTATTGGCTGAGGAGGCATATAGTCAATATAAATCTTTTAAACATAATCTTTCTTAAAACAGTTTATTCAATGTCATCCCTCTCTCTCCATGACGTGTGATTCTTTCATGTGACACTCAAAGCATGCACAATAAGGTTTCATCCGTTCATTGATTGTTTTTCTTAGTTCATAGGTACCATTCTACTACTGTGAGAGCCTTTGAGCCTCATGGAGTTTTTGTTGTTTGCTAGGGTTAAGCTTTTGTTGTTATTGAGGCTAAGATTTTATGGAGTAGGAGATTAACTTTGTGGAGACAACAACCTTTGTGGAGAATGGCTGAAAATGGGTGATGAGTTGTCATTATTAGTTTTGTGTGTGAGAAAAGCCTCATGATAATGTGAAGACTGTTTCTAAGGCAGAGAGAGAGAGAGAGAGAGAGAGAGAGAGAGAGAGAGAGAGAGAGAGAGAGTATAAATGATTTCAAAGATTTCCTTCCAAAAAAGATGTTTTTTTTTGGGACCAATAACATTTATTTATCTTAACTATTCAAAATCAGGTATACATCACCCCAAAGACTCAACTATCTACTCCTTTTTAACCTCATTCAAGATTTTTACTAAGAAATTCCCATCTTTTATCCTCACTCAAGAAACTAGACTGATCTCATGAGATCTGATACCCCAGTAATAAACAAGCCTCTATCATGGCCTCAGTAGTGCAGCCCCGGGGAGACTTTTTTTTAAACATTACCCCATGCTTTGACCACACCTTGACAGTAGGTATAGTGCCAACCGGGTTCTCAATAAAGGCCACAAAGGTGTGATCCATCTGTTTTACCTTACGGTACCATCTCTGAGTTTTAGGCCCAAATGTTGGAGGCCTTTTCTCCAACAAACCAACATTAGGGGGAGAACCCTAGTATGCATGAAGCTCAGCCAAAATCAGGGAAATAATCAAGGCATATTCCTCTATAGATTCTGAATCAACAAATCCAAAAAAGATGGTTTTCATAAATTGCCAAACCACATGCTCATTCTTATAAATAATCAAATATGCTATTGCGTCCCAACTAAGTTAGTGTAGTGGTCAAAGCTTGTGACTTGTAACCTCTAGGTTATGAGTTCAAGTCCCACTAGGCTCTCTCATGTTATAAAGGGACACCTATGCTCGCTTGATGTGTTTGGTTGCTCGGGCTCTTGCCCCTTGAACAGTCGAGTGACTCCTCCTCCTCGGGTGGTGGATTACCCGAGATAGGAGGATCCATACGAGACCCCTTCGCTGTTCCAGCGCTCGACTCATCGCGGTGGTCATGGGGGGTGCCTAATTCGTGGCCCTTGCCCGATGGTACGTGGCCCTTGCCCGACCATGATAATTGGCTAATTGTTGGAAGGGGAAATCGGCTCCACCCACTTGAGTGGGCCTCGGGTGTGTACGAAAAAAAAATCAAATATGCTATTGCATGTTTTTTACATGGGGGTCTATAAAGGCTATTGATCTAAAAAGGGAGGTCTTAAGCTTGCACCTATGCAAGTACAACAATACATTAGAATGTAGAATAAGATAATGTCGTGGCAATTGGAACACACACATCAAAACTATGAAACATGGAAATGAATGAGATAGAAGGGATGTATGTTGGATAGAAAAGAGTGTGTGCGTACGTATTTGAAGTTTTCTGAGTTATTCGCCTGTGCAGAAGCCACCAGCGTGTGAAGAAAGGGGGTCAGTCGCACAGCACGGAGAAAACTAGAGTATGATATGGTTCCTGCTCGCCTCCACGCCCTTTCTCTCCCGCCCAGCGTTCGTGTAAGTTTTTAACTTTTGAAAGTTGAAAATATTCACAGAATAAAAGAAATAGAAAGCGGGTTACTATGTTTCAATAATTTATTTATTTATTTATTTGTTGGGGGGGGGGGGGGGGGGGAGAGAGGAGGAGGAGGAGGAGGAGGAGGAGTTCTGGTGGGCGCGGGGAGGCACTTGGTTGGGATTCTTGGTGGTTAATTTCTGAACATCTTTTCCAAAAGAATTCTTCCATCGGCTTTTTTTTTTCTTTCGGGGGGGGGGGGGGTGGGTGGCTGGGTGTGGGGAATCATTTTATTTAACAATGATTCTGTATTAAAAAAAATGAATTTATCTTCCTTATAGTTTAACTATTAATCAAGCTCCCTTTATTATTACCACTGTTAATTTCTGTTTTGGTTTGGGTGTAAATTGCTTATATTTGGCAATATTCACCATGTTTTGTACTTGCTTTTTTTCTTCTGCAGGCTCCTCCTGGTGTGTTTAAGTCATGGCCAGTTTCTCAGATGCCTTCAAGGTTATTGAAAAGCAAGGTGATCATATCCATGAAAAGCAATAACCCTGGGGACATTGGATCAAATGGAGAATTCCACAAGCTGTCCCGATCGTTATTCATGGATGAGGTTCATCTTTCAAACCTTCAGTCATTACCATGCATTCACGCCCCACCCACACGCACTCACCCCACCGACCCACAGGCACATGCACTCACACATACACAGCCTGAAAGTGACCATTGCGTTATTCAGTTTATAAGCTAGTCCAGCATGATAGACAAAAAGAGATTTCCTTACGAGAGTGATTTAGGACCCCTTTTTTCATGGGTAAGGTTGAAGTTGAAAAGATGGTCTGGACAACTAGTATTGAAGATACTGGATTATTGGGGCCTGCTAGTAGCAAACTATGGGGTATTTTAGTCCAAGGAATTTTACGACACGTGTATGGCATCTTTTAGATGTGTCGAGAGAGTGAGCCATTGGAATCTTCTGTGATGAAAGCTTGAAGGCGGAATCAGTGCACATGGAAGACTAGTGACCTGTACTGCAAAGAATGTGAAGGGAATGGCATTACACCACTATAGAGCCATAATTTTTGGAGTTGCAATTTTGCAAATCTTCTAGTGAGGGGATTGATGGAAAGCTGACAGGCTAAGATAACTCTGTTTCTAAAATTATGGGCACCTTGTGTTTCCAATCAATGCTGTATGGACCAAGTAAATGTCACATCCGAAGGCCCTTCAGTGGGTAATTTGGGACCCAATTTGGTGTACAATTCTCATCTCTCTCTCTCTCATATCTCTCTAAAGTTTGAAGTATTAAAGTGGATTGCTAAACTCACGAAACCCAGGATACAGAAGACGGTGTGGGCATTTGTGTGATAGGATCCTCCAATACGAAGACTTCCACTGTAATCACCATGCATATTGGAAGTTTTGTTCTTCCGATTTTGCTCCTCTTGTAGCAACAAACCAACCAACTCTTCAAACAAGATTGGTTCAGGGTTACCCCGCATAGATAGAGTGAGCGATGTGTGGAAATTTGAGTAGGTTTCTGGTAAAGATGAAAGTGTCTTGGAAACCAACTCCTTTTCGGAAATGACCTCATCAATCTTGAGTAGCTGCTCCCGAAGATCTTGGATCTTCGTAAGATGATCAGCCATACTATCACCTTCATTCATGTCGAAGTTCTCAAGCTCTTTCTTGAGAAATGCAACCCTGGCCTCATTCTTTGCCTGATACATGGTTTCGAGTACATCCCAAGCTTGTCATGAGGTCCTGCAAGACCGAATATGCGGTATGATTGATTGCTTTACTAACAAAGCAATCAAAGCCATCGCTTGGGCATCTCGAATATCCTATCTTTTCTGCTCCTGTGAGGGAGGAGTGGGTATTGCTGCTTGTTGAGCACCACGGCCAGGCATGTTAGGTGCTATGTCAACAGGGCGTACATCTTCACCTGACACATAACCCCATAATCCTTTGGCCACAATTAGATTTCAGACCATGAAACTCCAGAGGGAGTAATTACTACCATCCAATTTGTCCTCTTGACAGATAACCCCATAATCCTTTGGCCACAAGTAGATTTCGGACCATGAAACCCCGAATATATCGGTCGTACTTCTAGCCATTTGCTCAAATCTATTCACTAAGAGATATGCAAACACGTGCACTCAAAGATGCTGTAAAAAGCATTTGCAGGCAAAATCCAAAATGCATCGGAGTGCAATGCCAGGTAACCACAATGTCCTATGCAAATGTTTTGCCCCAAATTTCAGGCTGCAATGTTGAAAATCCCCAAATGTTTGAGCACCAATGGCGTAATTTATGTGTCAATTGCACATAATTGACAAAAGCTCCAAAATCTGTGTACCAATGAGCTTCAATTTTGTGATTAAGCAATGATTTCACGAAAGCCCCAATTTTCTCTGTATCCTGTAGATGCAATTGTACAAATTCTGGAAAAATTCCCAAATTTTCCCTGAATTTTGTAGCCAAATGTTGCCTTGACCTATTGCCTACACCTGGTTTTTGCAATGAAGCAAGAAATTCACTAAAGCCCCTAAATCCAATGAAAAATCAGTTACCTGATGAAACCTTGATTTTTGTAGTAGGCTCGTGATTTATGAAGTAGGCTCCTAACCCTTCTCCACAATGCTGTTGGTTGCTGACGTGGCGGGAGGAGCTGCTGGTGGTGGGTTGACTTGCTGCTGGTGAAATAGGCAGGAGGTGGGACTCTGACGGCGAAGCACCGGAGGCAGGCGACAATTGGGAGGCATGAAGACGGGCGGAGCTGTGGGAGCCGCATGTGTTGGTGGGCTGCTCTGTGCAGAGATGGAGACTGTGCAGACGGGCTCCTCAGGCGGCCAATAGATGGTGAGGAGCAGCCGGGCAGACCAGGCGACATGTGGCGAGGAGGAGTCGGCAAGAAGCAGAGTAGGCGGGGAGGTGACCAGACGTGGCGAACACGGTAGGCACTGTCGCCGGATGTAGCAAACACGGCGGGGACATAAGCTGGACGGTGACGACATCAAAGTGCCCGGATGCAAGCCCAAAATAACACCGATTTCCGTCGAATGCCACATACGTCCGGAGTGGGGCTGAGCGCCGCCGGGGGCCGTCTGCTCTCGTGTGAGCGCTGCTCTTGGGCGGGGTGGTGGAGGAGAAAAGTGCCCTTGGTTAGCCCATGTTCACATGTGGCACTACTCATAGCATATGTGGCATAACTCATAGCATATATGCCAATAATGATGAATCAGTTTGTGGTTGGTAAGGGAGCATCGGCAAGTTCTAGTATGGAGTTCTCTAGGGTTGAGGAGCAGCCTAAGAATGAGAGCATTGATCCAAGTGAGGGAGAGCTTTCAAGGTAGGAGGAGCTCTTGGGTGATACTATCACTTATGTTAAGATTCCAACAGAGGTTTCATTGCCCGAGTTGCCAATGTTCAAACCCAAACTCGAACCCAAATGAGAACCCGAACTTGAACCAGAGTGCCAGCGGGAGCCCGAGGGAAGAAGGATGGGATCAGCGTGATAGTTTTAGAGGTGGTGGATCTAATTGAATCCCAAGAGGAGAATGGGCCCAATGTATTGGTTCTCCAGGAGTGTCAAGAGTGTCTTTCCGAAGTTGATAAGGAGGATGAGGTCACCAAGCCAGAGATCTTGGAGATCGAGCCGGCGAAGCCTCCTGATGGATTGGACTAGAAGTGGAGCAAAGGTGCATCATGTGCCTCAATGCTCCAAGTTTAGCAAGAATGGATCAGGCACACGTCCCGTGTAATCCACAAGTCCAAAAATGATCTATCAAGCCCGAGTCCTGTTCTTGAGCAGCCATAATGATGTCCGTGGTGCCCGGAACCCAAATTTTAGAAGGTATGAAACATGTTTCATAGCAACCTTCTCTTCCCAAAAGCCTCTTTTTTTTTTTTGTTTCATGCCCCTATACATGTTAGTTGCACCTTCGATGTTTTTACCATGGTCCTGGACTCTTTGTGTTTTTTGTCAATCATTAATAATAGGCTTAACGCAAGCTTCATTATGAATTGAACACTGCCCTTCGTCCCCCTTCCCCCCTTCTTCTTTTTTCTTCTCCCCTGCAAGTCGGTGTCGTTCCTTCCTCGTATGGTAGGGTAATGCGTTTAGTTACTTGTACCTAAGGGGTTGTCTACCGCTCTTCGATTTTTTCCCCAAGCTTTGCCTTCACATTTTTTCCGTTTTGCTGCAACATTTTTTGCTCCCCTCAAGTACCTTGTCTTATTGCTAGCACTTGTCACTCCTTTCACAGCAAGAGATTGAACAAGTCAAGATAGCTTCTAAGTATGGGGCTTGGAGTTCTTTTAAAAAGTCTATAATCTCTATAATTCCTTGGGCCTTGTGCTATCTACTGCATGGCATGTAGCAGTTTGTAAATATGATTGCTTGTAATTTGATAATTTTGTTTTGGCTGAGCTACTAGATGAATTGCTTGTGCAGGACATAGGTGCTGAGCATGGCGAGGGATTTGAAACTTTCAGGCCTCGTGGTCCATTGAAGGTGGATGTGGTGAGCTCGCCTCTCTAGCATATATTGACCCTTGGTGATGCCAAAAGTTACGAAGTTTAAAGGAGTTCATGTTCTCTAGGGATCTTAGTGTTGTTTCTGTTGATGGTGGAGGTTTCTAGGAGCAGTGCAATGTGTATTTTCTGCTTTACTATTTTCACAGGATTTCTTGAACGATCGAATGTGTGAGAGGGGCCTACAAAGGATTCGATATGCCATGAAGCCTGATGAAGCTTTTGGGTTGATCTATTCATGGGACAATGTTTTGGTGCGTGATTTTTTTTTCTCTTGAAATCAAGTCTTGGACAACCTCGATGGCATGTGGTAGTTCTAATGCTAGACTCCTTCAATGCTTGTGTGGAGGTGCTCCATGAGCACATGGTTTTATGAGGGTGCTCTTACTTTGATGCAACATTGTAAGTCATTTTTCCTTCAAATATGCAGGCAGACACTCGGGCTATAATGCTGGATGCTTGGAAACAGCTCGCTTTTGAAGAAGGTATTTACCTTTTCAAATTGTGTTTTTTTTTGAGATACATATTATTTATTCAGTCATAGGCATCCATCGGGTGTAGGCTGGTACCACTACCATCAAGTCTATACGCCTGTGGAGTTAAAATGCAAATTTCTATACGTCCAATTCCTTGACAAGTTAAAAAATGAGGGAGCTCTTTGAAGGGTAGTCTTGCTTGAACGATGTCAGTAGCCAAGGAGCTCTAGATGGGAATGAAGAGAAGCAGTTGGCATTGGAATTAGTAAATGAACTGGAAGTGGAGGCCCCTGTCTATGAGAAGATAACCTCATATCAAAGACCCAAGCTGACAGCGGGCAGCAATGAGCTTTGATGTAGATGGACAGCAAGACTCAAAGGCCATAGAACTCGAAACCAAACGAAGCCAAGTCAGGGATATACAGAAGAATTTCCTTGACATGCGGCCAAAAGAAAGGCTAGTAGACATGGTTGAGCCTCGAGGAGGCAGGGCAGAAATTTTGAATCCTAGACCTGACCATCATAATAGGGCAGCTGTTAAGGATTTCCCCTTGCTACCTTGATTTGATCAGTTACCAGATTGGATCGAAGAAGCAATGGAGAGCTTGTTGAAATAGAAGCTTTCTTTGATTAGACACTAGTAGGTATTTTGTGATTGTGCACGTGAAGGAATCCAGCGTTGCACATGAAGAAATCGTAAAGCTTTTATAGCTTTATTAACATGATTAAGACTTATTTAATGAACATAAGACAAATACTGCAGGAAAAGACTGAGTGATTGCATTGAGACGGGGGCCTTTCTTAAATAGAGGCCGAAAAGGTACAACTGAAGAGGCACATCCCTGTGAAGGGGTGTGGCTCTTGAATCAATGGTTATGTCCTTAGGACGTAGGGGTGTGTCTTTAATGAATAGGCATGTCCTTTGATAGTGACCCATGTGCAAGGGTGTGATCCTTCTCACAGTTGTCTTTATAGTCAATGAGGGATTAAGGAGTAATTAGGGAGAGATTAAGAGAGTTAGTCACAATCGTGACATTCCCTTCTACTTAAAATAAGACTCCATCTAAGAAGAGATGGTTGTCTTTGAAAGAATTCTCGAAGAAGTTATGGATATTCCTGTAAGTCTTCATCACTTTGCCAAGTAGAGTCAGAATCATCAAGATCTTTCCATTTAACCAAAAATTTTGTAGTGAGCTTATGTCGTGTTTCTTTCTATCTGACATCAAGAATTGTTTCTGGAATTAAGAGTATGTGTTTAACTTCGATTTCTGGAATATAATCCAAAATATCTAAAACTGGAAAATCACCGTCCATAAACTTCTTGAGCCAAGAAATATGGAAAGTTGGATAAATTCTACTCCAAGAAGGCAATAATTCCAACTTATAACTGAGGGATAAGTTCTTCTTAATAATACGAAAGGGTCCATAATATCTTGGGCAAAGCTTTGTAAAGACTGACTTCACTGTCTTGTATCGTTGAGGGGCAATATATAATAATACCAAGTCTGTCAGAATACGCAGCGGAGATGATGACCAGATCTGGAAACACGAGCAAAAATGCATGCAGAAAAACAGCACAAGAGAGAGAGAGAGAAGTAGGCGTGTAACTTTGCTCTGATATACACAAGAAGATTCCGAATATGATACACTGAGTGGTATGGGGTTGGGGGCCTATTTATATGCCCCCAGATGGGCAGTCGGCCTGGTGAAAAGGGTCTCCACGACTGCATCAACAGTCGGCCAGCAGCAGATGAGGCCCACGACTGCAAACATCCAGTCGGCCAGCATCACAGAAGTCCACGACTGATGTCTGGGCAGTCGGCCAGCTACTAGTCCTCTAGCCGCCTCAGGGCTGCCTCCCAAGCCACAAAAAAAATGGGAAAAATAGGGGAAAAATACGGAGAGTGGGGAAAAATGATAAAACACCTCATAAGGGCGGGCACACCCACAACAAAGGCCCTGGTGTATAAAACTGGACAGGAGATGACTTCTAACACCCCCTCTCAGCTCCTGGCTGTGAAACCAACCACTGGGAGCTGGGGTGCCGCCTGAGCAAATCCTGAGAGAGCGACTTCGTGAAGAGGTCCACCGTACTGTCCTCCGTCGAACAGAACTCTAGCAAGATGTCATCAGCAACGATCTGTTCACGAACAAAGTGCCTCTGGATGACCATGGGTTCCTCCAGTGGAAGCCCAAACCTGCAATGCAACCTTTGCATCCTCACCACCTCACAAGCAGCACCACAAACAGCCCGGTACTCTGTCTCTGTCCGTGACAAGGCAAAAGATGACTGCCTCTTACTGCTCCAAAAAACTGCTCCTGGGCCTGAAGTAGATTCCCTCGTGTCCGGATCTCCTCCCCAAACCGAGTCACTCCAATCGTGGAGTCGGACTCCATCCAACAATCCCCCTCCTGTGTACAAGAGTCCATGATCCTTCGCATGCCGCAGAAACCACATGAAACGCAATCCTGCCTCCCAAAGAGTCATCCGTAACCATGAGCTCAACTGCCTCATCAGGAAGCTCCCGTCCAATCTGGTGTCCATCAACCAAATCAATGAACCATTCTGCTTCTGAGTCAAAGAGACATCACACTGCTCACAAGGATCAACACCTGTTACGGTGCACAAACATCTCATGATCTTTCCCCTCTCTGAAATAGAAGAAAGATCTTGTTTTAACCTATTTTGACCTAAAGAGAGAAAATGTCTAAAGAGTGATAATTCAAAATTGAGATATCTTTGGATACAAAAATTCTTTTAGTGTCTAAAATGGATTCCCTTGAAACAGAAGTTCAAAATAAACTTTTCAATGTACATTAGGAATTAATTGAAAATGGTATAAGGGAGACCTTAGCTTAAGGGTCGACATTTTCAGAAATTTTTGAATTATGATCCAATTAAAGTTTCAATGGACCAATTAGATTAATCCAAGTGTTGGGATGAGATAAATCCAAAGAATTAAAAAAAATACCCAAAAATGAATAAATGCTCACATAAAATAAAGAGTTGACTGAGTACAAGGTTTATTAATCTTTATGCTTAATTGTAATGCTTTCTTTAAGTAAATCTCTCTCTCTAAAAGAGTAGCCATCTTTATGACTAAATTTCTTGAAAAATGATGCTTCTCAATGATAGTCTCTTAATTCAAATCTAAACTCTAGGCTCGATGAGCTAGAGGATAAGAATTGATATTTCATAATTTTGAATTAGTGAAAATAATGATTAATTCTTTATAGATTGTTTATGAGTAAATAAAGATTACTTTAATTCATTCTAAAAGAGAAAGATTATCCTAGTAAATTGAAAAAAAAGAAACGTCTAAATTAACTTAATCTAGTGAAATTATCATAATTATGTTTATAGTTATGGTTAAAATTATGATTTGAATACATAGTTTGATTTTAAGCATAAAAGAAGAACTTCTATCATATTTTCATTACAAGCTTTTATTCTTTTAGAAAAAATTGAGAATTATCAATAATAGCAGCGAAGCTATGGCAAATTTTTCAAAAAATAATACATATCTTATTTTTATACATAATGCTAAAAGAGGACTTTCTACCATATTTTAGGGTTAGACATCTTATGCAAAAAGAATGATTTTCATCATATTCATGAGAAATATTTTTTTAGTATTTATGCATAAATATTTAATTTAAAAAAAAGAATTTTTTTTTATAAATTTATTTTTATGCAAAAAGAGAAATTCCCATGATATTCGAGATCCAAATAATTAAATGTTAAAAGAAGAATTTTTGACATAATTCAAATTATGAGTATTTATCAAAAGTAAAATTTTGAGTTTTTTTTTTAATTGAGAAATATGGCTAGAATTGATTTTTATAAATTCCATGAATCTTTTATTCAAAAAAAAGAATATTGAATATATCTTAATTGAAAAATTTAAGAAAGACTGTGAAAATATCCATCGAACAAACTTGAATAATTCTTATTCAGAAAAGAGAATCTGGAATCCCAGTGGAAAGATGGAGGATCCCATGAGTAAACGGAAGTTTAGAATTAGTTCTCATTAATGAAGCTTAAGGAATGAAAATACAATATGTAAATGCTCTTTCTGAGTTTTTACTATTCAATTTTAATAAAGTTTATTTTCTTTTTTTAAACCTTCAACAACACTCTCATACTTACATTTAATGGGATCGAGTAAAAATACCTTTAACTAAGTCAAGCAATTGACAGAAACTTAGAAAAGTCTTATCAGTATCGAAAGCAAAGAAACTATACTAAAAGTAGATGTGATAAGATATGATGTGGATCTCAATAGATGTAGATGGATATGATGAGATGTGATGTGGATCTGAATGAATGTAAATGGATGTGATGGGATGTAAATGGATGCGATATGATGAGATGAGATGTAAATGTGATATGATGAGATATGAATGTGATGTGATGAGATGTGAGTGGATGTGATGAGATGTGATGTAAATGGATGAGAATGAGATGCGATGATATATGAATGGGTGTAATGAGATGTGAATGAATGGATGGATGTAAATGAATGTGATGAGATGTAAGTGGATATGATAAGATGTGGATGAGATGTGATGTAAATGGATATAGATGTGAATGTGAATGTGATCAGATGTGATGATATGTGAACAGATGTGATGTGATGTAAACGGATGAGAATGAGATGTGATGATATGTGAATAGGTGTGATGAGATGTGAATGAATGTGATGAGATGTGAGTGGATGTGATGTAAATAGATATAGATGGATGTAATGATATGTGAATGGATGTGATGTGATGTAAATGGATGAGAATGAGATGTGATGATATATGAATGGGTGTGATGAGATGTGAATGAATGGATGGATGTGAATAAATATAATGAGATATCAATGGATAAGATGTGATGTGATAGATGTAAATGTGAATGAATGGATGGATGTCGATGAATGTGATGAGATGTGAATGGATGTGATGTGATATGCATAGAAGTGGATGGAATGAATGTAATGTGATGTGGATGGATGTGAACGAGATGTGATAAGATGAAGATGGATGTGACGAGATGTGAATGAATGTGATGTGATGTAAATAGAAGTGATGAGATGTGAATGGATGTGATTAGAAGTGAATGAATGCGATGAGATGTGAATGGATGTGATGTGATGTAAATAGAAGCGATGAGATGTGAATGGATGTGAATGTGATGTGATGATATCTAAAAAGATGTGGTGAGATGTGAATGTGATGTGATGAGATGAGATGTGATGTGGATCTGGTTCGATATGAATGGATGAGATATGATGTGGATAGATGAGATGAGATGTGATGTGATGTGGATCTAGATAGATGTGAATAAATGTGAAGTGATGTAAATAGATATGAACGTGATGTGATGACATGTGGATGTGATGTGAATCTGAATGAATGTAGATGGATGCGATGTGATATGAATGGATGAGATGTGATGTGGATATGTTGTGACGTGGATAGATGTGATGTAATGTAATGTGGACTTGGATAGATGTGAATGGATGAGATGTGATACGGATGAATGTGACGTGATGTGATGAGGATAGATGTGGGATAGATGTGATGTAATGTGATGTGAACCTGGATAGATGTGAATGGATGAGATGTGATGTGGATGGATGTGACGTGATGTGATGAGGATAGATGTGGATAAATGTGATGTGACGTGATGTGATGAGGATAGATGAGGATAGATGTGGATAAATGTGATGAGATGTAATATGATGTGATTGGACGAGAATGAATGAAGGACGATGGGAATACATATAACTAGATGTGGAATAAGCAATGTAAATTGATATAGAAGAATGTGAAATTACGAGAAATGATGTAGAACAATGTGGAAAGATGAGAGTTTGTTAGAAACTGTATTTATGAAACCTGTTTTTAAATGACTGTTTTATGTTAAGAATGCTAAGGAAGCATTTTGACCATCTTGTGAATGAGGTCGTGGGGACCTAAGTGATAAAGTCGCAACAGCTGGTTTCATTAAAAGATTGTCAATGGAGGACGTCTTGCGTAGCAAGGTCGGCCGAGGTCTTGGACAGCCTCGGTACGATTTAAATGGTGAGCTTCTGGTACGGTGAATAAGGGACCAAGGAAGCGGCCTATGAGTGAAGCGCTAGGTGAGCTGCGAAGAAGCCTAGAGGGTGCTGACCATACGGTGCTCGAGCTCTGGGTCGCCGAAGATACCCACGCGTGCGTCGGGGAAGAAAATGGAACAATAAGTTAGAGTTGTTTTTTGAACTCAGGTATGGATCTGGTTGATTGGCCTTACCCATGGCTCTTTTATATAGATCTGTTGGTTGATCTTGCTGATGTTCAACGGAGAGTCCATCTGGATTTTTCTTATGTGATTATATTTCCGGATAATATAAGCTAGGAACTATTGAAAAGGCTCCTGAGTGAACAGGTGGTGAGCGTTCTCGTTGCCAATGATGCCATAGGTACACCGATGAAGGAATGATTGGAAATTAGAATTCAAGCTAGATATTTTGGAGGATTATGATCAGTGATACTATGGTTTCATTAAAAGATTGTTTTAAAGACAGCTGAATCTGTGAAACAAGCAATTTCATATTGGGTGTGTAAGTGGTGTGACTATCTTGAAGTTTGCTTGAAGCACCGGCTAGAAGACCCGGGAACTCTTTTCCCTGGTACCCGGGACAAAACATAACCAAATTTCTAAATGGATCCTATCACTACAGTGGTCAGGCGGTTGGCTAACCCATGGGATTGGAGGGGATTGGCTGGACTAATGGATCCCTAAAATGAGACTCAATTCTGTTATGTTACAATAGTTGAAGTAAAATCTCGGATAACCCTTGTTCTATGGAAAAGAATCAACAGATGTGCCTCTTGATGAGGAAAAAAGCATTGGTCTCTATGATCCCAAGTGCAAGTCTCTTCCTTGATCGGACCATGTGACTTACAGGTTCGGTCAGATCAGTTTGGTTAATTAAGGCTCTTGACTACGTTAGAATAGATTTTTCCCAGTGGAATTGCCTGTCTGCTGGGTGAGGGAAGTTTTTCCGGATTCGGTTTTGGAAGAACCGAGGGATTAGTCTCTTGTCCGGATATCCATGGGCGAGGCCCCGAGTGGGAGACTCTGCCCTACGCAAGAAGTGCTACCTCCACTACTAGCACCCCTGAATTCGTTGCACTGAGGGGGCAAGGATCTTTCAACACATCCGGCACCCTCCAGCCGATGGTTCTTACTAGAGCCCAGCAGCGTCACCAGCAGCAAAAAGCCCCAGAGCCTCATCACCTTGCACATCAGCATCTTCTCTCATGGCTGAACCTGTTGACACACCGGCTCCTCCAGAATGGCAACAAGCTTTGCAGCAACTTCAGCAGCAATTCCAATAGCAACTCCAGGAGTCCATGGTATTCTTGGCTTCACAGGTCCAGCAGCTCCACACGGATCGCCACTCCCACACGAGTTTTGTACCAGCAGCAAATGTTTTAGCAACAGTACTAGCAGACGAAGACGTCATTTCTTTTGAGGTAGAAGGTGATGACCTTAAAGCTCTAAACCCCCTGAATCTTATGGTGGTCAGCGCAATAAGCATATCTTAGACCAATGGCTCTACAAACTGCAGTTATACTTTGAAACCATGAACCTTTCTGATTCCAAAAAGGTGATTTTTGCAGTATCCCTCCTCAAAGACACTGCTTTATTGTGGTAGCAACGACGACAGCACGCCGGAAAATCGGTTACATTGTGGGGAAAAATCCAAGCGGGTCCTCCGTAAGCAATTCATACCTGCCAATGCGGATTTCCAAGCCCGTACTCGCTTACGCCATTTGGACCAAAATGGTTCCTTGGCCTCTTATATATCCCAGTTCACCAACTTGATACTGGAGATTGACTCTTTGTCCCCAGCGGACGAACTCCATGCCTTCGTTGAAGGTCTTAACCACACACTACGAACCAATGTTTAGAGACATAGTCCTGTCGATCTTGCCGACGCCATACACTACGCCAAGCACTTTGCAGACATTAATTCTCGAAATTTGGCCTCTTCCGGTCGAGCTAATGCCTTTCAGAAAGCCAATGGGTCTCGTATGAACCGAGATAGTCGAAGAGAATCTTTTGGCACTTCTACCTCCCAACCTAATCCCCAATGGAATAATTCTCAACACCCTCGCCGATCAGAAGGATCGTCCTCTTTTCAGTCCCGACGTCCTCAGTCCTTCCAACCACGCAGTTCGGATCGTGGACGTGACCAATCTCGCAATCCTTGTCCTTCCACTCTCTTCTGGACGGGATCAACAAAAGACAGGATTGTGCACAATTTGCAATGGACCTCATCGTTGGTTTGAGTGTCCCAAAAGACCAACCCATCGACAGAATTCTAATGCTAAACCCTCCGCTTCCGAGGAGAAACCCCCGGTTGCTGACAAAGGAAAGTGTGCGGTTACCATTCTATTGCACATGCTTCGGTGATCACCGCTACTGCCACAGCTCAACCTGCCTCTTCATCATTGCCCCAGTGGTCTACTCAGGTTTTGGTTCTTCAAGGTTCTATTTCCAATCACCCTATTCATGTGCTCATCGACAGTGGGTGTTCTCATAACTTTGTGGGAACTACCTTGACCCAGAGATTGAAGATTCGGACTTCTCAAAGTGCTGTTATTTATGAAGTAGAGCTTGCCGATGGTTCCACATCCTTGTGTAAGTGTAACACCGTTGCCAAACATCTCTCCTTTCGAATTCAGCACTATCGTGACAAATTGGATTTCCAAGTCATGTCTTTGGCACATTATGATATGATTCTTGGTCAAGAATGGTTATATCAATATGATCCCCTGATCAGTTTCCGGAACCATTCCATACAATTTGCTCAAAATGATACGCTTGTGGCACTCGAAGGCGTCCGAGACCAACCCTTTCAGCTCTTCAAGCAAAACGATGAGCCCGCAAGAGTGGTTGTTCCTCAACACTTTTAATGGTCTATTCAACCAATGATCCTCCCGCAGACATGGATACGAAGATGATGTACCTCAAGCAACCTTTTCTTTGCTCCATACTTGGATCTTTTTCCTCAGGAGCTTCCTGCGGTTCTCCCACCTCGGCAACCAGTCGACCATGTTATCGATCTCCTTCCTGGCAGTACTCCACCTACTCGTGCTCCATATCGAGTTTCTTTTACGGAATCTCAGGAGATATAGCAACAACTTACTGAACTTTTGGAAAAAGAACATATTTGACCAAGCAAAAGCCCTTTTGGAGCTCCAGTACTTTTGGTGAAAAAGAAGGATAAGTCTATGCGCCTTTGCATCGACTATCGTATCCTTAATAAGTTGACTATTAAGAATAAGTACTCTCTTCCGCGCATTGATGAATTGTTTAATCAATTGCTCCATGCAAAGGTCTTCTCCGAAATTGATCTTAAGTCTGGATATCATCATATTCGAATTCGCGAAGGTGATGAATATAAGACGGCTTTTCGCACAAAATATGGTGATTTACCAGTACCTGGTCATGCCATTCGGGTTAACCAATGCCCCTGCAACATTTATGAGCCTAATGAATGATCTTTTTCATCCTTTTCTGGACAAGTTCGTTATTATCTATCTTGACAACATCCTGGTGTTCAGTCGTAATATGGAAGAACACAAGGCACATCTTAAGATCGTCTTCAAGGTGCTTTGTGACAATGCTCTTTATATTAATCCAGGCAAAAGTGAATTCTTAAAAACATCCTTGGAGTACCTTAGACATGTTGTTTCAGCAGATGGTATTTCTGTGGATCCGAAGAAAATACAAGTTATTATCAATTGGCCAACTCCCACAAACATCCATGATGTTCGTTCTTTCTTGGGACTTGCCAACTTCTATATCACACAAAGGTTCATCGATTTTCAGAAATAGCTGCTCCTCTCACAAAACTTTTAAAGTTCGCTCCTGCATTCAAGTGGACTGAAGCTGCAACACAAGCTTTTTAAAGACTGAAGACAGCTTTGACCACAACTCCTGTCATGGCTATTCCTGACCCTACTCTCTCTTTTGATGTTTATATGGATGCTTCTGATATTACCACTGGTGCTGTCTTGATGCAACAAGGACGTGCTATTGCATTTGACAGTCATAAGCACTTTGCGATTTAAGTAAGATACCCAGTATATGACAGAAATTTTTGGCTATTGTTCATGTCTATCGTGCATGGAAACATTATCTCCTTGGTGCGGATTCAATGGTGAAAACAGATCATCATTCTTTGAAATACATATTCACACAGCCAGTTATGAATGCTAGGCAAGCGTGTTGGGTCGAATTCTTAGCCAATTTTCATATGACAATTGAGTATGTTCCTGGTCTTACCAATGTGGTTGCAGATGCCCTTAGTCGTATGCCGCCAGCTTCGGTCTTGGCTATTTCTGCAGTTGAAATGGATATACCTCAAAGTTTCAAGGATCGTTATTCAAAGGATCGTGATTTTGGAAATGAATTTCGAATTCTCAATTCTCAGAATGCAACTCCTTCCGAATTGAAGATTTATGGAGCATATACATTAGTGGATGGTTTATTATATTATCAGGATCGTATTAGTGTACCTCATGATACTCATGTTTGAAGAGTCTTGGTGAAAGAACATCACGAGGTTACTTATGCTGCACATCTAAGCATCAACAAGACATCGTCTTTTGATGGCTACATACTATTGGCCTCAAATGAAGCAAGATGTTATTAAGTTTGTCACAGCATGTCTTTCGCGCCAACGTATGAAAGCTGGCAGACAAGTTCCAGCTGGTCTTATTCAACCACTTCCAGTTCCCAATGAACGTTGGCTGGATTTTATCACTTCATTGCCACGTTCTTCTAAAGGCAATACACAGATTCTTGTGGTGGTTGACAGATTTTCTAAGATGGCACATTTCACTCCGTGCAAGAAAGCAGCCTAGGCTTCGGATATTGCAATAATGTTCATACAGTATATCTTCAAACTTCATGGGTTGCCAAAATCTATAGTTTCTGATCGAGATCCAAAATTTACAAGACATTTTTGGACTTCAATATTCAAGTCTCTTGGTACAAATTTACTCTTTAGCTCTACTTATCATCCACAGACACATGGACAACGAGTTAATCAGATTCAGGAAGAAATACTGCGTCATTATGATTAGCTTCATGGGAAGAATATTTACCTTCGGTGGAAGTTGCTTATAATAATTCTTATCCTTCAGCTATTGGAATGACACCTTTTCAAGCAGTTTATGGCCATACTCCCCTTGTTCCTGCCAACTTTGTTCTTCAACATAAAGTGGCTTTAGCAAACCAACTCATTCAAGAGATGCAAGATTTTCTGTTACAGATTAAGAATAAGATGATCGGCGTACAAGAGCAATATCAACGCACAGCTACCTTATAAGCATCGTCGTCACATTGAATTTCAAGGAGACTATTAGAAGTCATCTCTTGTCCAGTTTTATACACCAGGGCCTTTGTTGTGGGTGTGCCCGCCCTTATGAGGTGTTTTATCATTTTTCCCCACTCTCCGCATTTTTCCCATTTTTTTTGTGGCTTGGGAGGCAGCCCTGAGGCGGCTGGAGGACCAGTAGCTGGCCGACTGCCCAGACGTCAGTTGTGGACCTCTGTGATGCTGACCGACTGGATGTATGCAGTCGTGGGCCTCATCTGCTGCTGGCCGACTGTTGATGCAGTCGTGGAGGCCCTTTTCAGCAAGCCGACTGCCCATCTGGGGGCATATAAATAGGCCCCCAACCCCATACCACTCAGTGTATCATATTCGGGATCTTCTTGTGTATATCAGAGCATTCTGACATGGTATCAGAGCCCTAGGCTCTAGATAGTTCTTGGGATTTGTGTGAGCAAGAGGGGGACTGTTTTGTGGCTGATTGGTAGACTGTTTTGGACTGTTCGGGAAGAGGAGAAGCAAGAGGAAGGCGGGCTGATTTGCTGGACAGCCACTTGCAGGTTTTAGTTCTTCTTTGTTCCCACGCACCCACCCTTTTCAGAGTACATCCCCACAATGGCAGATCTGTTTGAGATGGCCGAAAGACATGTGAAGATCCCGACACTCCCCACGTTCCCGGTGGACCGTCAGTTGGACGGGAGTAACTACGGCATACGGAAGGTTATGATGGAATCTGTTCTGGAGTCTTACGGCCTCGCTGATTTCGTCGTTGTTAGTGTTCCACGGCCGAAAGTAGAGGAAGGGGAGTTACCGTCGATCCGAAAGGACCGGGAGGCTCAGACACAGATGTGGGATCGTGTCAACGCCAGGGTCCGTTCGTTTATCTTTCTCAACTGCACACCACAAGTAATCAACCATGTAAAGCATATGACGCTGGCCAGAGGTATATGGCAGCATTTGGCTTCTCTTTACAACAAGGTATCGCCCCCATGAAGAGGATTTCCTTGGAAGTAAAGATGCGGGTTATGAGCCCTGCACAGTCGTCAACGATGCGGGAGCATATTAACAAGCTGCAGGCTCTTCAGCAGGAAGTTCTTCAGGTTGGGAAGGAGATATCGTCAGAGGACATGGCCATCACGTTGCTGTCACATTTGCCCTCTTCGTACTCAGCATTTTACTCGTCTTTGATTACCAGTGGCAGGCTCAGCACCATCACATGGGAGGAGCTTGTGCCCATGGTCGTGTACCAGGAGGAACGATTCACGAACCCTCCTCTGGGTGGAGGTTCGGAGGCCTTAACTGGCCAACGGTCGAAAGGCCGCAACTCGGTCAAAGAGAAGGCTTCATCGGAGAAGTCTTTTGAGAAGAAGTTCGATGCTGACCGCGAGAAACTGAAGGCAGAGAGGACCTGTAATGATTGTGGCGAGAAAGGCCACTATTGGAGGCAGTGTCCCAAGCGGAAGACCGAGAAGGGTGAAGATTCCTCAGTAGCAATCATGAAGACTCCGGCTTTTGTGCACCTGGAGGTGATGGACACCGATGTTTCATTTTCTTCAGGTAGGGAGATTGGAGGACTCTCCGCAACGGATACTCGGGAGTGGATTCTCGATAGTGGTGCTTCCAGGCACATGACTCCTTCCCGTTCTGGTTTACAGGATCTCTACAGGCTTTCTGGTCATATTCTTACTGGGGATACGTCCACTATCCCAGTTCACAGTGAGGGCAGGATGGAGATAGTTCCCGATGGCAGAGGGGGGAAGCATTCCTCCCAGGTGTTGTATGTTCCGGCACTTGGTTTTCATCTGTTGTCAGTGCATCAGGTTTGCAAGACTGGCGTACGGGTGGAGTTTGATGAGCATTTTGTTGCTCTCCGGGACAAAGCAACAGGCCAAGTGGTTTGGGAAGGTGGAGTGGAGAATGGAGTTTACAAGCTTTCAGCACTCTCTCTCTCCCAGGTCCTCAGGATTGTGATGAGTGGCAGTCTGGTAATGGCTACTCAAGTGTGGATACGCTACAGGTACAGGCTTTCCGGGACCAGATGGTGGATAGCTTACCAGTAGATGGCAGCAGTTGGCAGGAACTTTCTAGTACTGATGCTGGTAGTTCTTGTGTTCGTGAGTCAGAGGAAGCTGAACAGGTCACTTATGCTCTGATGTCTCGTAGTATTTGGGACATAGAACTTCCAGTAGTTGAGGATGTTCTTTCCACGGGGACCTTTCGGAAAGCCAGACAGGTAGCAGGTGCTTACTTACAGAAGGAGGTGGTTTCTCCAGGCTTTGTGGTTCCGGATTCAGAGGGGGTGGTTGACAGGTTTCAGAAGGCCTTGCATGGTCTTCAGGAGGTTTCCAGGACTACAAAAGGGGAGGTTCTTACACCTTTACATCTCAAAAGCTGGAGGGAGGAATCTTACATCCTACCTCACTTAAAAAACGCGAGATGTCCTCATCTCGCAGCTGGAGGAGAATCTCTTTCATCTTAAGATCCAAGTGATTCTGGGCTTCCTTATAGTCTGGTCAACCATCACAGAATCTTGGGATAAAGATTCCTTCTACAAGAAGAACATACAGAACTCATTATCAGAAAACAATTCATTCATATTCTTAACACAATAATGGTCCATCAGACCGAAAATCCCATCTGAACATTCCTCCACGAGAATTTCAGCTATGCAAGTTCTCAATTTGTCATTCCTTAATTAGATCCACTGGGTCAAAGGTCAAACAGCAACAATCTGTCAGCACAATCCACTAATCTCATAGTGATGTGCTGAAAGTCATAATCGTCTTCCAGTTACTAACATCATCATTGGGATTCGTCCCATTCATCCTCATTGTGGCTTTGTTCAACTTATCTTCTTTCAACCAAAATTCAAAAATCATCATCTTTCAATCAAAATCCAAATCAACTCATCAATTCTCAACTAGAATTCTAAAATCATATCAACTAGCATTCGAATTTCATCATCTGGATAGCATTTTTGCTTCAATTCGCTTTGATATCAGCTGAAAGATCCTTGCCTCCTCAGCGCAACGAATTCAGGGGTTCTAGCAGCGGAGATAGCACTTCTTGTGCAAGACAGAGTCTCCCACTCGGGGCCTCACCCACGGATATCCGGACAAAAGACTAATCCCTCGGTTCTTCCAAAACCGAACTCGGAAAAACTTTCCTTGCTTAGCAGACAGGCGATTCCACCGGGGAAAATCTATTCTAACGTAGTCAAGAGCCTTAACTAACCAAACTGATCTGACCGAACCTGTAAGTCACATGGTCCGATCAAGCAAGAGACTTGCAATTGGATCATAGATGCCAAAGCTTTTTTCCTCATCAAGAGACACAACCGTTGATTCTTTTTCATAGAACGAGGGTTATCCGGGATTTTACTTCAACTATCGTAACATAACAGAATTGAGTCTCATTTTAGGGTCCATGAGTCCAGCCAAACCTCATCCAATCCCATGGGTTAGCCAACCGCCCAATCATTGTAATGATAGGATCCATTTAGAAATTTGGTTATATTTTACTCTTGGTACTAGGGAAAAGAGTTCCCAGGTCCTCTCGCCGGCGCTTCAAGTAAACTTCAAGATAGTCACACCACTTACATGTTGAAATATACAAGTGAATAGGGTGTGTGCGGGAAGAGGCTGTAAAAGAGAATCTGTAAATGTGAGAGAACCTGTGAAAAGGTGAGAAGAATCTACTTGGAGAGAATAAAGGGTAGCATGAGAAGATTTAAGAAGTGTGGAGATATTATGGGAGAGGTGGAGAGAATCAAGCAAAAGAGGTGGAGTGAATCAAGGAGAAATCAGTGGGATTTGATGCTTGGACGTAAACACTATAAATTGAGGCATTGGCCTAATGAGAATTTGTTGGTTTTTGATTATCCATGCCTACATTAAGCTATTAGTTAATTGCTCACTAATCACGTCTTAATTATCATCTAATCACTTTGTTAATGATGTTGATTCTAGCATTTGATCCACCATAGCTCATCACATTGGTGTAATTTTAACATGGTATCAGAGCGAAGTCTAGAATTCATCAAGTTTATGAGCCCATTATCTAGTTAATTAGGATTAGTAGATAATTAGGAAGTAATCAAATTTTTTTAGCTATTTTCAAGAAGCCTTTTGTACCCCTAGCTTGTGGAGGAGCTTTATCTCCTTGCACACATCAACCCTTTTACAACTCAATCTGGTGTTTAAGAGATGATTACAAACAGATTTATCAGCATAAAATCACCAAAAATTCCATTAAATCAAGGGTAACTAATTTGTACGGAATGGTTGGAGTATCAAACCATCTCCGAATTGCAATCTGAAGTTATAGGAATCTGTATCAAATACCTAATGGTTAATTTGAACCCTCAATTGCACCAAAATACAGTGATTAGCACTGATTAATCACTGATTAGCAAATTAATTCTCTGTTTTGTGTGCAGAAAACAAAGTATGCGGGGAGCCCAGATCTGAGGCCTTAGAGTTCAAATGAGCTCAAATTCTTTCAAGGCCATCAATAGCAATTAGTCTAGTAGAGGATTAAGCCAAGAAACACAAGATTTGACCAAACATTGAATGCTTAATCTCTATTTTACCAAAGTCACCTGCAGATTTGATGAAGAGCTTGGATCTCACTGTAGACTTGATCAAATCAATTTCTAACTTCACCAGCTTGTAGAGCATGCTTGAAAACACTTGGGACTAAGAGGAATTAGACCCATTTGATTTGATGAAGTGGAAATCACTGATTTGCTGTAGAAAAACGACGCTTGATAAAAACGCGATTTCTCCTCATTCCGCCGGCGGTTTGCGCTTCTGATTCGACTGGCTGGAGCACCTATGAGTTGGCTATGTATGGCTAGAAGCAGCACAAGAGGTAAGACCCCCTTCACATCATCATGAGTACAGCACAAGAAATAGCCAAATTTAATGGGGAGCAGTTTTACACATGGCAAACAAAAACCATGTATTTGCTCATGAGGAAAAATCTGTGGGGGCTAGTTGAGGGAAGAGATGAATGCCCAGAGGTGAGAGGGGAAAATGAGTGGAAGAGCAGGAATGAAAAAGCATTGGGACTTATTGCACTCAGTTTAAATGATGAAATCATTCATCACATCACAGGGATACAATGGGCAAAAGATGCATGGGATGAACTCAATAAATTATTTGGCACACAAGCTAAACATTCAAAGATAAATCTGTTAATGCAATTCTACACATTGGATATGAAGGAAAGTGAACCTTTAATCATACACGTGAACAGATATAAAAGCATTAAGCAACAACTGGCAGCTATTGGCAAAAAGGTAGAAGATGATGAGGCACTAGCAGTGCTTCTGAAGAGTGTGGACAAAGGTGAATATGAAAATATTGTAGCAACACTAAAGAATGTACCTAAATTGAAGCTACACGAGATAGAAGGAGCTCTACTAGAGCAAGAGAGCAGAGGCAAAGAGAAGAAATTGCTCGACTCAACAGCAAGAGAAGAAAAAGCATTCTTCACCTGAGGAGGATTCTCTCGAGGACGAGGAAGAGGCAGAGTAGGAGGAAGGACCTTCACTTGCCACAACTGTGGAAAGCCAGGACACATGGCAAGAGACTGCTACAGCAAACCTAGTGAAGAAGGAACGACATCGGCAAACTTCATGGAGGCTCCTAAGGAAGAGGAGTCGGATCATCTTTTCTGAGAGAGAGAGAGCGAGAGAGAGAGAGAGAGAGAGAGAGAGAGACCCCACAACCCAATGTAACCTGCCCCAACAAAGTAAAACCACCTTTGAGCCACCGATGATGTAGGCCACGTGGTAGATATATGTGTGAGCCCTTTAGTCAAGGTCGCGGGCACTTGTAGTAAGCCTTGGACACAGAGAGAGAGAGAGAGAGTGTCAAGGACTATGAGTTTGGGGACTTGAGGCACTGGTCGCGGGCTATCAAGTAAGAGAGAAACTTGGTACAGGGTCCAGGTGTGCTAAGTTAACTTGAGGGGAGGTGTGCTAGGCACTGGTCGCGGACTATCAAGTAAGAGGGAAACTTGGTATAGGATCCAGGTGTGCTAGGAGTATTCACTTGAGGGGAGGTGTTGAAATATAGAAGTGAATAGGGTGTGTGCGGGAACAGGCCCTTGGTTAGAATCTGTAAAAGAGAATCTGTAAATATGAGAGAAACTGTGAAAAGGTGAGAAGAATCTACTGGGAGAGAATAAAGGGTAGCATGAGAAGATTTAGGAAGTGTGGAGATATTTTGAGAGAGGTGGAGAGAATCAAGCAAAAGAGGTGGAGTGAATCAAGGAGAAATCAGTGGGATTTGATGCTTGGATGTAAACACTATAAATTGAGGCATTGGCCTAATGAGAATTTGCTGGTTTTTGATTATCCATGCCTACATTAAGCTATTAGTTAATTACGTCTTAATTATCGTCTAATCACTCTGTTAATGATGTTGATTCTAGCATTTGATCCACCATAGCTCATCACATTGTTGTAATTTTAACATTACACACCCAATATGAAATTGCTTGTTTCATGGATTCAGCTGTCTTTAAAACAATCTTTTAATGAAACCATAGTATCACTTATCATAATCCTCCAAAATATCTAGCTTGAATTCTTATTTCCAGTCATTCCTTCATCGGTGTACCTATGGCATCATTGGCAACCAGAACGTTCACCACCTGTTCACTCAAGGACCTTTTCAATAGTTCCTAGCTCATAGTACCCGGAAATATAATCACATAAGAAAAATCCAGATGGACTCTCCGTTGAACGAAGCAAACGATGAAGGGGACTGAGGCGTGCAGAATCCGTGGAGAAGAGAGGCGACTGCAGGCTGGTACGCTGAACCGTGTGCAGGGCGATTGAAAACTGTATGAATACGGGCAGTTGGTGCCGATTCCTGAGTTTTTTTTTTTAAATTATTATTTTTTTGGTTTGTATACGTGGCAACTTAGAGCCTTAGAGTCATAACCTTTGGGAGTGGGCACGATGTGTGCTTGCTTAAAAAAATAAAATAAAATAAATCAGCAAGGCGACGTGCGCTTCTCAACGGGCAACTGACTGGAGGAAAATCCACAAAGAAGGGATGCGCCGATTCAATGGAGGGGTGCCTGTCCATGAAAGGGTGCCGGCTGAAAGGTAAGCCTCCATATTGAGGGGTTACGTGCTGTCTTGCCTGTGTTCAAGAGTTTTTTGCATATGGTTGGCCTGAAATTAATCAGCAAAAATTGGGAGTTGGGGCCTGAATTTGATGGGGCATTCTCTCCTGCTCTTCCATTCAACACTTGTTACACCCAATTTTAGGGTTTGGGCTCATTGATTTTAGGGTTAGGGTTAGGATTGATTTTAGGGTTAGGGCCAGGGTTTGGGCATGTCACAGGTCGGAAAAGTTTGCTTTGATACCACTGTTAAGCTTTTATAGCTTTATTAACATGATTAAGACTTAATTAATGAACATAAGACAAATACTGCATGAAAAGATTGAGTGATTGCATTGAGACGGGGACCTTTCTTAAATAGAGGCCGAAAAGGTACAATTGAAGAGGCACATCCCTGTGAAGGGGTGTGGCTCTTGAATCAATGGTTATGTCCTTAGGACTTGGGGTGTCTTTAATGAATATGTATGTCCTTTGATAGTGACCCATGTGCAAGGGTGTGACCTTTCACAGGTGTCTTTACAATTAATGAGGAATTAAGGAGTAATTAGGGAGAGATTAAGAGAGTTAAGCACAATCATGACAGAAATCCAGCATTGAAGTGTCATATCTTGGCTGATGGAATACATCGTGAACCTGTACGATCTTAAGTTAGAAGCACTGATGAGAGGGCAGTATCCCTTAATAAAATAGTGTTATTGGGATCTGTTTCTGCTGGTTTGAAAGATGGACTTTGATAATCATATCCACTCGAAAAGGCCTTGCATGATTGAGAAAAAGTGCAATGCAGCAGAGGATTTCCTTGTTGGGTACAAAGTAAAAGATTTTGAATTGCAGTGAAGAACAAAGATGCGAATATGTGTAACGGAGTTTTGAAGTAGAGTGGGCATTGTTATAAGGTCCCTACCTGCAATGTTAGAAGTATAGATATAAAGATTTCGTTGACTTTTTATTCATGAAACACACTTTTCCTAATAACATTGGTCTTCCAAGTTTTATTCATAGGATTTCTTATTTCAATGCAGGGAAAACATTAGAAGATAATCGAGAGACACAACGACACATTCTAAGCATGGGGACTGAAAATGTTTTGAAAAAGGTGATGATGGTTTATGTAATACTGGAACAAAACTGATTTTGTCTAAAGAACTTTCTTCTGTACATTGCTGATGGCACATGCTGCTGAGGTTAGTACATCAATCCTGTATAGATCTGGTTTTATTTATATGTATAGGCTGTCCCAATACAGTGGACTGCTTATAAATCTAACAATCTAAAATGCATATATATATATTTGTATGTATATACACGTATGTGTGTGCACGCATGTGTCTGCATGCATGCATACATGCTAGTGTTGCCTGTATTGTAGGAATAAGAGTGAGGAGTTCTTCGAAGAACAAATGTTCCAGGAACAAAATGTAGAGCAAGGGATGCATACAAGAAATTAAGTAGACATATACATGCAAGTGCATGCATGCACACACATGCATATTTAAATATAATTTTAAATACATAAATAACAAATTATATATATACATGCAAGTGCACAGACACACCTGCATGCACTGACACAGACTCAGCCAAGCAAACACGTGCGTGTGTATCTTCTTTTTAAAACAAGGAAGCAAAAATGTGATATGGGGTATTGGGGCGTGTTGCGCCAGGTGCAGCCAGCCATCTACTGGGCCCATTATGGATGCCTAAGTTGGGAACCTTTTCTAGCAACCCTTCTTTTCCAATGGGCACCCTGTTTCACTTCCCAGCCTGGCCAGAATCACAGCAGCCCATTCCTGGTTGCTCATAGCATGCTACAATGCTTCTCATTCTATTCCCACCTCTCCCCACCTGTGCTTGGAAGTTACTGCTGTGCACAGTCTTGCAGTCTACTACGTGTCTACATAGTGACATGGCCTATGAGAGAGATGCACGTTTAGTAGTGGTAAATGTGTTAGGGGGTTAGGACTAAATGCTTGGGGCATACACACTGTAATTCACCCCGTTGGGTGTGAGCACGGATTGGACACCGTCTCATAAATAACAATAAAACACTTTATGGAATGGAAACTGCACAAAACATAGAGTAAGCTGAAAAATAAAATTTTCTCAAAGACACCACACTGCTGAGCATCTCACCAAAGTCAAGGATTTGAGAGCGCTGTTGTTGAATATTGATGAGGGTTTACCAGACAGGCAGTTGGTTTCAACCACTTTGCACTCTTTTTCTCCTTCCTATCTCAATTTCCATACCTCTCTCAATCTCTCGATGAAAGTAGGTGCCAATTCCATCAGCTTTGATGAGCATACAAGAGCTAATCTTTCAGGCTCCCGTGGTGGAGATCAAGCATTTTCAGCCAAGGATAAGAGCAAAACCAAAGCTTCTGGGCATGGTGGGCACCAGTCCACCAAAGCTGATTCGCCAAAGCTGATTCTGGACAGCAGTCTTCTAGGGCTGATTTGTCAGGTTTGTCATAATCCATGACAATACATTAGTGAATGCTGAAAAGACTTGCTAACAGGAAGAAGAAGAAAGAGTATGGTGATGCAGTTTCAGATGCCTCACAAAGTAAGCAAGAGCCATCAACCAATCTTGTGCAAGATGATTGGTCTTTCTTGATTATGGAACAGATTAAGGATGATGCGTTTACTTCTCTTGATATGTCTCTAATGCTTCAGATCATCAGCACTTAGTGTGGTATATAGATGGCGGTGCTACCCCCCATATCACTTCGAGGAGAGATGTATTGAGTAGCGTGGAGACTGTTGGAGGTAGGAGTGTGTCATGTGCATACCACTCATCCCACCCTGTCCAAGGTGTTGGCAAAGTGCTTTTGGATTGTTCTATGCCGAGGGGGTGATTTTCAGCTAAGTGCTTATAGTGATTCTGAGACTTTGACACTAGACAATCCACTAGTTTTTTGTTGGGAAATTCTTCCATTTCATGGTTTAGCAAGAAGCAACTTACTCTTCACAGCCATGATTGAGTGTGTATGGTTGAAAAGGTTTTTGGTAGACTTGTATGCCTAGTCATTAGGGTGCTACACCTATACTCATAGATAGTTTGAGTGCTATGGCTGTTGGCAGGAATCCTGTGTTCCATGCACGGACAAAGCATATTGAGGTTCATCACCATCATTATGTGAGAGAGCACCTACATGCAAGTAACATCAGCCTTATCTTTTGTCCATCTTAGGACAACCTAGCAGAAATGTTCACGAAGGTGCTTCCATGAAAAAAGTTCGAAAAGCTTTGGGCTTACTTCCTTTTTAGGATTGATATACTCTCTGCACATACACATTACCACTACAGGGGGGATTTGTGAGAGTTAGTAGTGGTAAATGTGCTAGGGGATTAGGAATAAGTGCTTGGAGCACACACACTATAGTGTTAGCAATGAATGTTTAGAAACTTTAGTACTCACTTATATAGTACTAGTGACACTTGGCATAAGTGTAGGGACTTTCTATTATGCACGTAGCAAAGGTTTGTATTAGGCAAAAAATAGAATGCAATTATGTGTGCTTGTCCTCTCTCTCTCTCTCTCTCTCTCTCTATCAAAGGCTAATACAATGCAATAAATGAGCTTATCCTCCACTCCACTCTCTCTCTGTGCATGCTTCTTTGTGCATCATTTTGTCTGTCTGTGAGCTCTCTCTCTCTCTCTCTCTCTCTCTCTCTCTCTCTCCCCTGGATAAAACGTAACAGGGCCAGCTTGAATATCCATATCAGATGGATCTGGATTCTTAGTTTGAGACTTTTGAATGGTGCTTTGCGTATTACATGATGTGTATTGCATGATCCTGGATATAGCTGGTTAGGAATCTTGTAGCAAACTTGATGACTGGTTACAATTCTTGGCAGGTGCTTTGCTGGGTGGACAGAAACAGTTCAGTTGACCATTTCAAAGGGCGCCTTGCCAAGATTTATTATGAAAAGCTATCCACGGTAAAGTATATTTCATGATGCATTGAGCACAACAAGAGGTCTTTTGCATGCTTATCTTTATTCAACACTTTTGGATCAGATACGGGCTCCGAGGGAGGGACTGAAGGAGTGGCTAGAAGCATTACAAACAGCCGGAGTTCCCTGTGCTGTTGCGTCGTCCCTAGACCGGTTTAACCTGCTCGCTGCTCTTCAAAGGATGGGCCTTTACAAATACTTCCAGGTTGCTTCTCGCAGATAGCTGTGTCGGCTAATATTGTGGACCCTTACAAGGTTTTGGTTCTAATATTGGCTTGTACTATGTAGGCTGTTATAACACAAGAAGATGGGATGGATTCTATGGCTCATAGGTTTTTATCTGCTGCTGTGAAGGTGGGTGCCCAAGTTGAAAGCTGGCCATACATAGGATCATAGTTTTTATACTCTGGGCTGGTTTACAGATTGGTCGCCTGTCTGTGGGTCATAATCTTGTCCATCTAACTCTCTGCCTATCCTGCAGTACAGAACCTCTCTGCCAATGGGGCCTCCATATTGTTTGCTTGTGGGGGATGGATGGGCAATTTTGCCTGTACCAGTCCTGGTCCATCCATCAAAGAAATCAAAACCTCTACATTGGGGGCCATCTTGGCTAGTTGAACATCAGGGTTGGCTGGATAATCTTGCCTTTAACTGCCTCCAGTCACATGGCACAGAACATTTCTACCCTTTTTGGCTGATGCGATGGGCAATGGATATTATAGAATAATCTTCTGGATCTGAACATAGTTTCTCAACAATTTTGTAATTTGTGATGTTTTATACGCTCAAAGTAGTTCGTGTGTGATCTGACTTTTGGCACCTGTGGTGTTCTGGTAGCTGGATCGTCCTCCAGCCAAATGCGTAGTGTTTGAAGATGACCCACGTGGCATTGCTGCTGCACATAACTGTTCCATGAAAGCTGTTGCCTTGATCGGGTCCCATCCTGCGTAAGAAGCCTTTGGAACTACCATGAAACATATTTTATTACGTGCTTGCATGCCTTGGTCATCACCATATTTTGCGAGCATAGAATGATGGAGCTATCTAATAATTTGTTTGCAGTTATGAATTGACACAAGCAGACCTTGCCGTGAGTAGCTTCAGCGAGCTGTCTGTGATCAATCTCCGCCGGCTGTTTGCAAATAAAGGGGCAGAGTTCATGGATTTGCAGAAGCAGCCTGCAGAGAAAAAGCCTCAAAAGAGAAAGATAAGGACCGACACAATCTCGTGAGATGATTTCTGAGTAGTTAACTTGAAGCCAATGAAATCAGGTATACCTCGCCATGGGTGTCCATATGCTAAGGCTGTAGAAAGGCATGCTAGTAAGATTCATACAGTGCAAAGGCTTAGCATATATCTCGTGTGCATGGCTTGGCATGTATCTCTGAAAGTGTATAACCTGGCAGCTTGATGTGCTGCTAGGTTTGTTGTAGAGAAGCTTTGTGTGCTTCTCAAGTGATGGATCAGAATGTGTCCTCTTTGATTTGCGTATCATCTTCTGGTATGAGCAGCAAAGCAATGGCTGGTTAATATGCAGCCCCTCATTGTATAGGCATTCAACTCACAGCTCGTGAGATTCAAATTTGATTATACAAAAGCTGGTGGCCCTTAGTTGTGAAAAGCATCCTTCTATGATTCTGTGAGTCATTTTGGCACCTCATGTGTACGACTCTGGCCATGTAATTTTTTTAAAAAAATTCAGTGAGCATACAGAGGAGGAACTTGCCATCTGTTCAATCACATTGTTGCAAATTCTGCTTAAAATGTACTCAGGTCATGCAGCCATTTTTGGTGCATCACAATCATAGCTTACTCTCTGAACTGCTCCATTTATGAAGTTGCCGTAGTGTGGAGATGTGGATCAACTGGGCACCTTAGATTGTTTTTCTAAAACTTTCTCCTCTACCGTCTCTCAAACTGCACAGCTTTGATTTTTGCATCTCACGAGAGTATGTATTGGCTCCTTGATCATGACTAGATTAGAGACCCCAATCTCTTTAGATTTCACAACTTATGCACTCGTAGATGATCTCCTTTCCCTACTCAGTCCAAATAGACATAAATAGAAATTTATGAACAACCTTCTGCAAGCGTTTCAAGCTTCCAAAGCTACCACCAACTTCCAGAAACTTGGTTGAATGAGGTGTTCGAACAGCATTTGTGGACGACCTACACGCTTAGAAATAGCTGAATAGTGGATGGCAATTCAATTATAAAAATAGCTTAATACGTGTGCATGTATGTACACATGCACACGTCCTTCCACATATATCCCTAAGCCCTTCACCAAATCCCTTAATTTTCTTTTGACATTTATTTTGTATCAACACATACTAATGAGTATCTTTGACATTTTTCAACAAATACTAATGATTAGCCTATCAACAAATATTAACCTCAATTTTCTTTGACATTTATTTTCTATCAACAAATACTAATGATTATAGCCTGTGTCATCATGGTCTCTAAGCTATGTAGGCATCACATAAATCCTCATTTTGAGATGTGTTGTAACAAATCTTTGACTGATATCTTGCTTAGAATTGTGAACAACCATGATAGTTCATTTGGATCATCAAGCTAGACAGGTTTGGCAAGCAAGTTGGTTGGTCAAACTAGTAAACTTGTCAGGCAAGATGGTTGGCTTAATGTGAACCAGCTCAAGAAACAAAGATTCTAATGAGTGAATAGCCCAATGGTTTTTATTAGAGATGTAGGTTATACTTCTTAGCATAATCGTGTTTTTAAGTTGATAATTAAGAAATTCTAGCACGAGTCTTTTAATTGCCATCACCTTACTATTGGAAGCCTCTTCCAAAGTATTATAAGTGGCTAGAGTCTCGTTATTATTTAAGTTTAGTTCATTTGAAGTGATACAATGATAGTTCCAATGGAAAGTGAGGGGGTGCAAGAATGGGAGGAGCAAGAGATTGTCAAGTTCATGCCCAAGATCACACAAACATGTTACTTTTTACCTTAAAAATTATACCTTGAGCAGCAAATTGACCGCCTCATGCCTCTCAAATTGAAAGACATTCCCTAGCATCACATGGTTTCATGGTAGAGACTCGGAGCTATACTAACCACCATGAGCGAAGTCTCTCATATACTGTAGACAGAAACTTATTTTCTTTATTGCCAGAAAAGAAGAAAGAGGGCAAATATCACCATATCCCAAATCTTGTGGAAAAGTGCTTAGTGTGAACTATGATGATCCAGATGGTGATACTGTCTTGCTTCAAGTAGATGATTCACATACAATTAGGGAGTTTGGGGTGAGTGAGAGGCTTCTTATCAATAATTGATGGGTCCTCAATTAAGCAATTCTTTAATCAGTGATAATATCGTTGTCGTACTTGTAAGAAGTCCAATCTCAAGCTCATTTGACAAAGCCTGAGAAAAAGCTTCATAAAATGGATGGTGGTAAACCTCAAAAGGATCTTCAAAGCATACACAACAACAAAGGCAAGAGGGTCAACATAGCATGGAAGCGAATGAGGAGGAGCAGGAGACGGATCATCACATGGGGTGGTGAAATTAGTTCAACGATTCTAAATAAAAGTGAGAGAAAGCATTGAACTATGATTCTTGTGAGTGAAAAATTTAAGACCTTCCAATTGAGAAATTCCATAGACCCCTCAAGATCCATCAATAAGAAGACCTTTGGAGGTCATGGCATTGACAGCAAAAATGAAGATCAATCCTCATGCTACTATTGTACAGTTTATAGCTATGGTTGATTAATCCTCATGCTACTGTTGTACCATTTATTATGGGTTGATCAATCCTCATGCTATTGTTGTACCACTTATAATTATGGTTGATCCTGAGCAGTGCCCTAGTTTTGAAGACCTTCATGCTCAATCATATGATTACTATTTGATTGGGGAGTCACATTCTATTGAAGCAAGAAGGCAACTAGTGTGTGAGCACTCTAACGCGGTTTTTTTCAAGTATATGGAATGTAAGGTTTATGCTAGATTCATCAAAGGGTGGATGTGACTGTTTTAGAGGGTGTGAAGTGTACCCTTGGCATCCTTTGCAAGAGAGGAGACACTTTTATATCTTAAACCATGCATTAAATTATATATAGAAAAGGGAGTTACAATAAGACCTCCACTGCATCAAGGCAAAAATAATTGCATGATTATTGACCCAGTAAGCCTACATCCCTCATAGCCTGTGTCTTCTCAAGTTAATCAGAAAAGAAGATGGATGTTTCTTTAATGCAGCAATAGGGACTCCACCCACTAAACATGGCTGAAGAATAATAAGATGACCATCAAAAACATCACAGCACTGATCACACAAAGGCATCCCTCATGATATGAAAGCATTCTGGGTGAACAGACAAATCATCTTCAAGGATCAACTCTTTTCAATTGACAGGAGTAGGATGACAGAACACTACAGACCATCAACTCACAGACAACGAAGAAAATTATGAAAACCAGATTTGGGAGCCTGACATATTCTATATTCAAGTCTCTCAAAACCTCTAGCTCTCATGTCCAGATGACTTTAAGACACATGAAGCATTCCAGATGGCTTTTTCACTGTATCCTGCCCAAAGTCTACTTAACCTAATATTCCATGTTCTCCTGGACTATTTGAGTCTTCTGAATAGAACATTGCATTCAGCATTTTAATTCTGCCTTTCCAATAGAAAACCTTCAATGAGAACTGCACAGGTAACAATAAATATAACAATTGATCTGCACACTAAAGTGGAATTCTACTCAGAACTAGATGGACCTCTACAGTTGAGGTGGTAATAAGGTTATCCCTACACATCCAGTTGCCTATTGATAAGATCTCTTGTTTCACACCTCTCTTTTTAGATAACTTCTTTCCCAGTTTCTACTCAATCGGGTCCAAAGGGTGCAAGGGAAAATTCAGAGGAAACCAAATGGAGTGCTTTGGCTATCTCTTGTCAAATCCAATCCATTGGATGGTAGGTTTCTGACTTGGCCATGCCAACCAAAGTCCTTTCCACAAATCACAGTCTTTAGGAGAAAAAAGATCAGATTGGCCATAATAGAAAAATCAGTCCATTTGGTCCTCTATGAAACCAAATTGGAACTCCATCAGGACCATGAGCTTGAAATCACTTCATTTTTAGTCTAACCTTAATTTGGGACATGCATCGCAAGGAAATTCAAATTTTGATTTTTAAATAAAAATGGTTTTGGAGCATTGGGAAGCATGTAATCAATTGTAAGGTGTTTTTTTTTGGTCTATTCCTCTGATTTCTTCATTTGAGGCAGAATTGTCACACTGACTCACTAAGAAAAGCTATCTGAAGACCTTCATGCTCAATCATATGATTACTATTTGATTCGGGAGTCACATTCTATTGAAGCAACTAGTGTGTGAGCACTGTAACACGGTTTTTTTCAAGTATGTGGAATGTAAGGTTTATGCTAGATTAATCAAAGACTAAACATGATTGAAGAATAATAAGATGACCATCAAAAACATCACAGCACTGATCACACAAAGGCATCCCTGATGATACGAAAGCATTCTGGGTGAACAGACAAGTCATTTGCAAGGATTAACTCTTTTCAATTGACAGGAGTAGGATGACAGAACACTAACACTGAGATAGTTTTCCTCCACAGACCAGCGACTCGCGGACAATGAAGAAAAAATATGAAAACCAGATCTGGGAGCCTGACATATTCTATATTCAAGTCTGACAAAACCTCTAGCTCTCATGTCCAGATGACTTTAAGACACATCAACCATTCCAGATGGCTTTTTCACTGTATCCAGCCCAAACTCTACTTAACCTAATATTCCATGTTCTCCTGGAATACTTGATCTTCTGAATAGATCATTGCATTCAGGGATATCTGACATTTTAATTCTGCCTTTCCAACAGAAAGCCTTCAATGAGACAACTGATCTGCACACTCAAGTGGAATTCTACTCAGACTTAGATGGACCTCTACAGTGGAGGTGGAAACCAAATGGAGTGCTTCGGTTGTCTCTTGTGTCAAATCCAGTCCATTGGATGGTAGGTTTCTGACTTGGCCATGCCAGCCAAAGGCCTTTCCACAAATCAGAGCCTTTAGGAGAAAAAAGATCAGATTAGCCATAATAGAAAAATCAGTCCATTGGGTCCTCTATGAAACTAAGATGGAACTCCATCAGGACCATGAGATTTTCTAAGGGCCTTAGAGAGGGGTAGCCTCTTCCAATTCACTTAAAGAAATAGGTCCTGACCTGTGTACATTCCACTCTAGCATCCACCTTCATGAAGGACATATCCTTAGCGTGACCTAGGATATTGGCAAAGTGTTCCCCTTTATTGACTATATACCTAAGATTTCTTCCCAACTAAGAATTGATTGTACAAACTATATACCTAAGGGTCCCAACTGAGTTAGTGTAGTGGTCAAAGCTTGTGACTTGTAACCTCTAGGTTATGAGTTCAAGTCCCACTAGGCTCTCTCATGTTATAAAGGGACACCTATGCTCGCTTGATGTGTTTGGTTGCTCGGGCTCTTGCCCCTTGAACACTCGAGTGACTCCTCCTCCTCGGGTGGTGGATCACCCGAGATAGGAGGATCCATACGAGACCCCTCCGCTGTTCCAGCGCTCGACTCATCGCGGTGGTCATGGGGATGCCTAATTCGTGGCTCTTGCCCGATGGTACGTGGCCCTTGCCCGACCATGATAATTGGCTAATTGTTGGAAGGGGAAATTGGCTCCACCCACTTGAGCGGGCCCCGGGTGTGTGCGAAAAAAAAAAAACTATATACCTAAGGTTCATTCCCAACTAAGAATTAATGATTAAAATTTATTGACTAAATACCTAAGATTCCTTCCCAACTAAGAATTGATTGTACAAAATGTAAGTTTTTAAAATCAAGCTCTAAATGTCTATGGAGGCATAATAAGAGATGAGACTCTTGTTACCATACCCTTCTCTTAGCTATGTAAGCATTGGATCCACAGAATCTACTGGACGTGCATCCCAAATAATGTGCATTCCTTGTGGCCTGCTTTCATGCACATCTGCTAAAAGGACATGCATGGTGATACTATCCCATAGTGATCTGATATTAGGGCATTGAATAGACAAATGCTGTACAGTTTCCAATTGACCACTGAATCTATATGCCGCATACCCAAATCCCCTATTAGCCATTTTATCACGAGGACACATTAACTAGCTTAAGACATCAAATTTTTCACTTGGTCCTACCCAAACCCTTCTGAAATGCTTATTCTGATAGAGTCTCTGATATGCCATCTTTGGTTGAGTTTATCATTCATGATTATAGAGTCTAGAAAGTGTTTAGTCCACACTCCAGAGAGCCATGCAACTCTGAACACACCAGATTTACTTCCTATACAAAGAGTTTGAAGGTGACCATCAAGTAATTCTCCCTCAATGGGATATCCCCTCTTGTAGAGGACTCCATGACTTGCATGTCCGAGCTACTATTCTTGTAGAGGACTCCTTGAGTTGCATGCCCCCACATAATGCTTGTGCCACTGGTGCTATGAGTGATGGCATGCCCACTTTGGTTACTTCAAATGATAGCCCAAGAATACACCCTTTAAAAAAACAACTACTAAACCTCCAAAAGAAGAGGGAATTATTAAACACATGCCATGCTCAAGTTGTCAAGACTTTGCACAAAAAGCTAACACAAGCTTAGAAAGAAAGATAACAAATGCTTAAGAGCCATCAAAATATTAATCCACTTGCAGGAGAAAATGCAAGAGGCCCCATGCCAATATGCAAAGCTCAAGGTGAGATAGCCCAAGAAAGAAGGAAATGTAGATATCCACAGAACTAGACAAAGAAGCAAAGAGCAAAAGGAAAGGTAATTATTGCTCAAGATATTAGGCTTTCCATGGGAAGCTCACACAAGCTCGGAATCAAATGCTTAAGAGACATCAAAATGCATCTGCAGTAGAAACAAATGTAACACACCCACATCGATATGCAGTTAAAGCTCAATGTGAAATAGCCCAAGCAAGAAGGGAAATACAGACATCCATAGATTTGGATAAGGAAGCAGGGAGCAATATGCAGAACCACAAGAAGCCAGAGCCACTAAAGAGAGGTGATGATCACTAAATAGCTTAAATGATATACAGATAGATATGCTATCCCATAGTAGTAACGTCAATACTCCATGTTGACCTTTACCTCTTAGATCGATCCTACTACTAATTATTATTTCACCCTTTATCCGATAGTGCTTAATTTCAAATCTTGGTGTAGAATACTTCAAAACTCCATCATATTGGATGCCAGGGAAGATTTCCTAGAACTATCCATTCTACATAACCTTCTCACTATGCCTGCTACTACATTAGAAATTATTCCAAGCTAGTCCAGAATGGTTTCAAATGCAAGGGTGGATAGAAGCATATGACTCTCAGTTATATCTTAAGCTTCATGATGAAAATACTATGTACCCCCACATGGCATTATTAAATTATACAATACATTTACAAACATCTAATATCCATGCATACTTCATTAGTTATAATGATTTTGCTTTAGAACATATTAAATATCCTCAATATGTAAATCATAATGATTCTGCTCAATTAGAAAGCTTTTTTTTTCTCCAAAAAACCACCATCACCACCTAGGGATGATGAGGGAGGAGAGTCAGAGTACATGACCCAATTAATGTGGCAACTCTGGAGTAGGCTCATGACCCCATCAATGTGGCAATTTCATCAGAAGGCTCCTCAGCAGGAGGTTCAGGACTAAAATAATAAGTGATGTAGACCTTGCCACTTACAAATTACAAAGAGATGATCTGCACATGTAACCCACTACTTAAACTAAAGGTGATGTGTAAGTCTCTAATGGAGATTACTCCATTTAATCTAGCTATAACAATTTACCGACGATCCAAAGAAGCACTTATGGATGCCACATCCCATTAGAGCATAGAGAACAAAAGGCCAAATGGATAAAGCTCATGCCCATGGCAGGAGAAGGAACTCTATGGGAGAACATGGCAAAGCACACCAAGTTCTAGCCAACTTGTAAGTGCAAGACTTGTTTAAAAATTGATTGGTCACCGGTTGGATCTACATGCATGAAATACAGGTCCTCAAAGTTGATCCTACCTATACATGTCCATGAAGAGAAGATACACTCCACTTAAGTTTCAAGGTGAGAAAGGAAGGGATTCCTATTTGTGCTACAAATTTTCATATTTTTAGCCACTAGTAGTGTTCACAACACAATACAAAATTAAGAAGTATTGATGAACTCCTATCACCATTTTAGATGCTTACAATCATCTATGCAACATACGTTAGTTGGATTAGGGCTTGGCAAAAAAAGTGGTCAAAGCATGTAGGTTTATAAAGCTAATTGTGGTACTTATCGACTAACAAAAGGAAGGGTGTGAAGGCTATGGCCCCAAGATTCTCTCCTTCGACATGAATCAAGGCCCAACATAAGTACTGTGATAAACTACTATCATCATCTTAGATGCTTACGATCATATATGCATTAAAATTTTGAAGACATAGTTGACACTGAATTCATGCCATACCCATACTTCAAGCAAACACTCAAAAGCAATGCTATAAAATCACTACCGCTTCAAACTTGGTGATCAAGCTTTTAGGCCATTACCGAATTCCAAGGACATAATATAAGACGACGTTGGAACATATAAAGCAGCCTTACATATGCTTAATGTCAAATAGGAAAAGTCTACAGACTATGCAACAATATATGAAAGCATTTTGGGCTTCAACTATCATCCTGGCCTTCTTCGTCTACCCTAAATTGCAATGAAGGTGGCAACTTCAACTCAAAGAGGAGCCTCCTTTGCCTCTTTGATGATGCCAAAAGCTCTCCATATCCCAATGGATGTTGTTGCTTTCACCTCTAGCATGTTCTTGTCTACAAGGTCTATCACATTCTCTGTTGTGAGCTTCTAGTAGAGCTCCTGCACTTCAGACGTTGTTGTCCATGCTTCCATAAGGGCATCCGATCCAGGTTCCTTTTCTTTGAGGTGTATGAAAGATTGAAGAGCTTTACTTGAGATGCTTGCAAACGAAGTAGCATTAGACGGATTGCTGGATGAAGCCATAATAAAAGAGTTTACAAAGAGCCTATTTGCAATATGAAGATATAAGGGGAGGGCGGGGTGGGACGTGTTCCTAGAAGAAGAGTATTGGAACATGGCAATCTGTACTGTATTTATAGCTTCTTAGAAATAAAAATTACTATTTTAAGCATAAAAATAAATATTTTAAGCACAAAAATAATTATTTTAAGGTCTCACTCAAATTCTCTTTTTCTGTTTCACTCACACTCTCTCTCATGTCCTTCAGATCTCGATCCATCCTGCTCCATCTCTCTCAATTGTCAATTTAATTACCTAAAGGGTCATGAAAGAAGTTAAAAACAATGCCATTGACATAATTTGAGTGTACAACAATAATATCTAGAACAATATATTTCTTTCATTATAGGTGAGTGAAATACATCAGTATGGATGCCGTGGGCACTGGTGGAAGAAGGAAGGTGGTATGGGGTAGGGAGCTCTACCAAATGGTGCACGTGCGGGTGGGAATAGCAACCTCACAAGTTCAAGACTTGGTGCCCATGATGAGGGCATTGTAAAAGAACCCACGGGGGATATCTGTGGCATGAACGGTCGATATTGGGGCTCCCTTGGAACACTAGGTGGCCATGATGAGGCACTTGACTGTGTTGGGATCATGGGTACTAGGGCAAGCTGAGGATATGGGTGAGGAACGTGTTGAGATGATGCCCCCACGTCCCTTTGTTGCTCCCGTCGAGCATACTCAATGACCTCACCCCTGAAAAATTGTTGACCCAAATCATTGTGAACGTACACAAGTGGTCGTAGACCCAAATTAAGGCACAACACATTGCTCTCCACGTTGATGCAATGTCGTTGCAGTATCTTGCATACTCTAGCCATGGTACCAATACTGGCAAAGCAATATGGGACTGTATCCCCATGAGATCAGTGAACGTCCCGAGTAACCACCTGCCATAGTACAAGCTCACAATTGGCATATATATAAATGGATGACAATATGAAAGACGATGACTATATAACGATTACACTACTTGAATCGAGTTGTAATAAAGTGAGTACTGTAATGACCTTGCGCGATAGTCTTGCTATGCTCAACAACATCGCGGATGGGATTCCCATCCGCATCTAACTGGCGAGGTTCCCTCTTGCGGTTTCGGCTCCTGTGAGATATCGTCGTCCGCCTCAAAACCTGAACAATCTACAGCTACCTCGCCTCCTTGCCTGTCATACTTTGGATGATTGGACATACTCTCATTAGGGTGTGTGAAGATGGCGATGACCAAAACAGTGACCTATGTGCACACACTAGTAAGTACACTAGAGAAATCATTGAGCTTCACTTTGATAAAAAAACACTCACCCCTTACTGGCCACTTCTGACATGACATACAAGTATTGCGACGACGGGAAGTGCAAGAATAAAGTCCTTCACACTGTGAAGCTCCAAGTCCCTGCCTCTTGCATAGCAATCCCCAGGTGCTCCACATGTAGAGTGCACACCCTAGTGCCGTCCCGACGGCATGTAGGAACTTTGTAGCACAAAAGATGACTCCACAAGTACCTCCCTAAAAACATTCCATCGAGGAACCACAACCTTGTCCATTTGTTGGAAAATTGGCCCACACCAAGCGCATGCCTCCAAGGCTATTGAAGGTGTCCATGCTTCCCTACCACCTCGTTAGAGATCCCATGAATGATTTGCGATATTGTAAGATTCCTGGAACAACAAAGCATATAAGTGGACTACAAACTTTATAACGATGACAAATGGAGAGAGTCAATAGCACATGTTAGAGATTATACATGTGGTTTCGCTTCCCCAAAAGTTTGAGACGGAGGTGATGAATGTTGGAGCTCAGAACTAAGTGTATAGGGTCCACCACATGTGGACAATAGTCTTCATTTAGACAAGACCAAACACATGTTATTACTCTTGTTCAATAAATGAACTAATGAATTTTCAAACATGTTAATTTCACCTATTAGCTCCCAAGAGGCCTGCATCATCCTCTTTTGAACTCTTCGACCCTTGCCCTTTCCTCTCACCATGCGGGGTCACTTGCTCATTGCCCTATGCATGGGACTGCTGCTCATTATTATGCTCATCATCCTTAGAGTGGCTATCCTCAGCATCCTCATCAATGTCATCCCCTTCCCACTCTTGCCATGACCTCTTTTTGGGCGTTGCTGTCAACTGTCGTGGATGATGGAGGCTCCTCATTTGTTGATTTTTTGCCCTTTTTCTTCTCGAGGGTGGATTTACTGGTCGGTGCCAGGATTATTTCCCTTCTTTGCTCCTGCATTAAACCAACATAGGAACTTTAAACTCCCAAAAAACAAGCTTCATAGTTCATACAAATGTTCAACCCTACACAATGAAACGTCTTCTGAAACTGCTTAGTCTCCTTTGGAGGAAACTCCCCCTCTGGGTAGTCTATTCACCATGGGCATAATATCCAAGTGTCCTTGCCCGGGAGATCTTCGATCCACTCCTCGAGGTGTAATCCTATCTCCTCTATCTCAGACTGCACCCATGCATCAGGGTGGTTGTTGGGAATATATATACCCGATCAAACTACACCCATGCATCAGGGTGGTCGGGAATATATATAACCGATCAAACAGACTTCTTCTCCACCACCTAATACAAAAACATTCTAAGAAACCAATATAATAATAATAATAAAAACTTCTCCACCACGTAATGCGATAAAATAACAATAATAATATTGTGGCATGCTACTACATACCTGTACAAGAGGCGTGCCGTGCACGATAGGTGTGGTTGTTGGTCAGGATCCAAGGTGGCACACATTTTCCCTTTCCACCTTATGAATGCTTTCTCAAAGTGAGTCTTCTTGTTATATTTGAGGGCATCTGTGATACCTACCCCAGAGTCCACTGTGGATCTCTTATACATGTCGGCTATGGTGGGTGAGCCCGTCTCCAACTTCACGTACAATTGTAGCGTGTACTCGGTCAATTGGAACTAGTTTACGTGACGATGGATCCACACAAAGAATGCTCTATCGGACGGTGGAATTTGGGCATCCCTCATAGCAAACTTGCCATGCCGCCAATATGTTAAGGAGACTATATTTCCTGTATTGTGAACGAGCGTTATGTTTCGACCTACGTATAAAAGATATTTTAATGTGTCGAGGGAGTTAGAGATCTTGCTCTCCATTTGAAATATGTGCTCTAGCGATCTCTGTTAGCTTGGGAGTAGTGAATTTATTAGTCTTTCTAGGTAGGAGATCACTTTCTTGAAAAACTCTTTTCCATAGTCAGGGTTGGCAATTTGTGCTAGCTTATGTTCTCTCTTAGTAAATAGTGCCTTCGTCTCCTTCAAGGCTTCTTTGTAATTCTTGTCAAAAATTTTTACATTCAAAAGATATTCTCTACTCCCTCGCTCCTCGGGCAAGCCGCTGATCTTGGCTTGGTACGTGGCATCGAACTCCGACTGCAATGCATTTATGTTTAAGAAACATATTTCAAAATTAAAACATGACTTTATTGTGGTATGAGAACGAGGCGCACACATATCTTGAAATCCAATTGTGAGAGGATTGCCATGGGAAGCTTTAGCTAACTTCGATATGTTAGGTCCTCGATGAGTAATAGCTTTCTTGGCCCATGCACGATCAGTGTCATTGAACTTTGATGACAACAAGGATTGTGGATTGGCAAGGTCCACACGTTGTATCATAAATATATCATGTGCCAGTGTGTTTGACACATGAATGGTAGTGACATTGGCAATTTTGCATGCATATAAAATAAGGTAAATGATGACATATAAGATGTTTGTTCATTCAAATAACAAAAAAACAATCTACAATCCACTTCCTTTTTATCATGCGCAACACCAACAAGAACTCTGCCTCCTCCTCCTCAAGGAATCTGACCACTCTACAAATCACCTTGGGAACCCTCTCTCTTTCAACTTGATTCGTTTTTGCCCATTCTTACGAGTGCAAGAGCTCTTTGAAGGGGGGGGCACGTTGAGCAGGGAAGGCTGTTGTATCATTGTCCAATGGCTTAAAAAGCCGTTAGAGACAACGATAGGCTGTGCCGCGTGGCATGCACATGACATGCGATACTGTCTCACATGTCATTCTCGAGCTCGGCTATTACACGTGGCATGCCATGTGTAATGCCCATGGTCGGGCATTACACGTGGTGCCAAATCATTGTGGTGCTGTGTGTAATGCCGGAGCTCGGGCATTACACGTGGCAATCGCCACGTGTAAGGCAATGCCCATGTGGGCAGTGGAGAGAGAGAGAGAGGAGAAGAGGGAAAGAGGAGAGAGAGATAGAGGAGGGAGGGAGAGAGGAGGGAGGAGGGAGGAGAGGGGGAGAGAGAGAGGAGGGAGGGAGAGAGAGAGAGGGAGAGAGGAGAGAGAGAGAGAGGAGGGAGGGAGAGAGAAGGGAGGAGAGTGAGAGAGGAGAGGGAGAGGAGGAAAGAGAGAGGAGGTGGAGAGAGTGAGAGTGGAGAGAGGAGGTGGAGAGAGTGAGAGTGGAGAGAGAGAGGAGGGAGGAGAGGGAGAGAGGAGGGAGGAGAGGGAGAGAGGAGGGAGGAGGGAGGAGAGGGAGAGAGAGAAGAGAGAAGAGAGAAGAGAGAGAGAGAGAGAGAGAGAGAGAGAGAGAGAGAGATGTTCCCACCATCTTGGAACATTTAGAATCTCCATCTGTGGTTTGTCTTTCTTCGAAGGTGCCACACTTATTGGTGGATGCACTAGTGAGGCAGGAAATGAAGTGAGGCAATTAGCTCCTCTACCATCTTGGTATTCCATCTATATATTATTTATGGCATTCTAACCCATCATGCCTCTTATGGCATTTCATCCCATAATGCCTCTTGTTGGCATTCCATCTTTATTTTCTTGTGTTTCCCTAGATAAGGAAGATATCTATGAGTTTCCATTGGCACATCTACTAAGCTTTAACTTTATGTTATTTTATGCATATTATTATTTAGGAAGATGACCCATCTATAGCAGTTATCAAATAAGAATGAGTCCTTTATGAGCAAGGAATTATGTCTTGAGATTTCTTAGTCCTTTAAGAGAGAGAGAGAGAGAGAGAGAGAGAGAGAGAGAGAGAGGGAGAGAGAAGACGGAGTGGGAGAGAGAGAGAGAATGTAGGGATGCTAATTTTTGAAAAAAATAATAATGTAATAATATATATATATATATATATATCACATAATTTGTTTATTTTTTGGATTTTTTTAAAATCAATATTTTTTTTCAAAAATAATAATGACTTTAAATGGTCAAATTAAAAACGGCTAACTTATTTAAGGGTGTTAATCACCATTCATTTCATGTATACTTGGTACCTGTTATGTCATTGTTTCTTGTTCTTGTGTACTTTTTTGTTCCTCTCAATGAGCTGTACAATCACATTCCCATCTTCTAAGAAGAAACTATGTTTTAGCAATGGACGAGTTCTCATGAGTGCAAAGTTCTTACAACGCACAAGTAGCTCCCCACTCATTCTATGGATTGTAAGCAATAGTAAATATTGGGTCCCAATAGTTGCATGTCCCTCTAGAGGAAACCTCTAATCATGAGGGGGAGGAGTTCTATATACTTGAGGACTCTCTTTCAGCCAATAATAGTTGATGCTTCCATTAACTCAAACCCATAACCAATAGCCATCTTAGATAGCCCACCCATAAGAGCCATGTGATTTATCCTTGACCAAGAAATGTTGAGATGTCAAGCTCAACATGAGCTGACACTCACGAGGCGCCTATGTGACTGTTCGACATTTACATCACTGGCGGGTTTGGTAGCTGGCACCGACATATCTTTACCCAGAGATTCTACAACTGGACTACATCGACTAGTCCACATCTATCCACTCTACTTAGCGTGTTCACATTATGGACCACTTATATATACTCTAGTATGTGTGTTAGTCACTTTATCTTTTTTGTAGACCTCTTTTGTTGTATGAAGAAGAAGAAGAATTTTGAGCCTCTCACCTTGTGTGTTCTCTTCTAGGGTTTGTGTGAGTGTGTGTGTGCTTGAAAGAGCTCAAGGTCTCTTCTCCCCTACATCTTTTCATGGTATTAGAACCTGGTTCATGCTAAGAGTTGAGTGGAAAGCAAGAGAAGCACAAGAAGGGGTACAAGGGTAAGAGCTTATCTACTCTTTCCCCTTTGTGTTGGCTACTACACCCTTGTCGGGAGCTCCTCGGGAGGCACTGGCAAATGAACTCCAATTGAGGAGCTTTCTTCGCAGGAGTGGAGCTTAAAAGCAAGTATATTATCCTTTGGACAGAATATTTTGGGCCAAAAATATGTTTTGGGTGCATCTAGACCTTCGTTTTTTAGTTCGCAGGTGTTAACGGGCACTGCGTTCGATTCTCTGCAGAACTCTGTTTTTGGAACTGCAAGAAGGGCGATTGGTTGTACAGACACTGTGTGTAATGCAAAGAGGTCTTAAAGTTTCCATTGGGTATATGTGTGCAAATTAAGGTCATTGGTTGTGATAGCTTGGGTGCAGTACAGTACTGCTGCAGAGAATACAACAGTTTGTGCATGTCAAACAAGAGTGCTCTTTTTTTGATGAGTTTATGTTGCGCACAAGATATCAGATGATGGAATTAACTAGATTATTGCAGAAAATCTTGATAAGAAAAACTTCCATGCTTGGAGGTTTAGATTAACAAATTTCCTGATAGGAAAAAGCTATTGGGACTACATTGAAGGTGAACATGAGGAGGCACTGAAGATACTGGAGATTAATCCAACTGCTGCAGATGTAAAAGAATACAATGATTAGAATCAAGGAGAAAGGAAAGTCATGTATTGGCTTTCTATTAGTATATATGACACTATGATTGGGCATATATAGGATGCTAAGTCACCCAAGGAGGCATGGGACACCTTGGTGTGAAGCTGTATGGAACTAACACCAAGGCACGAAAGATTCAGTTGAAGAATGAGCTTCATACTGTGGAGAAGAAAAATATGTTTGTGAATGATTATGCCTTGAAGATCAAGGGCATTATGGAATCCCTTGCATCCATTGGTGTTTCTATTGATGATGATGATAAGGTGGAAGTATGTCTACGTGGTCTCGGGCCACAATACAAGGCATTCAAGACGTCTATTTAGACTCGGGAGAACATTACCAACTTTGAAGAAAAGAGTTTGGGTGAAGACTAGTCTTCACAAAACAAAGGCAATTCGGAGCAACACGCCTTCTACACAAGTGTAGGCAGAGGACAAGAAGAGACCGAGGCCATGGCTAAGGTGGTGGTCGAACAGGTAATCAGAATTATGGTTTAGCAGCAGCAACAATCCCAGGATTCACAACAACAACACACAAGTGGAAGAGGCCAATTTAGAGACATGGGAGTTAAAGAGGTCATGGTAACTGCTGGGTGGCAAAGGCAGCATAATGATACATGAGGCTGTTTTAATTGTGGGTAAGCCTGGACATGTGTAGGCACATTGCTATAAGAAGTAGAATGACATGCAAAATGGAAAAGTGCAGCAAAATAACTATGCATCCTCTAGCATAAATAATGAGGATAATGAGAGGTTATTTGTTATGCAACATGTAGTAAATGATGTTGTCTAGAAATGATGTCGTAGCATGTAAGGATGATGTATGGTATCTTGATTTAGGTGCTTCGAACCACACATGACAAGTCATGGTGTCAACGAAATGAAGAGCCTTGAAAGACCAGGTTTTGTTGAAACAGGGGATGACATTGCTCATCCGATTGCCCATGTTGGAGATGTGCCATTGTGTATGCAGGATGGTAAGGTGAAGTACCTTGCAAATGTACTTCATGTTTCGAACATTACAAAGAATCTGGTTTCTGTTGGCCAGATGATTGAGCAGTAGGGTTTGCAGGTTTGGCTCAGCCTTGATGGTTGCTATGTGGAAGACTTTAAAGATAAGTGCAGGTTGGTTGCAAAAGGCAACAAAGTGGGCAGAATGGTTACGTTGAATGTAAATATAACTGAAGTGAGTGTTGCAATGTTTGCAAATGGTTTAGGAGTTGTTATAGATACATACATTTGGCATAAGAGAATTGGATATGTAAATGTACAAAGAATGAAGTCTATGCAGACTAAAGAAATTGTGACAGTTCTATATAAGTTTAAGGTTGAAGGTATGTAGAAAGTATGTGAAGCATGTCAACTTGGAAAGCAAACAAATCATGTATTTCCACATGATAGAAATGTGAGCAAGAATGTACTAGATGCTGTGCATTCATATGTATGGGGTCCTGCAAAAACTACGTCCATGGGTGGCTGTAGGTATTATGTAACATTCATTGATGACCACACGAGTAAAGTGTGGGTGTATTTCATGAAGGAGAAGAGTGAAGTGTGTGGACCAAGAGAGTCCTTATGCAGTGGTTCTGTTGATAGACCATGGAGTGGCAGGCTATGTCATAATACTAGTCCTAGAAATGTAATTGATACATCACATAAAGGCAAAGAGAAAATTGTTGAGCCCCTTGGTATGCCTGATATTTCTGCAAGGCATTCTCTTGTTGATGGTGGAGAGTTTAGTGGCTCAGAGATGAGCCTTGATGAGGAGCTTGGGATTTCAGCAAATGAGAAAAGCTGGTGTAAAGAAGGCTTTGGAAGCCATGAGTACAAAGTTACGAAGACCTAGGAGAGTCAAAAAAGTTACGAAGACCTAGGAGAGTCAAAAACCCTGTGCAGAGGCTGACTTATGATGGTTATGTGGCACATCACTATGCTTATATGGAAAAAGTTATGCAGGTTGTAGAGCCCACATGTTTTGACGAGGCTATTGAAAATGTGTATTGGAAGAAAGCTATGGATGAGGAGATGGATGCATTGTATGGAAATGAGACTTGGGATTTGGTGTCATTGCCTAAAGGCAAGAAAGCTATTAGATGTAAGTAGGGGTATAAGGTGAAACATAAGAAAGATGGTAGCATAAGCAGGTATAAGGCTAGATTGGTAGCCAAAGGATATGTGCAGACACATGGGGTTGATTATGAGAGGAGATGTTTGACCCGCTTGCAAAGATGGGAACTGTGAGAGCTGTGATTGCGATGGCTATAGCTAAAGGCTAGTTTTTACATCAGATGGATGTAAAAAATGCGTTCTTGCATGGTGACTTGTAAGAAGAAGTGTATATGGATCAGCCACCTAGTTTTGAGGATACAAGTCACCTTGATTATGAGAGGAGATGTTTGACCCACTTGCAAAGATGGGAACTGTGAGAGCTGTGATTGCGATGGCTGTAGCTAAAGGCTAGTTTTTACATCAAATGGATGTAAAAAATGCATTCTTGCATGGTGACTTGCAAGAAGAAGTGTATATGGATCAGGGACCTAGTTTTGAGGATACAAGTCACCTTGAGTATGTATGTAAGCTTCGTAAGGCCTTGTATGGGGGGCTAAAGCAAGCTCCACGAGCAGGGCATAACAAGATTGCTGAGTATCAAGTTGTCGCTATTGGTTTTCATATGACAGATGCAGATCACTCTTTGTATGTGCGCAAGAGTGATAAGGGTATTGTGATCATCACTATTTATGTAGATGATCTTATTGTTGGGGATGACAACTTGGAAGAGATTGAGCATGTGAAAAGTCTTCTAAAAAAGAAGTTTGACATGAAGGATTTGGGAGATCTGCGCTACTTTTTGGGTATTGAGGTCATTCGCACACCTGATGGTATTTGCCTATCACAGAGATAGTATGTATTGGACATGTTGTCCAAGTATGGGATGGTTGATTGTAAGTCAATCTCAATGCCATTAGATCAAAATGGCAAGCTTAGTGTGGATGCAGGTTATGTGTTGGAGGACCCCACTATGTATAAGAAGATTGTGGGGAGTTTGATCTATGTCACAATCTTAGTAGGTCAGGTTTGAGTTACACTGTTGGCTTAGAGAGCCAATTTATGTAGGTTTCGCGCCAAACCACATCTTGATAGTGTGCGACACACACTTTGATATTTGAGAGTCACTGTTGGATTATGCATTGTTTTATGCAGCAGGTGTACCATTGGAGCTATATGGGTACATAGATACAGATTGGGCAGGTAGCATCTCAGACAGGAGATCTACTAGTGGATTTATGTTTTCATTAGGGAGTGTTGCTATGACATGGAGCAGCAAGAAGCAGCCCACGGTTGCCTTGTTGAGTACAGAGGAGCTACGGTGGCAACATGTGAGGTATCTTGGTTATGTAAGCTACTTGTTGATTTGGAGTTGCATGTGGAGAGAAAGGTTGTCATATATGGTGACAATCTTAGTAGTATACAGTTGGCAAAGAGCCCAGTTAATTTAGGGTTGCATGTGGAGAGAAAGGTTATCATATGTAAGACCCCTACCCTACAGTTTAACTAAAAAATAGGCAACGGAATAACGACTATACAGGGAAGAGCGACTTACTCGAGGCCTCGCCCACGAATACCCGGGCAAGAGACTAATCCCTCTGTTCTTTCCAAAACCGATCCTGGAAAAATTTTTCTTGCTGGAAAAACATAGGCGATTCCTCCAAGTAATTTCTTTTCGAATCTTTCTAATGTAATCAAGAGCCTTAACTATCCTTTGTATTCCGACCAAACCTGCGACTCACATGGCCGAATCAAAGGAGGAACTTGCACTTGGTTCATAAAGATCAACGCTTTTTTTCCCTCACAAGTGAGGCACAGCTGTTGATTCTTTCCCATAGAACAATAATTTTCCCGTGACTTACTTCAACTATCATAACTTTGAACAGAATTGAACTTTATTATAGGAATCCACCAACCCATGGGTTAGCCAACCGCCCAACCACTGTATTGGTGGGATCCCTCTTTATAAAAATTTGGTTGTGTTTTGTCCCAGGTACCAGGGAAAAGAGTTCCCAGGTCCCCTAGCCGCCGGCACTCATGCAAAAATATTAAATAGACACACCACTTACGCACCCGATATGAAATTGCCTTTTTCTCAGATTCAACTATTTTCAAGACAGAATTGCAATAAAACCATAGTGTTTCCATCATAATCCTCAGTATTCTAGTTCCACGGTCCAAGTTCCAATTTTTCCAATTTCCAACCATAAAATCCAAATTCCATTCATACCTTCCTCAGCGTACCTATGGCATCATCTCAGCAACAACTAGAGCGTCCACCACCCGGTCAATCTCTCTAGGTTCACCTAGTACTTCACTCAAGGGCCGTTTCATGGTTCCTAACTCATAGTACCCATCGGGAGTATGATCTCTTTTATCCATAAAATCCATAAGGACTCTCCATTGAAGATTAGCTAAATCAACCAACGAGATCCAATTGGACTCATGCGCATCTAGGCCCCTGTTCAGAAAACAACTCCAACTCAATGTTCCATTTCTTCCTCGACACACGCGTGGGTATCCTGGGCGACCCAGAGCCCGAGCACCGTATGGTCAGCACCCTCTAGGATCCTTCGTAGGTGACCTAGCGCTTCACTCATAGGTCATTTCCTTGGCCCCTCATCCACCGTATCCGAAGCTCACCATTTTAACCAAACCGAGGTTGGTCAAGACCTCGACCGACCTTGCCATGTTTGTCTTTATTTGACTCTCCGTCTGGCTATTTGCAACATTCTCAACGTAGGTCCATGATCTCTTTCTAGAAGATAGTCAAAATGCTTCCTCCAGCATTCTTGACATAAAACAATCTTTAAAAATAGGTTTCACATGCAAATACATTTTTCAAGTAAGATTCCCATCTCTACACATCATTCCTCATCATTACACATCATTCCACATCATTTCTCATCATTCCATATTATTTCACATTATTCCACATCATTCCACATCATTTCTCATCATTCCTCATCATTTCTCATCATTCCACATCATTCCGCATTATTTCACATCATTCAACACCATTCCACATTATTTCACATCATTCCTCATCATTTCTCATCATTCCACATTATCCCACACATTAGTTCACATCATTCAACATCATTCCACATTATTTCACATCATTCCTCATCATTTCTAATCATTCCACATTATTCCACATTAGTTCGCATCATTCAACATCATTCCACATTATTTCACATCATTCCTCATCATTTCTCATCATTCCACATTATTCCACATTAGTTCACATCATTTAACATCATTCCACATTATTTCACATCATTCAACATCATTCCACATTATTTCACATCATTCCACATCATTCCATGTCATTTTACATCATTTCACATCATTCCACATCATTCCACATCATTTCACATCATTCCACATCATTCCACATCATTTCACATCATTCCATGTCATTTCACATTATTTCACATCATTCCACATCATTCCACATCATTCCACATCTTATTTGGACTTCCACAAACAAGATGGTCTCTTTTTGCTCTCAGATTTGGCTATCAACTTTCCTTGATCTAGTTATTAGAATTTTTGTTCCACAATCAACCAGGTTAAGAGTACAGTTACTCTACTTTTCATACTAACAGAACTTTCTAAGTCTTGGCTATTACTTGGATTAGTTAAAGACAACTTTATTCTCGACTTAATTCAATTAATTTTGAATTTCTGTTCACTTTTGGATCCTCGATCCTTTCAAGAATTCCAGAATCCTTTCCCAATGAATCTTGGAATAAGTTAATCTTAAGTATTTACATTCATATCCAACTAAGCATGTTTCTGATCTTTTTTTGGGAGAAATTCTTTTCCTGCCAAAAACCTAACCAAGAGACGGAATACGGGTTAGATTAGATTCTTTATCAGGTTATTTCAGTTAGTCTAAACCAATTCTTTAATCATAGTTGAAAGTCTTTATGTAATTTCCTTGTCCATAAATCATTAAATATGATTATGGTGGAATTCTTGATTTAACTAATAATTATGGTAAGAGTTTCCACTCACCTTTTTCCCATTCAGAACGTACTTAATATTCTATTTTTTGAGAATCTAGACATATACTTCATAATTCCAAAAGTTAAATATGCTCGTGATTCCTCTTTCTAGATTAAAAATTTATCTATGTTTTCTCGATGCATTCTTATGAATATTTTCACATTCTTTTCTCAAAATTTTCAAAATAAAATATGCTCAATATTCATTTTTTTGAATAAAAGATTTATACATACATCCTTATGGGATTTACAAAATCAATTATACCCATAATTCCTCTTTCAACATAAAATATTTATGCACACATACTAATTTATTTTTATCTAAATGAATTATATTCATAATCCCATTTAAAAATTAGAGAAGAATTGTACATAACCTTCTCAAAATTTCTAAAATATAATATACTCAAAAGTTCACTTTTGATGAAAGGAAATTTTTTTGAATCTTTCCATAATTTCCATAAACTGAATGAATCTAGAGAAATTTGTGCATAATGAATAATGCTCAAAACTCCACTTTAGCATAAAATTTATTATGCATAAATTTAAATTCATTTTCTAATGATAAAATTTATGCCATAGCTTCCCCGCATTTTCTATGAAATGAGAATGCTCAAAATTCTACTTTTAGCATAAAAAATTATTATGCATAAAATTCAACTTCTAAAAATTTTGCCATAGCTTCCCCGCATTATCCAAGTATCTAATATGGTAAAAATTCCACTTTTACTAATATGAGAATTTATGTATAAACTTCTCACATTTTCTAAACATGGACTATGATAAGAATTATTCTTCTAGTGTAAAATAATTTATGCATAACCTTCCCTCTTTCTCGAAATAATAAATATGATGAAAATTACACTTTTAGTGTAAAAATAATTTATGCATAAATTTCCCCCTTTTTTAAAATATCAAATATGATAAAAATTACACTTTTAGTGTAATGAAATTTTGACATAACTTTCCCGCATTTCCTATGCATGGGAGATAACACTTTCCATATAATAAAATTTCATTTATGCATATATTCTCAATCCATTTAACTCACCATGTTTAGAGAATAACTAATCCTTCTAATCAAGAAAGAGATTAAGGAAAGTTAAATCCATCATAAAAGAGATTAATCTAATCCATTTATGATTCTAATAAGATTAGCATGGTTTGGAATAGAGAGAAGATAGGGAAAGCCCTTTCAAGAGGCATAACCTTGAGAATCCTATTAATTCGTTCCCTTACACATGCTTAAAGATTGAAATCAAGATTCATCAATCAAAGACAACCATTCCTATTGCTGAGAATAGAATTAAGCAAGATTATGGAAGAAAAACTCATTAAGATAATGAATTTATGAAAACTGGGAGTAAACCTTTCAAGATAAGGCTTATTTCTTGATTTTCGAGGTCCTTTGGCTTGAGGAGAGAGCTTCCTTCCACTTCTAAGAGCAACTTTGCCAAGATTAGAAGAGGTGAAAACAAGAGAACAATTGATTTATGGTAAAAATCAATGTCCAATGCTGTCGGGAAATTATGAGAGTAACGGTGTATTCACACTGTTAAATTTTCTAAAGGGGGAGTCCTCTATTTATAGGAAAAAGTGAGCATCTAACCAAGCAAACTGACTCTAGAATTTTTCAGCTCTGTTTGGTCATTTTTGGACTATTTTTTGTCTAGTTTTGATCCGATTCAATTTAGTTTTCTAAGGTGTCACACTCACCCACATGCTTGAAAATGTTGAAAACAAGGAGGGAAGACTTTTTTACTAGGCACCTACATAAAGGCATGTCCTTGGCTACCCTTGGAGTGTCCCCCAAGCTACGTAAGGTGTCAATATTCACATTTTTTTAAGACTAAGTACCAATACTAGTCAACTCTTCATCTTATGTAAAAATTTACTCATTTTTGGTGGATTTTCTTTTCTTCTTCCATTTTTCTTATCCAAACACTTGGATTAATCCCATAGGCTCATTAGAACATTCTTTGGACCTTAATCTTAAATTTTTTGAAAACATGTACCCCTAGGTTAAGGTGTCTAGTGCACATATTCAATTAATTTCTAATGCACATTGAAAAACTCTTTTTAAACTTCTGTTTCAAGGGAATTCATCTTAAAGTTAAAGGGTAACTTTATATCCAAAAATATCTAAAAACTATATTATCTCTCTCTAAAATATTTTCTCTCACTAAGTCAATTTAAGAGAAAATAAACCATTTCAAAGATTAAAGTCAAGGGAAAGGTGTATAGTGATGTCTTAACCTTCTAGATATAGAAGAGGAGGAATCTTAAGGTTGAGTACAGAGGAGCTACAGTGGCAGCATGTGAGGTAGCTTGGTTACGCAAGCTACTTATTGATTTGGGGTTGCATTATGTGGAGAGAAAGGTTGTTATATATTGTGAGGTAGTTTGAACCCAGTTTTCCATGTGCGGACAAAACACATTGAGGTACATTACCACTTCATAGGGAGAGAGTCTTGGCAGGCGACATCGACTTGGCCTACGTCAACACACAATATCAGGTTGCTGACATCTTTACGAAGGCCTTGGGAGGAGCTAAGAAGCTCTGTAGATTTCGAGACATGCTTGGAGTTCACGAGTTGGAGTTGAGCTTGAGGGGGAGTGTTGAGATGTCAAGCTCAACATGATCTAACACTCACGAGGTGCCTGCATGACTATTCGACATTTACATCACTGGCGGGTTTGGTAGCTAGTATCGACATATCTTCACCAGAGATCTACAGCTGGACTACACCAACTAGTCCACACCAATCCACTCCACTTAGCGTGTTCACATTATGGACCACTTGTATATACTCTAGTATGTGTGTTAGTCACTTTTATCTCTTTTGTAGACCTCTTTTGTTGTGTGAAGAAGAAGAAGAATTTTCAGCCTCTCACCTTGTGTGTTCTCTTTTAGGGTTTATGTGAGTGCGTGTGTGTTTGCAAGAGCTCAAGCTCTCTTCTCCCTTGCATAATAGGAAAAGATTATATTAAAGTAGACTTGGATTATTAAAAAATATGTTAAAAATTAAAGTAAATTAACATACACTAGGTTTCTTATTTAGGATAAGATTATATTAAAACATGCTTAGATTAATAAACAATATGTACAATTAAATTAAGATTAACATACATTGGATTTCTTATTTAGGCTAAATTTAGCTGAATTAGATAAAATTTAGCTACTATCTTTATATCAATAAAATTGCAAAACTTTAGAGCAGGACACCTCACGATTCATGTATACCACAAAGATCAGCTTAAGTGTTATATGCACATTATGTGTGCATATACTAGGAGGCTAACCCACATTAGGCTTGTGAGCATGGGAGCATGGGAACAAGCTCTAGTGGAGCATGGGTTAGGACTAACCTTAAGGGTTAAGGTTAGGGTTAGGCATCCAGGGGTCACACATGGGAGATGGAGAGTCAAGAGTCACTTGAGGGCCCTCCTATATAATAGGGGCATGGGCACACTCAAGGGAGGCTTAGGCTATGGTCTCTTGATGCTATCTTGAGGCTAGGTTATGATATGATGTTCTCTTGTATTATAGAGGATTATATCTACTCACCTACCATTTCACACTATAGCTACATGCTACTAGATTGGAGTTATACCTCTTGATGGTATGGGACATCAAGGTAAAGGTATGAAGTACTTCATTATAATTCATGTGTGCATCCCTTGGGCTCGGGGGTGGATGAGTTTATGCCTGATTTATGCATGTTTATGCATAACAATTATCTAGAGAGATCTTAGGGTTTTCACAGTGGTATCAGAGCAATCTCTAGTTAATTGTTGTTATTTTTTCTTTCTTATTGTAATTTTTAGTATTTTTTGAAGTAAATTTTAATATTTACTAAATAAAAATATTATTTTATTGATTTATTTTGATGATTTTACACATGGATTATCGATATGGCAGTTGAAATGCGTGTTTCTTCTATTGAATGGACGAATCGATGTTGTGGGGGAATTTCGTGAGTTTAATGCTAATTTTTCCTATTTTTTGTGGTTTAAAATAAGCATTAATGGAAATTTTTACCAAAATACCATATATTTTATTATGGATATTTTTAATAGAATGGATTCCCTGATTTTTTACAATTTTAAGAAATTTTTATCTAATTTTTAAAAAAATTTTAGAGCTTTTTTATGGTTAAAAATGTATTTTTTTACATTTTTACGAGTTTTCCACGGATATTCTTTCGATTTTCTACCAAATTTTTGCTAAAATGCAGAGTGGGGTAGTCAATTGATGCATGGAATGCTCTCGCATGTGCGTGGGATCCTCTTCGCCTGTCAATTTTGAATTTTTCTTCTATTTCTTCTCTCGCGCGTATGAAGGCCTCTTAATAGGCATAGTTTTATTAACTATTAATCATAATTAATTTTTAATTATGATTAAACAATAGTTAATTAAAAGTTAACCTTCTTCTCAGTTAACAGAGAAGGAAGGGGTAGAGAGAGAAGGACGACTTGAAGAAGAAGGAGAGAGAAGAGAGAGGCTCTCTCTCTCTCTCTCTCTCTCTCTCTCTCTCTTTGGAAATCGCAACACCGGGGTGAGGGGGTGGGGGGGCGGGGCGAGGGGGGGGAATCGCCACACCCCCATAAATCGTTTTTTTAATAAGCTTAAAACCAAATCTTATTAAAGGTTTTTAATTTATATTAAAAAAGGGTTTTTTTATTTAAAAAGCTTTTCAGTGTTTCTCAAAAAAGCTTGAAAAAAAAGGGAAAAAGAGATTTGGTTATCTGAAAATTTTTCTTTTTTCACTGAAAAGTTTTTCTTGGAATCTCTTGGCTTTTCGCATTCCCGGGAAACCTTTTGGCTTTCCAAATTCCGGAAAATCTTTTGACCTTTTGGATTTTGGAAACTTTTGACCTTTCACATTCTGATTTTTTTTTTGTCTTTTCATTTTCCCGAAACTGTTGGCTTTCTGTATTCCGGGAAAACTGTTGGGATTCCGAAATTTTGTGACCGTTCGTATTCTAAATGCGTTCGCGGCGGTAAATTAAAAATTTTAAAAAATTAGTGAAAAATTAGAAAAAGGTTATTTTAAATTTCTGGAAAATGTGGGGTTGGTGTTTGGCATGTGATGTGTCCATTCGGGCACCCATGACCATTCAAATTCCTTTAAAAATATATTTTTTGACCTAAAATATTAAAAAATCCATTAAAATTATAAATTTTCATTGGATTTGAGAATTGTCGAGTGGAATTAGAAATTTCGTGAATGATGGGATTCTCAGGAAAAATTAGGAATATTCTAGAAATTATTTTTAAAAATCCTAAAAATTAGTATTTTAAAAATATCAATGGTATTTTGGTAAAATTATTTGCTAAATTTTTTTGGAAAAATATAGGTTTGGAATGCCATAAGATAGGTTTGGTGGAATTCAAAATTATCGTATTTTGAGGCCCTATAAAATTAGAAAAAATTAGAAAAAAATCATGATAATTCTTTTTCTCGAGAATTTAATATTTTCGAGGGTTATTTAATATTGAAGTACGTTTTCTCGTGCTGACATTAGATAGATGCAGATTTTTCGCATATTATTAATATGATTGTACCTCGTATTAGTAGTTATTTTTGTTTGGATTAATTCTAAACGATGTTTTCATGATTTTTTTCCATTGTTTAGCCATTCTTTTTGGACATGTTCCTTAATTTCTTTTGATGGCTATAATTTACGTTCAAAGTGTGTTTCACCTTTGACACTTTTCCATGATAATTTATTTTACACTTGTTTAAGTGTGGTTTGTGCTTAATTTCTTAAGCCCAAGACAAATTCTATCATGGGTTAGTTGATCGGTTTGTTTTGGTGGATTTTATTAGATGTTTTCCAAGTTTTATTTGGACTCATCAGGTTCTATCTAGATCACTTATGTCTAGGGGTTTTTTAATGAGTGCTACACACATGTGTTTTCACTTGCTTACTTTGGAGTTTTTCTTGAATGACATCACGTTCATATACTTCAGATTAATGAGTTGGCTACCAATTTTAGTGCTTCTTTTGGAATGATTAATGTCCATTAGATGATATGCATTGATTTTTATGATCAACTATGATTTTCATGGATTTGAGGAGCTTCTATGCTTTTATCCATGGTTTTATAAGAATCTTTTGATCTTTTGGATAATTTCATGTGCTTTGAGGGTAGCATTTGCCTTCATTTTTTGCACATAATTTTGGAGTATATTGCTTGTACTCTTGTACATATTCCAACTTGGATACTTAGTTGCTTATGTATCTAGGTGAGTTATTTTTTACCCTAGCTTTAGTGTGTTTATTGGGTACTTATAATTAGAAAGGCGCCAATAATTCAAAATTCTTTTCTAATGATGTACTCGGAAAGAGTTATTCCTTGATGTAGTCTTAGGTATATAGAGACAGGTTTTAGTATGTGAAAGTCTGGGATAAGGCCATCTTATTCGTTTTATATAGGATTTTATTCATATTTCCTAGACGGCATACTAGGGAGTTTCAAATTGTTAAGGTATGTATGGGTGGTATCATGGTGGTATGGGACGCTAGCGATCCCTCACATATATTATCTTATGGGATAATTTGGGCTCAGGATTGTTGCTTCACTAACATCACTTAGCATGTTGACCTCAACATTCAAAGACAATCTCATTGTGTAAGAATTCATTTAAAGTTGTTGTGTAGGCATTCTCTAGATAAACTTCTTTTATCTATAGCCTATATGTTTTGATGAGTGTAATCTCGTTGGCATATTCATTTGTTGAAATCTCTTTCTTTAGAGTTCAACGAGATTATCTTGTTGTGTTTGGATTAAGAAAATTTGGATTCTTCCTTTTGTTGGTATTTTTTTTAAAGTTTCATACTTTAGGTGATTTATACAATCCACCTGATGGTTTATGGATATACATATGTGTTTCATCAAGACGTTGATGACTCCTTATGTTGATATGGGTAGCTCGGGATGCTGATGATTCTCTGTGCAGACATGGGTATGTCGAGTCACCCGATGGATCCCTGGTTCCTGCAGTTATAGTGCCATGTCTTCCTATTTTATTCCGAATGGTTTACAACAAATAAACTACTTTGAGTATGAATTCCTATGATCATTCACAGTCTGATGGGCAAACAGACGTATGAATCAGATTGTAGAGGATATGCTTCGTGCATATGTCTCTGGAAAAGCATCAAATTGGGAAAAATATATTCCAACAATGATGGAATTTGTGTATAACAGTTTTAAATATACGACTATTGGTTTTAGTCCGTTCATGCTTATGTATGGGTATCAACCCAGGGCACCTATTGATGTCGGTCACGTAAGGACATCGAGCTTGATGCATCGAGGGATTTCTTGTGTGATATGCAGGAAATGTTGATCGACGCTTGGGATTCTATCACAGGAGTGCTCAGGATAGGGCATGGTTCTATGCTGAGATAGAGGATGCTCAACTTGGTCTTTTGAACCAGGAGCATTGGTTTATTTAAAAGTTCCTAAAGATTTTCAGACTTTGTCAAAAGGAAAATGCTCAAACTTATCTCCTAGATATTGTTGTCCATTTCAATTTATACATCGGATTTGCATGGTTCCATATAAACTTAAACTACCTCCACATGTTAGAGTTCATCCAGTCTTTCACATTAATAGATTGAAAGGGAAACTGGGAGGTAAGAATAACATAGTTACTCCTCAAGAACTCGTTGAAGTAAAAGAATTATCCTATGTTCCACATGAACCTGATAAGGTACTTGAATTCAGGGAAAGGAAACTTTGTAGTTGACTAATCCTTGAGGTTAAAATTAGGTGGAAGATAGGGAAATAGAGGATTCAATTTGGGAGTTGGTTGAGATTGTTCAGTGCAGTTCTCCTTCTTTTCATTGTTGCAAGAGTGTAATGTTTTGAGAGAGGGGAAGTATGTTATATGCACATTATGTGTGCATATACTAGGAGGCTAACCCACATTAGGCTTGTGAGCATGGGAGCATGGGAAAAAGCTCTAGTGGAGCATGGGTTAGGACTAACCTTAAGGGTTAAGGTTAGGGTTAGGCATCCAAGGGTCACACATGGGAGATGGAGAGTCAAGAGTCACTTGAGGGCCCTCCTATATAATAGGGGCATGGGGCACACTCAAGGGAGGCTTAGGCTATGGTCTCTTGATGTTATCTTGAGGCTAGGTTATGATATGATGTTTTCTTGTATAGAGGATTATATTTACTCACCTACCATTTCACACTATAGCTACATGCTACTGGATTGGAGTTATACCTTCTTGATGGTATGGGACGTCAAGGTAAAGGTATGAAGTACTTCATTATAATTCATGTGTGCATCACTTGGGCTCCGGCGGGTGGATGAGTTTATGCCTGATTTATGCATGTTTATGCATAACAATTATCTAGAGAGATCTTAGGGTTTTAACATTAAGTCCTAGTTGTAAACCCCTTGCACCATCATTTGGCACCTACATGACCCAATCAAACACCTTAATCCCAAGGGATCCCATTGGGAAATTAAGTTCTCTTTACCAAAACAAAAACTAAGCAAGGGGTAGAAATCAACTAGATCATAATTATAATTCTTCTACTATATGGGGTAATAGATTATCCCATTTGGAACTCCACACTCCCATCAATGTTGATACCTAATCCCTATATCACTTATTTAGAGATACTTCCCAATAAGAGCTACCTTGGGTCTCACTCAAGCTAGCTATGAGAAATCAACACCCAATATCCTAAGTTTGTAGAATGGGCAATTATCCATAGTCCCTCTAAATTTGCTCACATTCTTGTAAGCTAAGGTGTGAGAAAAACCAAAAAGCCAAAAGATAACTCTTCACGATGGATGGAGGATAATGTCTTGAAATAGTTTCCAAAACATGACTCCTAGGCTCCTAAACCCAAGGAAACTAAAAGAAATAAAATAGGGGAAGACAAAGCTAAACCCAAGGACAAGGGAAAGAAGCATGAAGAAGAATCAATCCCAAGGGAGGAAAAGGCTACAAACGATGCTAAAGCATCAACCTCTAAGGCTATCTATGACACCAAGAAACCCACCTATGATGCACCTGTTTACAAGTGGAAAACATGAATTTTGTTTGTGTGAAGAAGAATCAATCCCAAGGGAGGAAAAGGCTACACATGATGCTAAAGCATTAACCTCTAAGGCTATCCATGAAACCAAGAAACCCACTTGTGATGCACTTGTTACAAGTGGCAAAAGGAAGTTCGTTTGTTTATGCAAGAATAATAGAAAACTGGTGAGATCTAGGGAGGATAAAATAATACCCAACACCTCATTCAATGCCAGTAAAAATCAAATCTAGGCAATAAAACTCAATGAACTGCCCAAGGTTGAGGACAAGGAGGCTAGCTATGAAGGGAGCTTCCTAACCCTGGTGGAAAAATTATGGAGAGCTTCAAAGCAAAGGAGTGGATTAATGGAAAAGGGTTAGAAAATTTTAGACATACTTGCTTAGAAAAATTTCATCAAAAAGCACTCCTTGAAGGTCCACATGTGCTGGGTTTGGACGGCACTGGACTTGCCCAATAGTAGCCATAAATTTGTCGATGTGTCAAGCTGATGGAAAGACAAACATTAGCTTTTGGAAATGGTGCTCATAGTAAATGTGCCAGCCTCTGGCCTCTGTCTTGCTTCACATCTTCAAAATTCTCCAAGAAAATTAGAAGAGTTGTAAAAATTTCAGGTTACCTACATGTCTTCTAAACTTTGATGTTATTATTATAGGAAGAGTTGCATGACAGTCTAGATCCAATCTTCATCTAGCTACTCTCCCTATGGCAATGATGGTAGCTTCAAAAAATTCACTAGGTAAGTACATATTCTAGGTGTAGATCCTTGGAAGTGGCATGTACTGACGATCTATCCTTTGTGAAATTGGGGCATGTCTGTATGTATCCTGGTAAAGATCCTCTTTGCAGAACCATGGGAGCCACCATCCTGGTTGATTTTGTATGGCGCCCTGCGTGTATAAATTATCTTTTAGGGGCTCGTGAATCCAAATCTCATGTGTTAAAGATTATTCTCCTTCAATTCTTTCCATCTGGCTTCCAAATATTCTTTTAATATTGGCATATCCATGTGGTATATTTACAGGGTCGCCTTTGATGGCTTGTGATAGCAACAATTGCATGGATGAGCTTGTTATATTTGGTGATGTTTCATCTGAGTAAACTATCATTATCTAGTGGGAGATCATAAAAATCCTCCTCTGAGGGGTGCTCATTCATCACTTAGATCCCAGTCAATGGGAGGGAGTTTCCAATGCGTCAGCTCTATCCAGGAGGTCCTCATTGGGTTTGGCTATTTGTAGTTTGGATCTTGTGCTCAATGGGTTTGGTGGTGGCAGAGAGATATCTACATACAACTTTGGTAAGTCCTTAATAGCCTCCTCCAATTTTCCTTTGCCTTTGTCTTTTTGTGGACCTTCCTTGTTTCCTCGTTGTTGTTTCTCACCTTCATCTTTCTAAGTTGTCATCTTCATCATTTTTTCTTGGCTTCTCTAGGCTCTTCTTCTTATCACCCCCCTATGAATCCTTATCCTTCTTTGGCTCTAGCTCATTTTCAATTTCCATTAGTAGGTCATCAAGATCATTATGCTCATCAAGCTCTAGATAATTCAAGTATGCGACATGCTCTGTGTCAAAGTATTCCATTATGTTTCCTTCTCCATATGCTTACAAATATGTAGATATAGCACTAGGAATAGCTTTGGGGAATAGGCTAGGTACTTAAGTATATTAAGCTTTTGGTACCCTGTGATTGCCAACCTTTGCCCTTGTCTATCAAAGCCACTCCATGTATTTATTACATTGTTTTTCTTTGGAAGGGTGACTTTATCTATACACCTCTACTTCTAGCTCAATCCTTTGCTCTTAATCCGGCTTCTTTGGTTGCATTATCAAAAAGACAAAACCAAGATATTTAGTTGGTTTTGATTGAGTGTTGGTTAGCAGTATAGATGTCCATGGGATCTTGAAGTGAAATGGACCCTTGAAACACCAACATTGTGATATAATTGTCCCATCAGCATTGGCACCTACTTATTTATGATTGGGTGTTGGTCACAGTAGTGTAGATGTCCACGGGATCTTGCAATGAAATGGACCCTTGACATGAGTATTGTGATATAACTATCCACATCAGCATTGGCACCTACTTGTTTATGATTTCCAAGATAAGCAAAGGTAGAGGCACTTCCCAGTGATATATTTTGGTATAGGGTCATGAGGCCGAGTGCATGTCTTACCAACTTAATATATTTTGGTGGGTAGTGGTTTTAATGAATGAGTCCGGGAGCTTTGTGGCTATTTGGCTTAACACCGTTTCTTTATCTCAGTCTCTGAGAATGGAGAGGAGGGTGTTGAGGGGCTTCCTACTTCTCTCTACTTTGATGTACCACCTCTACCTCTAGCCTTTTGATTTGTTCATCCCCTCTGTATCCAAATGAGTCTTCATGCTTGCATTTGTGCTATCAAGAGCCTTTTGATTTGTTCATCCCCTCTGTATCCAAATGAGCCTTCATGCTTGCATTTGTGCTATCAAGAGCCTTTTGCTGCATAGTTTCCAACTGAATGTATAGCCCTATCATGGTACCTTGGCCTTGTCCATTTCAATGTTGATCTTTCAATTGGTCTTCTCATTTTGTTTGAGGTACATGTTTTCCTTGGCCAGGTGGCTTTGTAGGGTGTCAGTTTTGTGTGTTTCTTCAAAAAGAGTGGCTTGCTTTAAGGGTTCAAAAGCTATTCATATTTTGCCTCTAGCAAGTCCTTTAAGCCTTCAATTTGTTGATTCCCCCTTTCTAGCTTGCTTATAGTTCAATATTTTTGGAGCTATACTTCATATTGCTCAGTTTTAGAAGTTTGGACTTGTAACAACTTGAGAGTGCTAAAGATAATGGATTCTACATAAGCCTCTGCAACTTTTGGCTCCAAAGTAGAGGGGGATATTGTCTCCTCCTTTGTTAAGATCTTCTTTGTCTCTTGAAAGCCTCTTAAACTAGCTAGACCATTGAGATGGGAGCATATCCCTATCCCATGTGTCTTCTTGCTTCTGCTCCTTGGCCTCTTGGGTAGGGCTATGCTATGGTTTTTGGCTTCCTCTTGGTTTGTGTCCTCCCCCTTCTTATCTGTCTTGGCCTCTTTTGTTTTTGTGTTTGTGTTTGTCTCTGAGCCCGATTGTTCTAATATTTGGCCCATGGTGACAAACAATTTTCTCCTCCTTTTCTTTGGTCTTTTTAATTCTTGTTGGCCTTCAAGTTATCTCTTTTTGCTAGGCTTCTACTCATGAGTGGTGCATAAGTGTGAAGGCTTTCGTTCATCCTTTAGAGTCTAGGTGGTTGGCCTTTGTTGCAATATGGAGGGAGCAACCTCTTTTTGGCCTTCATGCTATGATAAAGAATTTTGACAGAGCTGAAATTCCAAGGTATGGCTCCTTGGGGTTCTTCAACTTGCATAGCCTCACTTCTTCATAAAATGAATGAGCCTAGCAAAGTTTTCCTTTGCGTGTGCAAGGTTCTGGCATTTTAGAGCCTTGTTGAATCTAGTTAATATGCTCATATCTACTTGAGTTATCTTGTATAGTTTGTAGAATGACAGATATGAATAGTGGTTTGAAGGAGGGCATCATTAGTTGTGGTAAGATGATCTCGATCCTGTAGGGATTTTTCTGAGTGATCTTGAAGCACTCACTCTTTTTAGCTGGCGGCTGGGAAGCTGATCTTTTTGTCCCATTCCTTGTTCACTATTACGAGCAGATTTCACACTTAACAGATTAGGTCTAGTGTGATCTTCATAAGGTGTTTCTCTGTTTCATTCTGAAAAGAGCTGATGGGGACATACATTCTATTTTCTAGTTATAGGTGGCAATGTCCTCTCTCACAGCACCTTAAGAGGTCCATGTCACATGATGGTAACTCATCATTCCAATCCTATCCAAATCTTGTTTCGTGTGCTAGTTTCAAGTGCCAATTTCCTGCACTCGGGTGTAAGTACACAACATACATAATTGAGCTGGTGGGTGAGGAGATCTCAAAAATGAAAGTGGAATCTGAGGATGTTTCCCCCATCACTACGCCGCTTGTAAGTTCTCTTTGTCTATGTAGCTCTCTTTAGTCTCACTGAGGTCCATGATGGTGTGGGGTTCTAAATTGGGTTCCTAGGCCTTCTTTTTCCCTTTGGGGTGTAGGCTAAATCTTGAGGCCATAGTGTGTCTATGAAGCAATTTCAGCTTCCAGGGGTATTTTGAACCCTTAATCAATACAATGAAATTTTGTTCAATACACCTGCAAAGTGAGTGTGGTTTATAAGGGAGCTTGGTGGAGGGAGATTTTGTTTGCAACTCTTCTCTCTTAAAAATGTGGACATTCTCTCTCAAGTTCCTCCACCACTACCTCCTCCCATCTTCTCCTGTTGCTACCTCCACCACCACCAGCCCACTTTCTTCCCTCTAGCCCAACTTAGCTCCTCCCTTCTCTCTCTCTCTCTCTCTCTCTCTCTCTCTCTCCCTCTCTCTCTCTCTTCCTCCCTCTCTCCCTCTCCCACCCTCTTCCCCCCTCTCTGTCTCCTTTCCCACCCTCCTTGTCACTCTCTCTCCTTCCCCCCCTCTCTCTCCCTCTTTCCACCCTCTCTTCTTCCCCCCCCCCTCTCTCTCTCTCTCTCTCTCTCTCTCTCTCTGCCCCTCTCTCTCTCCCTCTCCCATTGTCTTCCCCCTCTCACTCTTTCTCCTTTCCCATCCTCCCTCTCACTCTCTCTCTCCTTCCCTCTCTCTCTCTCTCTCTCTCTCTCTCTCTCTCCCTCTTCCCACTCTCTTTCCTCTAGCTTTCTCTCCCACCCTCTCTCTCTCTCTCTCTCTCTCTCTCTCTCTCTCTCTCTCTCTCTCTCTCTCTCTCTCTCTCTCTCTCTCTCTATCCCCGCCTCCCAACCTCTTTCCTCTCTCCCTCCTTCTCCCTCTCCCACCCTCTTCCCTCTTTGTCTCTCCTTCCTTTCCCTCTCCCACCCTCTTCCCTCTTTGTCTCTCCTTCCTTTCCCTCTCCCACCCTCTTCTCTCACTCCTTCTTTGCCCTCTCCCACCATTGGTGCACACGATGCCAGGTTGTATCCAACAGCTCATACAAGATAGGTGGAGCACATGTGTACAGTGAATAAGCGGGACACAGAGCGCATTGCTACCCCACATTGCCAGTTGTAGTGTGTGTGTAGTGCCACGTATATAAGGCACACTTAGTCATTTTTATATGTTACCTAGCCCTCTCCTATGGTTCTCATCCATGTCATCATCCGCACTTGGTCGTTCCACTACCTCATGAAGACCATATGTCCGAACATGCTCAATTGTTATACGAGGTTGTCGTATATACTGGCCCTTGTATCGATTGCACACACACATTGAGTTTTTTCTCTCAACCTTGCCTCGAAACCAACTTTCGGTCCTTGATGATCATTGTTAGACATCTTTAACCTCGCCAAAACTGATTTAGGGTTCGTACAAAACACACAACATCTAGAACTATAAACAGAAAATTACGCAGGGTTTCGCTGCATACAGCGACCACAGCAACTTTTTTTCGTTGACCAACATCGAAGCTAGCAACAACAAAGCAACGACTTGCGAATTATGACGCCCACCTAAATCACCGCAAATGGCTGTTGGATACCTACCTACGTCCCCTATCTTATACATGCATAGCCTACGCCTACAACCCGACTATTCCTCTCACCACACCTCTTCTCTCAAGGGTTTTGCATATCAATCAAGTCTCCCTCTCCAAGGTAATCCCTTTTTGTTTTTCTTTAAGCTTTCATGGTTTTCTTTAATCTTTGTCTTCTTCCAAGCTTCCATGGAAAGCTTGGACCTTCCCCTATCTTTCCTCTCCCTTACCCTAACCCTAGCCTAATGCATGCATAGAGCTCTAATAGAGAGCTTTGATGGAGAGATCTCCATAAAAGCTTTTTATTAAGAATTATATGCATAGAGCTAGGGTTTAGGCGTAAATTAAACTAATTATTCACTTATAGATTAAGAGTAGGGATTAGGGTACCTCTTTTTGCTCTTGTTCTTCTTGTAGCTTACTAATGTGTTGATGAGAGGACTAACTTTTTTATTTATTATGTTTCTTTTCTGTAGGTTTATTCAAGTGAGCAAGGGTTTGTGCATAGCCTCTCATATAGTAAGCCCTCTTTCTTCATTTTTGCTTATGCTTCTTATCTTTGTGTTTTTGCACCCTTGGGTGCTGGGGATTAGGGTTAGGTCAATAGAAAATAGGCTTTATGCATAGGGCTTATGCAAAGGTCTTATGAATAGGCCTTATGCAATAGGCTATGCATAGGTCTCATGAATAGGCCTTATGCAATAGGTCTCTTTGCAATAGGCTATGCATATGCCTTATGTAATAGGGCTTATTGCATAGGGCTTATGCATAAGCCCTATGCAATAGGTTTATGCATAGCCTTATGCATAAGCCCTATGCAATATGTTTATGCATAGACTTATGTATAGGGCTTATGCAATAGGGATTTATGCATACATAGGGCTTATACAATAGGGCTTTATGCATATCCTTATGCATAGGGCTTATGCATAGGCTATGCATAGGGCTTATGCATAGCCTTATGGAGAGGGGTTATGCAATAGGGCTTTATGAATAGCCTTATGCATACGGCTTTATGAATAGCCTTATGCATAGGGCTTATGGATAGGCTATGCAATAGGACTTATGCATAGCCTTAACAATATGCATAGTCTATGCATAGGCTTATGCAATAGGTCTTATCCATAGCCTACTCATAGCTTATGCTTGCATAGTCTACGCATAGCCTATGCATAGTGCTTATGAACTAATGAACTAATGTTTTGATTTATTATGATAATGTTTTGTAGGTCTATTCAAGAGCGAACAACCACCAAGGGTTCCAGCCACGTAGCGGCTTGGTATCAGAGATTTGTGGTGGGAAAGCTAAGAAGAAAAAATGAATTCTTATTAGAAATTTATAATAAAAACCCAGAAAGAGCATTTACGTATTGTATTTTCATTCCTTAAGCTTCATTAATGAGAAGACTTTTAATCAATGAATTTGGTTTTATAGATGGAAGTTCCATGCTTATCCGGTATTCCAAATCTCACCCAGTCACAAGGTCTAAGGAAGAGATTTTGTCCCCCCAGATTTTAGAAACCAAGATGAATGAATTCTTAGAGTTAAAGTAGGGGAGCAAGACTATTGAAGAATATCACTAGGCGTTCGCTCTTCTCCTCAAGTACTCACCACCGCTAGATGAAGAGCAACTCATGGCCAGGTTCATTCAAGGAATGAACGAACCTTTGGACACCCTGGTCAAGAATGCCAAGCCAGTTTCCATGGTTGAAGCTGTAAGGATGGCGAAGGACTTCGCCAAAGCCTTTATTGTTAAAGTCTCGCCAGAGCCAGCTCCCTCATCCTTAAAGAGATTCCAAACACCGGGAAGTTCTTCCAACCTTCCGCCTCCAAAGAGACACCAAGGTCCTAATCAGAATCTGGAGACAAGAAATTTCAGGAATGAAGGAAGACATTTTCTTTGAAGCTCTTTCTTAGGAACTCTGGCTATTTCAAGAATGCAGAGGGAAGAGCTTCGAAGTGAGAACAGGTGTTTAGGTTGTCAGGGGATTGGGCACCAGCTCAAGGATTGCCCATCTCGCAACCCCAGAAGAGTGTCGGCTCAGCCTACAACCCCCATGCAAAGTAGTCTCCGAACTCCCTCCCAGAATTGGGGAAACCATAGAGAGAGTTCCACCTTAGACTGCAGCAGCAGCTAGAGCCATCACTATAGATGAGGAAGTGGAGGAAGAAAAAGGACAGATCTATGCCATGATTGAGCATCAGGGGACAGATCGTCAATTCTCAGTCCCCCAGACTCCAGCAGAGTACCATGGTAAGCAATTCAAGCTTTTGATTGATTCATGCAGTACTCATTCTTTTATTTTCCCAAGATCTTTGCGTAAGTTAGTCCTAAATCAAAAATCAGGGAAACCTATGCAAGTGGAATTGGCCAGTGGAAAGATTCTTTTCACACACCTTGAGACAGACTCTATTCAATTTAGTCTAGATGGAAACGTAATAGATTGCCAGTTCAGAGTCCTACCCTTGGGAATCTATGATGGAATCCTTGGAATGGATTGGCTTCATAAGAATCAGGTTGACATTCATTGTCACAATGGAACCATCTCTTTCCTTGACCTTCACGGGAATAAAGTTCAAGGAACTTAGAATTTTCGGATCCCCAGTGCTGCAAATTAGTCAAGGCTTCTAAATTGTTAAAAGGGCTCAAAAAGAGGCAAGCTGTTTATGTCGTTAAGATGAATCCGGTAGACATAAAATGCAAGGCTAAAGAACCAGAGTGGTTAAGTGAGTATGCAGATGTATTCCCTAAAGAGCTGACTGAGATGTCTCTGACTCACGAAGTAGATCATGAGATCGAGTTAACCCCCGGAGCTCAGCCACTAGCCCAGTGTGCATACAAAATGCTAGTCCCTGAAGCCATAGAACTTAAGGAGCAACTAAGATAATTGTTAGAGCAGGGATTCGTTAGACCCAGTGTTTCACCTTAGGGTGCGCCCGTTCTCTTTCAGAAGAAGAAAGATGGAACATTAAGACTTTATATTGATTACAGAGGATTAAGACTCTGTATTGATTAAGACTCTGTATTGATTACAGAGGATTGAATCAATTAACAATTAAGAATAAGTATCCTATCCCTAGGAACTTCCGGATCGGTTAAGTGGGACCCAAATGTTCACGAAGATAAATCTCAAATCCGGGTACTACCAGATCAGAATCAAGGAATAGGACATCCCAAAGACAACATTCAACACTTGCTATGTGCATGTACAAATTGGATAAACGATGCATGTATTTTAATAATCAGTTATGCATTCCCAATGATGTGGGAATAAAGGGTTGTTGCCATATATATATAGGCAGTGATGTGTGTGAACACACTTAGGACTGCCGGGGCGCTTTTTCCCTCTTTATGAGGTTTTTTCCCCCGGCTTGTATATACGCCCATCCTTCTAGGGATAACTTATCTTTTGTACATTGACACAATCTAATACACTTTGTGTTGTGTGCATTCTTGCTTCTTCTTCTCCAAGCTTTGTGTGCTTTCTTGCAACCCTAATTCCAACAATTGGTATCAGAGCAGGCATCGGCTCCCAGGGCTACACCGCCAGCACCCTCCGACTCACGTTCTCCGATTGAGGTGAGCTTTCACGAGCGCTTACAGGTCCCTATACTCTGTAAATCAGCCCGTAGGGCTATGCGTTCTTAGAAATCGCATCTGAGGTCGTTTCGGGCTCCGCTTTCGCATTTCAAGTTTTGCACAGGTGTTTTCGTCATTTTCTGCAGAAATTTCGACAGTGCAGTTTTCTGCAAAACAGGCATACGTACTCTATTGTGGACCGTGCTACATAGCACGAGTTGTTTTCTATTCAGTCTTTGCTTCATTACAGGTAGCTTTTGCATCAGTTTCAGTCAGTGGGGCCATGGCTGATAACAACAATGATGTATTTCGTATGTTATCTGCTGATGACAAATTGGATGGAGACAGCAACTACCCACTTTGGGCATACATGATGCAGCATGTTTTGGTTGCAAAAGGAGTGTGGAACATTGTGCAGGGTATGGATGTACGTCCAGGTTCTGTGGATGTAGGATCTGTTGAGGATGTTGCAGGTTCTAGCAGCTCTACTGTTTGCTGCTATTTTACCCACTGCTGAACAAGCTCGTTGGGATGGTAAAGATGCGCAGGCTCATGCCTTGATTGCACTTTCTGTCAAACATAACATCACCCCACATATTCGTTCAGCTAAAACAGCAAAACAGGCTTGGGATATTCTAGCTGGTTTGTATGCAGGTTGTAACGAGGCAAAAATTGCTTACCTGCGTAAAGAGCTAGAATTGAAGATTATGCAAGAAGATGATGACATGAATGTTTTTCTTGCTAAGATTAAAGATCTCAAAGAACAGTTAATTTCTGCAGGTGAGATTATTCCTGATCATTCTCTTGTGCAGACTGTTCTTGATGCTTTACCTGAGACATATCAGACTTTTGCTTCCACGTGGAGACTTCTTAATGAGAACAGACCTGATGCTGTCAAGTATGATACTTCAGTCAACAAGCTCTTGCAAGAAGTGCAATCCAGGCAAAACAGGGCTAGGCAGCGTGCAGTTGATCAAGCATTTATTGCTGCTCAGCAGCAGAGAAGAAGTGGTAAGGCAGCCCCTTCCATTGTTTCTTCTCCTATTAGTAGGTCTGCAACTTCTTCTCCTTCCACAGGTAGCAACAATAAGTCTGAGAAGGCTCTTGATAAAGGTAAGAAAAAGACCAAGTGCAACTATTGTAAGGCAAATGATCATGTCATTAAGAATTGCCCTAAGTTAAAGGCTAAAGAGGCAAAGAAGAAAGAGTCAAATGCAGCCACAATAGCGGATGCTTCTACAAATGCAGATTTTGCAAATGTTGTGCAGGATACAGAATGGGCGTTTAGCGTGTATTGCCAGTATGACCCATCTGTACATGATGCATGTTTGGCAGTTTCTGTTGACTCTAATGTATGGTATTGTGACAGTGGTGCTACAAAGCACATTACCTCGCATCGTGATATGTTCACTTGTCTTGAGGCTGTCTCTAATGGGAATACTGTCACATGTGCCAATAATGCTTCTTACGTTGGTAAAATTATGCTTACTGCTGCAAATGGCAGCGCTTTCACACTTTCAGATGCTTTGTATGTGCCAAGGATAAAGAAGAATCTATTGTCTGTCTCTGCGCTTGCTAGACTTGGATTTGTAGTCAAATTTGTGGATGACAGATGTACTGTTCATGATCTGACTTCTGGTGATACGATTATTGCATTTGGCACCTTCTTTCGTGGGCTGTATAGGCTCAATTCTTATGACAAGTGTGTGGAAGATTCAGCAAATGCAGTTTTTGATGAAAAGGCAGTTTCAGATGCAAAACTATGGCATGCTCGTTTTGGTCATCTGAACTTTGCTAGTTTGCTGCATTTGTAGAAATTTGATATGGTTGCTTCATTGCCCCCTCTTGAGGCACCATTAAAACATGTTTGTGAAGGCTGTATTTTGGGCAAAATGCAACGTTTTGCGTTTCCAAAGGATGGTTCTGTGCGGGCCACTCGTAAATTGTAACTTGTACATAGTGATGTATGTGGGCCTATGCAAACTCTGTCATTTGGTAAACACTTGTACTTCGTGACTTTCATTGATGATTACTCAAGGCATGCATGGGTATATCCACTAAAGGCAAAGTCCGAAGTGTTTTTGTGCTTCAAACAGTTTTTGCTTATGGTTGAAAATGTATCCAATTATAATGTGGGCACCCTCCGTTCTGATCGAGAGGGGGAGTACATGTCTAAAGAGTTTGATGCATTTCTGGCTAGTCGTGGGATAAAACACCAATGTACAGTGCCGTATACCCCTCAGCAAAATGGTGTTGCTGAGAGGAAAAATAGGTCACTTATGGAGATGGCACGATGTATGGTCAAGAGCCAAGCTTTACCACATGCATTTTGGCTTGAGGCTGTCATGTGTGCTGCATATGTACTCAACAGGTGTCCCACTAAGGCCTTGCAGTCTATTACTCCATACGAAGCTTGGCATGGCAGGAAGCCTTCTATTGGTCACTTGCGTGTCTTTGGTTGCTTGGCCTATGCTTTAGAGCCTGTGAAACAATGCAGAAAATTGGATGATAAGGCTGTCAAATGCATTTTTGTTGGTTATAGTGCTGAAAGCAAGGGTTACAGATTGTATCATCCGCAGTCAAAGCATATCTTGATTAGTCGAGATGTTGTTTTTGTGGAAGATGCTGTGCAGCCCTTGTTATCATGTACCAAAGAGATAGGTGTGAGCTCACGGGATGTATTTGATACGTTGTTGCCTCTCTTTACAGGTGGGAATTCAAATGTAAGTCCTAATGAGGTAAATATTCAGCCTATGCAGATTTCAAACGACATCATAGATCAGCCTATTTTTGATGCAGATTTACAGGATGTAATTCATGAGGATAGGGTTGAAAATGAGCAGGCTAGAGGTATGCCAAAATGGCTGGTGCAAACCTTGCGTGATAGTAAGATTGATGCACCTATGACTAGTCGTACTCGTTCAGGTTTTCAGCATGCCTCTTATACATCAGATTGTTATGCTTTGGCTGTGTCTAGTATGTGTGAACAGGAAGAACCTCTTTCATTTGATGAGGCACAAAATTCAGAAAATTGGTTGGCTGCAATGCAAAGTGAATATGATGCTATAATGAATAATGGTACATGGTCTTTGTGTGATTTGCCTATTGGTAAAAAGGCCATTGGATGTAAGTGGGTTTTTAAGTTGAAACAAAAGCCAGATGGCAGTGTTGATCGCTATAAGGCTAGACTTGTTGCAAAGGGTTATGCTCAAGAAAAGGGCATTGATTTTGATGAGACCTTTGCTCCCACTTGTCGTATGACTACCATTCGTAGCATTTGTGCATTGGCAGCTCATAATGGTTGGAATGTACATCAGTTGGACATAAAGACTGCATTCTTGAATGGAGATTTGCATGAGGAGGTGTATGTATCGCAGCCTCGTGGTTTTGTTCAAAAAGGGCAGGAAAACAAAGTGTGCAGGTTGAAAAAGGCTTTATATGGTTTAAAGCAAGCTCCACGAGCTTGGTATGAAAAGATACATGCATATTTGACTGCACATGGGTTTCAGAATAGTCCAACAGAAAGCACTTTGTATGTTAAACGTGTGGATGGTGTACATCTAATCATTGCTCTCTATGTCGATGACATGCTGCTCACAGGACCAAATGAGAGTCATATTGCTGATTTCAAGGCTGATTTGAATGCCTCTTTTGAGATGTCAGATTTGGGGCATTTGCATCATTATTTGGGGATACAATTTAAGCAGTGTGATGGAGGTATTGCTTTGTGCCAGACAAAGTATATTGAGACATTGTTGCGGAGATTTGGCCTTGAAGACTGCAAGCCTATTGCTACTCCAATGGAGACAGGTTTGAAGTTGAGTCTTCATGATGCTGGAGATCACTTTGATGTCACACTCTATCAGACAGCTGTTGGTTGCCTCATTTATGTATGCATTACGAGGCCGGACATTCAGTTTGCAGTCTCACAGGTGAGCAGGTTTATGCATAGCCCAGGGTCTCAGCATTGGGGGAAGGCAGTTAAATGCATCTTTCGCTACTTGAGTGGCACCATACATCTTGGGTTGTTTTATCCCAAGGGGGGATCATTGCCGCCAGATTTACATGCTTTTTCGGACTCAGATTGGGCTGGTTGCTATGACACAAGAGTGTCCACAAGTGGTTTTTGTTTCATGCTCGGTAGCTCATGCATATCTTGGTTCAGCAACAAGAAGCAACCTACTGTGGCCACTTCTAGTTGTGAAGCTGAGTACAGGGCAGCTTTCACAGCTACGGTTGAGTGTGTGTGGCTCAGACGGCTTATGGCTGACTTGGGTGTTGGACAGGAGTCTGCACCTCTATCTTCTCCGACAGTCAGAGCGCATTGGTAGTTGCGAGAAACCCAGTTTTTCATGCTTGCACAAAGCACATTGAGGTGCATTATCACTATGTCAGGGAGAGACTCTCAGCAGGAGAGATCAACTTGGCTTATGTGCCAACACAGGACAACCTCGCCGATCTTTTCACAAAGGCGCTTCCTCGTGAGAAGTTCGAAGCTTTCCGCAAAGCTTTGGGCTTGCTCCCCTTTGTGGACTGATCTACTTCGGGCATGGCACTCCCCTATACATGAGTGCCAGCTCTCGTTCACACCATCACTCCCAGGGAAGATTTGTTGCCATATATACATAGGCAGTGATGTGTGTGAACACACTTAGGACCGTCGGGGCACTTTTTTCCTCTTTAGGAGGTTTTTTCCCCCGGCTTGTATATACGCCCATCCTTCTAGGGCTAACTTATCTTTTGTATATTGATACAATCTAATACACTTTGTGTTGTGTGCATTCTTGCTTCTTCTTCTCCAAGCTTTGTGTGCTTTCCTACAACCCTAATTCCAACAAGGGTAAGATTCTGAGAGAAGCACATGATAGCCTGATAGCTGGACATCCAGGGTTTATAAAAACCCACATGTCTGTGAAGAAAAGCTTCTTCTGGTGGCCAGGACTCAAAAAGGATATACTTGATCATGTGCAGCAATGCTTAATGTGTCAGAGAGTCAAGATGCCAGGAAAACTACAGTCCCTAAACATTCCACAAATGAAGTGGGAATGTATCAGTATGTATTTTGTCATTGGACTACCTTCAGTGCAATCAGGTTACAACTCCATTTTTGTGGTAGTTGACAAACTAACCAAAGTTGCCTATTGATTCCCATGAAAGAAACCTACACTGTAGTGGATATTGCTAGAGTTTTCCTCAAGGAGATCTTCAGATTATTGCATGGCTTACCTAGGAGGATAGTAAGTAACAGAGATCCTAAGTGTAAGGCGAGACTGTGTGGAGAAGTGGATCGAATCAATGGAAGAATACTTTGATGTCACCGGTTACAATGAGAAGAGCAAAATGGCACTTGCAAGGCTGAAGATAGTGGAGACAGCTAGAGTGGTGTGGAGAAACCACTGCGAGACAAACCATCTCGACCGAAATACCCAAACCTGGACCGATCTCAAGGCTTACCTCAGAAAGAGATTTTGTCCCCCAAGATTTCTTGAAATTAAGATGAATGAATTCTTGGAACTAAAGCAGGAAACCCGAAAAATTGAAGAGTACCATCAGGCTTTTGCCCTTCTCCTTAAATATTCCCCTCAATTGGATGAAGAGTAGCTGATGGCCAGGTTCATTCGGGGAATGAACGAGCCATTGGATACTTTAGTCAAGAATGCCAAACCTATCTCAATGGTCGAAGCAGTAAGAATGGCGAAGGATTTCGCCAAAGCCTTTGATGTCAAAGTCTCACCAAAGCCAGCACCATCACCTTTCAAAAGGTTTTTATTCCTAGAAGGTGATTCCAACCTTCCTCCGCCTAAGAGATATCAGGGTCAAACCTAGGATATGGGAAGTTCCAGAATGGAATAAATGTCCTTTTCCCGAAACTCAATCCTCTGGAATTCAACTTCAAAAGTTCCACCCTTGAACAAGAGAGTGAAATGTTATAACTGTCAAGGGTTTGGACATCGCAGCATGGATTGCCCAACTCCTTTTGGATCAAGGTTTTCAGGGCAAGAAAGTCAGGGATCAAGATTCCAGACTCCAGCCCCTTTCGTCCAAGTAATCACGATTTTACCCGCCAAAATCAGGGAAATCCCAGAGGTAGACCCTTTATCCAACCTGCAGTTTCAACCCAAAGTAATGCAAGACCTCCAACTCAAAATAGGGGAAGTCAAAGAGAGAACACTGGAAGTGATTGAAGAAGAAGAAGAAGATGAAAGAGATCATACTCCACCTGCGAGATGAGGACATCTCGCGTTTTTTAAGTGGGGTAGAATGTAAGATTCCTCCCCCAGCCCCTAATGATGTCCAGTATCTTCCCCTGTAGTCAAATCCCTCTTCAGAAATATAAAAGATCTTGTTTCTATCAGTTTTGGTCTAGAGAGAGAAAATCTTCTAGAGAGTGGTAATTTAATTTTTAAATATTTTTGGATGGAAAAATATCTCTTCTTATTAAAATAAGTTCCCCCAAAAAGATTTCCAAATTGTGCATTAGAAATTAATGAGTAAATACTCACATAAGATGAAGAGTTGACTAAGGATAAGGTTAATAGTTAAAAAAGGGAAATATTTTTAAACTCCCAAATAATGAGACATTTTTATCTCTCCTCTCTCCTGTTTCAACTAGATCCAAAAAGTGAGCAAAACTGACAAAAAATGGTCAAAAATTGACCAAACTGATCTCGAAAATTCTAGAATCAGTTTGCTTGGTTAGAGGCTCACTTTTTCCTATAAATAGAAGCCCTCCCCTTTGTTGAAACTTAATAGTGTTTTTGCACTGTTACCCTACCTCTCCCAAGTGCCAAAAACAATGAATTTTACTCATAATTCATTAGTTTTTGACCTTCCCTCTTCCAAAAGATTGGTGGCCACTCTTGTCTCAAACAAGAGTTGAACCCTCAAACCATCAAGCCAAAGGAAAGCTCTCAAATTCATTAGTAAGTTGGTGATTCTTCTCTTTTCCATTTATTTTATGATTTTTATGGTTTTTTATGCTTTTTGTCTTCTCTAAAATTGCAAGTGATGTTATGCCTCATTGCAAAAGGCATTCCCCTCTCTTCTCTAGTAAATCCAACCATTCTTTATCCTAGGTGAATGATTAATGAATAAACTGAAGTTTTCCATAATGTTTCTCTTAAATAAGTAGAAAAATGTTACTTTAGAATGATTTAAATACTCTTGATGCATTTCTAATTAATTTTAGAGACTTAAAATTGAAAAATGGTCAGCCATACAAAGGAGGTTATGGCGAAATTTTTTTAAAATTTAGAAATAAGTATTATCTTTCATTATTCTAAAAGAGTAATCCTTATGAATTCTATATTCTAAAGTGTCATTTTCATGCATAGAAGATGTATTTTGATTATTTGTATAAAAGAAAATTAATTTAGTTTTATTATAAAAGTATTACTTTCATTATTATTGATTTTTATGCATAAAAGATTATTATTTTATTGTAAAAGTGTTACTTTTATCATATTTGATTTTCATGCATAGAGGTATGCATAAAAGATTATTATTTTATTGTAAAAGTGTTACTTTTATCATATTTGATTTTCATGCATAGAGGTATGCATAAAAGATTATTATTTTATGTTGTAAAAGTGTTACTTTTATCATATTTGATTTTCATGCATAGAGGTATGCATAAAAGATTATTATTTTATTGTAAAAGTGTTACTTTTATCATATTTGATTTTCATGCATATAGGTATGCATAAAAGATATTTTTATATTAAAAGTGTGATTTTCATCATAAATGATTTTATGCTTAAATTAGATGCATAAGAGAAATTCTTTTATTCTAAAAGTGTAATTCCTACTAAATTGGATTTATGAATGGAAAGATGCATAAAGAATTTATTTTAATCCAAATGTGTTATTCTCATCAATTTTAATTTTATGCATAGAAAGATGCATAAAGAAATCTATTTTTAGTTCAAAAGAGTTATTTTCGTCAATTTTGATTTTATGCATAGGAAGATGCATAAAGATTGATTTTTAATTCAAAAGTGTCATTCTCAATTAAAATGAATTTATGCATAGGAAGATGCATAAAAGATTGATTTTTAGTTCGAAAGTGTTATTCTCCTTAAAAAATTGGAATTTATGCATAAATAGAAGCGTAAAGAAATCTTATATCAAAAATGAGAATTCTCTTGTATTCTATAAATAGATATGAGGATGTGAAACGAACCAGATAGATGAAAATGAACAATGAATAGATGGACATGTATGTATGTGAAAGAATGGATGTAGTTATATGTATGTGAAAGAAATGATGTAGATATAGAATGTGGATGTGGATGTATGTGAATGTGAATGAGGATGTAGAATGTGGATATGGATATATGGATGCGGATGTAGATGTATGAATGTGAGTGGGGATGTGAAGGTATGAATGTGGATGTGGAAATGGAAGTATAGATGTGGATGTGGATGTGGATGTAGATGTGGATGTAGATGTGGATGTGGATGTGGATATAGATGTGGATGTGGATGTGGATGTAGATGTGGATGTAGATGTGGATGTGGATGTGGATGTAGATGTGGATGTATGAATGTGAATGTGGATGTGAATGTATGAATGTGAATGGGGATGTGAATGTATGAATGTGAATGGGGATGTGAATGTATGAAGGTGGATGTGGAAGTGGATGTGGATGTATGAATGTGAATGTGGATGTGGATGTATGAATGTGGATGTGAAAATGGATGTATGGATGTGGATGTGGAAATGGATGTATGGATGTGGATGTATGAATGTGGATGTGGATGTGGATATATGAATGCGAATATGTATGTGAATGGATATGAAGTCGATATGAAGGAATGGATGAGATGAGATGTCAAGTGAATCAGAATGTGAAATGAATAATATAATATGTGAACGAATGAGATGTAATGAGAAATGGATGTGATGAGACATAATGTAAATTAAGAAAGATAGGAATGGATGTTATGTGAAGTGAATGAATCTGATGAGATGGGATGGAAAATGATGTATCTTGTCAAGAATGGATACACTTATGAATTGGGTTTGGGTTAAGTAATATGGATTGATGTGGAACAAACTGGAAAGATGTGAATTCATTATAGAAACTGTATTTGTGATCTGTTTGTAAATGACTATTTTATGTCAAGAATGCTGGGGAAGCATTTTGACTATCTTGAGAATGTGGACGTGAAGACCTGCCTGATAAAGTTGCAACTACTGTACAGAGAGTCAATGGAGGACGTCTCGCGTAGCAAGGTCGGCCGAGGTCTTGACCAGCCTCGGTTCGATTTAAATGGTGACCAGCCTCGGTTCGATTTAAATGGTGAGCTTCCGCCGGTACGGTGGATGAGGGACCAAGGAAGCGGCCTATGAGTGAAGCGCTAGGTGACCTGCGAAGAATCCTAGAGGGTGCTGACCATACGGTGCTCGGGCTCTGGGTCACCGAAGATACCCACACGTGCGTCGTGGAAGATATTGGAATAAGGAGTAAGAGTTGTTTTCTGAAACTGGGCATGGATCTGGTTGATTGACCTTGCTGGTCCTCAACGGATGAGTCCATGGCTCTTTTATATGGATCTGTTGGTTGATCTTGCTGATCTTCAACGAGGATTCCATCTTGATTTTATAAGTGATGATCTATTGGGTACTATAAACTAGGAACTATAGAAAAGGCCCCTGAGTGAATAGGTGGTGAGCGTTCTAGTTGCCAATGATGCCATAGATATTACGATGAAGGAATGATTGGAAATTAAGATTCAATCAGATACTTGGAAGTTTATGATCAGTAACACTATGATTTCTTTAAATGATTGAATTAAATACATTTGAATCTAAGAGAAAGGCAATTTCATATTGGGTGTGTAAGTGGTGTGACTGGAGTTAAATTTGCATGAACATCCGGCTAGGGGGCCTGGGAACTCTTTTCCTTGGTACCTGGGACAAAAGCTAGCCAAATTCCTAATTGGATCCCATCACTACAATGGTTGGGCGGTTGGCTAACCCATGGGACTGGATGGGGTTATGCTGGACTGATGGATCCGTAAATCGAGACTTAATTTCTGTTTAGTTTGATAGATGAAGTAAATCCCGGGCAAAAATTGTTCTATGGAAAAAGGATCAACGACTGTGCCTCTCGATGAGGAAAAAAACGTTGGTCTCTATGATCCAAGTGCAATCTGTCCCTTGAATCTGACTATGGAACTTACGAGTTCGGTTAGATCAGTTCAGTTAAGTAAGGCTTTTGACTACGTTAGGGAAAAGTTATCCTGGTGGAATCGCCCGTGCTTTCTGAGCAAGAGAAGTTTTTCCGAGTTTGGTTTGGAAGAATCAAGGAATTAGTCACCTATCCGGATATCCGTGGGTGAGGTCCCAAGTGTGGGACCCTGCCCCGTGCAAGATGTGCTACTTTCGCTACTGGCACCTCGAATCCGTTGTGCGGTGGGGACAGGGATCCTACACTAAGTTCACATCAAAATTCTGGATTGCATTCTTCGAAGCAGTAGGAACTTTCTTGGATCTCAGTACACCCTATCACCTCGAGACAGATGGTTAGACTGAAAGAGTGAATCAGGTAATAGAAGATATCCTTCGGTCATGCTGTGGGCAGGGAACCCAAGAAGTGGTTAAGCCATTTGTACTTGGTTGAATTTGCTTACAATGCTTCTTATCATCGAAGCATCGAAATGAGCCCTTTCAAAGCTTTGTATGGACAAGATTGCCTTACACCATTGACTTGGTCCGACCCATTGATCAGAGTCGAGATGTCCAGACAGATGCTTGATGACATGGACTAGCAAATGCAATCAATCCGGAAAGATATTAAGGCTGCCCAAGATAGGCAAAAGCAGTATGCAGATAAAAAGAGATCAGAGAGAGTGTTTGAAGAATCAGATATGGTCTTCATTCGAGTAACGACCAAAAAGAAGTTCCTTATCTTTAGGGAAGTACAAGAAGCTCTCTCCCAGATACTGTGGACCGTATGCTGTTATAAAGAAAGTAGGCAATTTAGCTTATAAACTTCTTTTGCCTCCCCATCTCAAGATACATGATGTATTCCATGTCAGTTTGCTTAAGAAATATATACCCAGCCCGAGTCACGTGCTTGATGAATGAACAATTGATTTCTCTGACTCAAGACCAGATGGTACTCGAACCTGAAGAAATCCTTGACGTTCGGGAGAAGGTTCTTAGGAGAAGATTCCTCAGTTTTTAGTCAAGTGGAAGTTCTTCCCTCTAGAAAATGCCACTTGGTAGAAAGAAGAAGCGTTGGTAAAAGATTACCCCCACTTTGGGAGATGAGGACATCTCGTGTTTTTCAAGTGGGAGAGGATATAAGATTCCTCCTCAGCTTGGATAATGAATAAGCTTTTACCTCAATGCCCTGTAATCATTTCCTATTTCAGAATGCAAGAAAATATTATTTTCCTTGTTTTTGCTTAGAAAGAAGAAAAATTCTAGAGAGAGATAATTCAATATTGAGGTATTTTTGGATATAAAAATTCTCCTAATATCTAAATTATATTTTTCTAAAACAGAAGTTCAAAATAAATTCTCCAATGTGCATTAGGAATCAATAAAAAATCGTATAAGGGACCTTAGTCTAAGGGTCTACATTTTCAAAAAAATTTGGATTATGGTCCAATTAAGGTTCTAATGGGCCAATAGGATTAATCTAAGTGTTGGGATGAGATAAATCCAAAGAATAAAAGAAAATACCCAAAAATAAGAAATGCTGACATAAGATTAAGAGTTGATTGAGTACAAGGCTTACTAGTTAAAAATTAAGAGATATTAGTAAAAAAATGAGATATTTAGGAGAAATGATGCATTTTTGACACCTCAGTAAGGAGGGAATGCCACATCAAGGAGGTGCCTTTTTCTTCATGATTACTTGAGTTTTTAATCCAAAAAGGGATATTTTTCTCTCTCCTCTCTCCTGGACCAAAGTGGATCAAAAAGGGAGCCAAACTGATTCAAATCTTGTCCAAATTGAGTCAAACTGAAGCTAGAAAGCTCTCGAACCCAGTTGGACTTGGTTAGTGGCCTCTCTCACCTATAAATAGACCCTCATTCCTGTATTCTCATCTTTGAGCTATACCATGCCAGTATTACCTTAAAATAATCATATTTCTATTATCCCTTAATTTTCCTCGTCTTTTGGGGAGCTTAGAACTTCTGTCTCTCTCCAACAACTCTTGAAGTTGCTCTTCTCCTCTTGGTAACTACTAAAGGAAAGAATCAAGCCAATCTTAGAGGTAAGATTGATTTTTATGGTTTTTTTTCAATTTCCTCGAATGACTTCTTCTTCTCAACCCCTCTCAAGCTTGAGAAGCTTTCAAAATGATTGTTTTTATTCAAATCAAGCTTTTCCTAAGATTCTTAATGTTTAATTAGAATTAAGTTAATCTTTATGCTTATTTGTAATGCTTTCCTTAAGTAAATCTCTCTTAAAAAGAATAGTCATCTTTATGGCTAAGTCTTTAGCAAAAGAATGTTTCTCAATGATAATCTCTTATTTCAAAACTAAACTCTAGGCTTGATGAGCTAGAGATTAAGAAAATGATATTTTCATGATTTTGTGCTAGTAAAAATAATGGTTATTTCTTTTTAGATTGTTTATAAGTAGATAAAAATTACTTTAATTCATTGTAAATGAGAAAAGGATTATCCTAGTAAATTGGGAAAAGAGGAATGTCTAAATTAGCTTAATCTAGTGGAACAGTCATAATTATGGTTAAAATTATGATTTGAATACATAGTTTAAATTTAAGCTTAAAAGAAGAACTTCTATCATATTTTCATTACAAGCTTTTATTCTTTTAGAAAATTTGAGGATTATCAGTAATAGCAGCGTAGCTATGGCAAAATTTTCAAGAAAAAAATACATATCTTATTTTTATTCATAATACTAAAAGAGGAATTCCTACCATATTGTAGGTTTAGAAATTTTAAGCAAAAGAATGATTTTTACCATATTCATGAAAGAATACTTTTTTGTATTTATGCCTAATTATTTAATTAAGAAAAAAGAGAAATTTTTGATAAATTTATTTTATGCATAAGAATTTTTAAATGATAAAAGAGGAATTCCCATGACATTTGGGATTCAATCATTTAAATGCAAAAAGAGGAATTTTTGGCATATTAAAAAAATGGATATTTTTATTTAATTTAAAAGAGGACTTTTCTTGGTATTTAGGTAGAAAAAGGTCTAAATTAATTTTGATGATAAAAGAGGAGTTTTCACCAAATTTCCACAGAAAATTAGGGTGTACTAATGTTGATGATGATTAAATTGGTGGAAAGAATATTCTTAGATATTTTTATGTGGATAAATCAACAAACTGATATATACCCAAAATTGGATTAGTGGAAGAAGATTATTTTTATAAAATCCCGATATTCTCATATAGAACTATTTTTTTAATTCTATTGTGGTTAGGAAGGAAAGAAACTCATAAAGTTGAAATTTTTCTTACGATTAGAAGTTCCGTAATTTATCTGAAGAAAATCCTTAGGAATCAAAGTTAGAAGTAAACCGAATAATTTTGGTTAGACCACGGTTGTGAGAATGGCCCATCTCTCGAATTTGAATCAAGCTAAAACCTTGTGTGACCAATTCCAAATCTTGACACAAAGAATAGATTACCGTTGAATTAGAGTAGTTTTCCCTTAACCGAAATCACCAAGAATCAAGTTGGAAATTCAGTCAAATGATGGGTAGATTACCCTGATGTAAGATCAATGATTCTCATTAAGAAAATCTGGATTATGGGAGGAGAAAGGGTTTTGTGGAATCAAACTCAAATCGGGAATTCTATTTGCATAGAACCTCTATTTTTTAAAGGACTGTTTTATACCAAAATGCTGGAGGAAGCATTTGGTTTGTGATTAACTAAGGAGAGACTCGTTGTTGTTTGCACAACAGCTGGTGGGGAGTCATCAAGGGACGTCGCTCACGGCAAAGCCTGCCAAGGTCTTGACCAGCCTCGGTATGGTTAAAATGGTGCGCTTCCGGTAGGATGGGCGAGGACCGACGAAGCGGTCCCTGAGTGAAGTGCCAGGACACCTAAGTAGGATCCTAGAGGGTTTTGACCAGGTGATGGATGGGCTCGCAGTAGGACACCCATGTGTATGTCGAGGAAGATACAGATGAACTGGAAGGAATTACTTTTGTGAGCTGAATTTTGATATTGGATCTTGTTGGTTGACCAGTTGGTCTTCAACGGAGAGTCCGAATGATATATTTTTGTAAAACAATGGACTCAATATTTTGGAGGATTATGATTAGTAATACTATGATTTCATTGAAAGATTGTTTTAAAGACAACCGAATCTGTTAAAATGGCAATTTCATATTGGGTGTGTAAGTGGTATGACTACCTTGAATTTTGCTTGAAGCACCGGCTAGGGGGCCTGGGAACTCTTTTCCTTGGTACTCGGGTAAAACATAACCAAATTTTTATAAAGGAATCCCACCAATACAGTCGTTGCGCAGTTGGCTAACCCATGGGCCGTAGGCTAGATCGGGGGATTCTTGCGATACAAATAGTTACGATTAATTTACGTTAGCTAGATTAAGTCCTAGGAAGACCTTGTTCTGTGGGAATCAGCGGGATGTGCCTCACTAAAGGAGGAAAAAAGCGGTGATTCTATGGACCAAGTGCAAGTCTCTTCCTTGATCTAGCCATGTGACTTTCGGGTTCGGTCGAATCAGTTGGTTAGTTAAGACTTTGGCTCGTTAGATCAATTCTCCCATTAGATGATTTTCCTAGTGTAATCGCCCATGCCTTCTGAGTGAGGGAAGTTTTCCCGGGTTTGGTTTCGGAGGAACCGTCGGGCTAGTTTCTTGTCCGGACATCTGTGGATGAGGCCCCGAGTGTAGATCACTGCCCTACGCGGCGAGAGGCTGACGGTGCTTCTGCCAGCACCATTGGAGGGGGCATCACAAAGGGGGTAAGGGTCTCATACCACAGTTCTCAATGCATTGCCAGATTCTTATCAGAGTTTTGCCTCTACCCTTAGACTCATGATGAAGGGAAATCCAAATGCACTTACATTTGATAAGTTGGTTTCAGTACTCTTGCAAGAAGAGCAGTCTAGGCAAAACAGATCTGTTATGTGAGTTGGTGAGACCAAGCTTTTGTTGCCAGCCCCAGAAAGGCAAAGGTAAAGATTCTTCGCATGGTGGCTATAAGCCAAAATCAGAATCCTTAGGTAAGGATGCAGAGAAAGAAGGTGATAAGCCTAAAAAGAAAGGCAAGTGTCACTATTGCAGGAAACCAGGGCACTACATAAATGAGTGCAAGAAAAGGCTAGAGAAGGAGAAAAAGAAAGAATCGGGCATGGCTATTGGCTGATGCATCTGCACCAAGTGCAGAGAAGAAGGAATTTGTAAGTTTTGCTCAAGATGATTCGGCATGGACTGTTTATTGCAGTTATGAACCTTTTGTTCATTATGTATGCATGTCAGTGGGTGGCAGAATCAGATGCTTGGTACTTTGACAGTGGTGCTAGTAAGCACATTACTTCACATTCCCCCAACCACCACACCTTCAAAGGTAGATGACAGGTCTACCCAACCCAAGGTTAGTAATTTAAGTTGGGAGGAAGTGTTGGTAGGAGCAAAGGTGAAAATCACACTTCCTCAATTATGTGGTTTGAGCCAGGAAATAGGAGAGGAGTAGGAGAGAAACTGCTAGGCTTGGTCCAACATTAGATGGATTCAAAGAAAACTAGGGGTGAAGCCACATCTAGTAGTAGTGGGTGATGGCCCAGGCAGCAAGCAAGGGTACACCTCATTGCCCTAGGACTGGCCGATCGCCAAAGCCCGAGGGTGATAGTCTCCATGGGAGGAGCTCAAATTACAGCGGCCACCATTGTGGATGGTGGTTCTGGTGTTAACATCATGCCTGAAGCTACTAGGCAAAGAATGAGATTCAGTCTATGCATTGGCACTCTATGCAGTAGTGCACAATATTTGTACATATAACCTACTATTGTAAGGTAGGAGAAGTTGTCAAAATAGTTCACTTCTTCATATCAGATGATGTGATAGAGTGCATGATACATTTTTTGTCCAACATTGCTTCATGTTGTGCTATGAGTGGATAAAAGAATTGCGGGCTACACCAAAGAGGCATTGGTTTGGTTTGATAGGGTTGCTTCATAGCTCAACCACACTTTAATAAGTGTTTCAGATACTCCAAATTACTCAACGCTCATCTCTGGAATCTGTCCCAAGTGCAAGAACCATCACATGTGCAAATGGTTCCTCATATCCTATTAAAGGAGTTGGTAGAGTTGTGCTCACTGTTGTAAATGGGGGTTCATTTACTCTTTCTAAAGTTTTATATGTGCCAGACATTAAGAAGAACTTACTGTTAGTTTCACAGCCTTAGCCTTGTTAGGCTTGATGATGAAATTTGTGGATGATGGTTATTCTATCATTGTCCTCAGGATAGAAATGATGGTTATTCTATCATTGTCCTCAGGTAGTACCTTGTTTCATGGCCTATACAAGATGGATGTATTTGAGAAGTTGTAGCATGATGCTTGTTTAGTCTCTACGACTTGTGCTATGAGTGATGTAGAATTATGGCATACACAATTTGGCCATTTGAATTACGGTAGTTTGTTATGCCTTCAAGGCATGATATGGTGTCTGAGTTGCCAACTCTTGAGACCCCTACTAGACATGTATGTGAGGGGTGTATTCTTGGTAAAATGCATCAGGTGTCATTTTCAAAGGATGGATATGTGAGAGCTATTAAGAAATTACAGCTTATACATAGTGATGTTGTATGTGGTCCTATGAGGACACCATCTATTGGGAGATATCTCTACTTCGTCACTTTTATTGATGATTACTCCATATATAGTTGGGTGTATCCATTAAAGTAGAAGTCATAGGTCTTTATGTGCTTTAGGCACTTTGTATCCATGACTGAAAATGCATATGAATGTAAAGTTGGCACCATTCATTCAGATTGAGGGGGGGGTATATGTCCAAGGAATTTCATGCATATATGGTTGAAAAAGGCATAAGGTATCAATGTGTAGTGCCATACACACCTCAGTAAAATGGTGTGACTGAGAGGAAGAACAGGTCTCTCATGGAGATGGCATGATGTATAGTGAAAGCCCAAGATTTACCTCATGGTTTTTGGTTGGAGGCAACTATGTGCGCAAACTATGTGTTGAACAAATGCCCTACCAAGGCCTTGCAGTCTAAAACTCCTTATGAAGCTTGGCATGGCAAGAAGCCTTCTATGGCTCATTTGCGTATTTTTGGTTGTCTTGATTATGCTCTTGTGCCTGAGCAACAACGCAGTAAGCTTGATGATAAGGCAGTTAAATGCATATTTCTAGGATATAGTTCAGAAAGCAAGGAATATAGACTCTACCATCTAGCCTCAAAGCAAATTTTGGTAAGTAGAGATGTTGTTTTTTGTCAAAAACTTAGTTCATTCCATGCTTTCATGCAAAAAACAGCATAATGTATGCTCATAGGATATGTTTGATTCACTCCTACCTTTGTTTAATGGAGGGCAGCCATATGTAGAGCAATTGAATGCTTAACCAAGTGCTGAAATTTAGCCTTTATAGGTGCAAAATCAGCCTACAAATCAACCTTTTGATGAGGCAATTATTGAGGATGTAGTGGATGAGGAGAGAGCAGCCATAGAAGAATCTAGGCGTATGCAAAATGGCTTGTGCAAACATTAAGGGATAGCAAATTGGCATCTCCTTTACCTAGTAGAACTCGTGCAGGTTCTCATCATGTAGATTATTCTTATGTGGATCATGTTCTCATTTCTCCTTTATGTAATGAGGAGGAACCCGTTTCCTTTGAGGAAGCACATGATGATGATCATTATGCAGGACGAGTATAATGCTATAATCAAGAATGATACTTAGTATTTGACAGATCTATCCCATGGCAAGAAGGCCATTGGTACTAAGTGGGTTTACAAGTTAAAACGCAAAGCAGATGGTAGCATTTATCGCTACAAGGCCAAATTTGTTGCAAAGGGGCATGTCCAACAAAGGGCATTGATTATGATGAGACCTTTGCACCCACATCTCGTATGACTACCATTAGGTGTCTCATTGCTTTGGCAGCACATCATGGGTGGAATGTACATCAGTTGGACATTAAGACTGCATTCTTGAATGGTGATTTACATGAGGAGGTGTGTATGTATCGCAGCCTATTGGTTTTGTTGTGAAAAGGAGAAGAGCCTAAAGTATACAGGTTGAAAAAGGCTCTTTATGGCCTTAAGAAAGCTCCTAGAGCATGGTATGAGAAGATTTATGTAGACTTGGTTGCAAATGATTTTTGCAATAGTCCAACAGAGAGTACCCTCTATGTGAAGAGGAGTAAGGATACATTTTTGGTCATCGTTCTATACGTTGATGACATGCTGCTCTCACGGGACCCGATATAGATCAGATTTTAGCCTTTAAGGCTGATTTGTAGTCATCGTTTGAGATGTCAAATTTGGGGCCCTTGCATTACTATTTGGGGATTCAGTTTATGCAGCGCAATGATGGCATTGTTATGTTTCAATCTAAATATATATAAAAGCTATTGAAGAGGTTTAATCTTGAAGACTATAAACCTGTGGCTACACCTATGGAGACAGGTACTCGACTTAGTCTTCAAGATGCAGGAGACTCTTTTGATGCTAGTTTATATCACAGCAGGCTATTGGATCCCTTCTTTATGTGTGCAACATGAGGCCAGATATATAGTATACGATCTCACAGATGAGTAGATTTATGCATAGCTCAAGTACGAAGCATTAGCAGGCTATTAGGCGAGTTTTTTGCTATTTATAAGGCACTCAGTATTTTGGATTATTTTATCCAAAGGGGGTGAGTCGTCACAGCTGCATGCTTTCAATGATTCAGATTAGGCTAGATGTTATGACAGACGAGTGTCCACTAGTGGGTTTTGCTTTCGTCTTGCTGAGTATAGGGCAGCTTTTACAACTACAGTTGAGTGTGTGTGTGGCTCAGATGCCTTAGCTGATTTGAGTGTTCTAGCACTATGGCTTTCATTGATATAGCCAGAGCACATTAGCAATTGTGAGGAACTGAGTGCTTCATGCTCACACTAAGCACATTGAGGTGCATAACCACTATGTCAGGGAAAGACTCTCTGTAGCAATAGAGATCAGGTTGGTCTATGTGCCTATTGAAATTATGGATCAAGCTCTCCTAAAGACATAACATCTACCTAATGAAAATAAACTAATCCTATACTAATCACAACACTAATATACTCTAATGACATTGCTAATCTAAGGTGGATAAAAATGAAAGAGACTCATTGTAATGAGCGTGTGCTAATTAAGTTTAGACTCAAGTTCAGTTAAGTTACAAGATGGAAACTTGTACTCATAACAAGACTTGAGATGTTGTGCTTCTATTCCATTGCTTGAAATGTCCTCCTTTTATATAAGGAGAGTACAACTTAGCTTTTCTCTTGCATGTGGGATAATTCTTACTTGGTGATGTGGCTTCTCACACTGATTCCATATTTTCCTTGTGCTCTTTGGTACCACATTTCTCAACACCCCCCCTCGGTACCAAATCTTTGGGCTACGCAAGGTGGTTAGATGTTGGTTACATAATGTTCTTTGAATTTTTCCTTTCTAAATTCCCCTATGTGCTATGAGCAACTTTGGCCCATGTGCTACTTTGTCACTTCCCCCCCTTAATGCTACTTTGGCTCTTAGGTGAGGGATGAATTTCTAGCTTGGGTATATCATTGGTCCCAGAGGCTAGTTACAAGCACTTTTTGTAGGAAGTAAGATTTTTTACCAACACATTTTTGTTTAAGAGATGGGTAGTGAGATGAATTTTTACTGCAAGGCTTTTGCCACTTTTCTTTCTTCATTTTTCTTGTAGCCTTCATGTTTGGTGCTACCTACGCTTGTATACTCATTTGGTTGCAGTGTTTTTACAATGGATTTTCACACACATTAGCATGCTTATCTGGTCGCTTTTACAAAGATTTTTATCCAAGAGATTTTTTTTTTCAAGTCGGGTTATACAAGGTCTTTTGATAAAGATTGTTAAAGCTTTTACTGAGATTGATGATCTTTGTGTTGGTGAAGACTTTGCCAATGAGATCTTTGATGCCAATGAGCCACACATGACATGCCCATGTGAAAAAACCCTTAAGAAGGGCTCTTTTAAACCAAGAGATAACCCTATATCTTTCCCTTTTTATAAAAAAAGAAAAAAGAAAAAAGGAAATGTGTGGCTGTGGTCAGCGTTTCTTTTTCTTTTCTTTCTTCTTCTTTTTTTGATGTTGCCTGCTTGTGCAACTACTCTGGATTCGAGCTTGATGAGCTCGCATTGCAGATGACTTCTAGTGTACTATAAAAGTGGTGTCTCTCGACCTTCTCTTTGCGCGTATATCAAGGACTCCTCTTCTCTCTTCTCTTTCTTTGCCGCCTTTGCTCTCTTCCCTTCATAGTGTTAGTCGTGGAGCTCTGCACTAGAGTTGTATTGCTTGGTTTGCTGGCTACGACAGGCTGTAATGTATTGCTTAGCCAGATGTGCAAATGTGTGCTTGCTTGAGGCTCTCAATACTTTGCTAAAGGGGTTGTTGGACAGCTCCTAGGAGCTCTCTAGGGGTTTGTTGCTTTAGTATTACACGATGCCCACTTGCTCTATTTCACTCTATGACCTCAAGAACCTCTCTTTCTCTCTCTCAAAGGCACATATTCCAACCCTAAAAAATAGAATACCAAGCTAGTAATAAAAATTATGTTCTAGCTAGATAACCTTTAATCCAATGCTTAAACACTCTCTAACCTTCAAGATAATTACTTACAAATTGAAACTAAGCTAAGCTAGGAGAGCTAGACCTAAGCTCTGATACCATTTTGAAATTATGGATCAAGCTCTGATACCATTTTGAAATTATGGATCAAGCTCTCCTAAAGACATAACATCTACCTAATGATAAACTAATCCTACACTAATCACAACACTAATCTACTCTAATGACATTGCTTATCTAAGGTGGATGAAAATGAAAGAGACGCATTGTAATGAGTGTGTGCTAATTAAGTTTAGACTCAAGTTCAGTTAGGTTACAAGATAGAAACTTGTACTCATAAAAAGACTTGAGATGTTGTGCTTCTATTCCATTGCTTGAAATGTCCTCCTTTTATATAAGGAGAGTACAACTTAGCTTTTCTCTTGCATGTGGGATAATTCTCACTTGTGGTAATGTGGCTTCTCATACTCACTCCATATTTTCCTTGTGCTCTTGGCACCACATTTCTCAACAGTGCCTACACATGACAACATGGCATATTTATTCACACGAAGGCTCTTCCTCATAAAACGTTTAAATCTTTTCATAAAGCTTTGGGCTTACTGTCTTTTTAGGATTGATCGACCATACCCTGTACATGTTCACATCATCACTCCAGGGGGGATTCGTATCATTATTTGTAGTGATGTGTGTGAACACACTTAGGACCACCGGGACACTTTTTCCCTCACTAGGAGGTTTTTTCCCTCGTGTGTATGTACAGCCTCTTGTCTACTCATTTTGGGGTGTGTACCTATCTTTTGTATCTGGCACACATTTGTTCATTCTAATCTAGTGAGTTTGTGTGCTCTCAAGCTTCTCTATCTTGTGTGTGTGCATTGTTGCAACCCTAACTCTAATTCCAACATTCTTCTCTCTTTCTCCCTTTATAACTTCCCTTTTTCTCTCTCTTTCTCCCTTTATAACTTTTCCTTACCTCTCTCTTCTCAGTCTTATCATTATTGCTCACCTTCTCTCCCTATCCTATTTCCTTTCTCTTTTAGTCTTCTTCCCTTCTATTTTCATTATCTCTCTTACTCCTTTTCCTCCTCTCCCTCTTGTTTCTCATCTCTTACTTTTTACCCTTTCTCTTCTCCTCTCCTTCTTGTCCTCAATATAGCGCCTTCTCAACTCAAAAGAGGAGGAACATGGGTATTTTTAACATTTAACCACGATATGAAAGTAGCTGCTGGCACCGTGTTACATACATGTAAACTCCAATGTCGATATTGTGCATGGAGTTACTTTACCGTCTATATATGTTGGTGTATTAATCAAAGATGTCAAAGTAGGAGAAGTGTCGCTTTCGCATTAAATCAAACCAAAGGGTACATCATTTTATGGCCAACAAGAGATTGCATAAGTAGTTTTCTATTTTTTCTTTCCTTGTGAACTATGTTTATTTTTATTATTTTACTTAAATTAACTTATCTTATATATGTCATTGTGTTTAGATTGATTCACACACAATGGGTACAAAAAATGTAATTAAATATCCAAAGCTTGGAACGATTAAATTCCACTACTAACCCTCACAAGCAAGCCAAGAAGTAACAAGCATAAAGAAGAGCAGGAAAACAATGCAAGAAGAAGATAATGATTGGGTACCTCCACAAAAAAATCTAAATCGATTATCTAAATCTACAAAAAAAGGTGCATCTTTGAAATCCATGAAAGAAAGAAAGGAAATAGAAGAGGTGGAAGAGGGTATTGAAAAATAAGGTGAGAATGAAGACCACTTCATGGTCCACATGCAACTCGTATGCAGCTGCTTGAACTTCTACAAGGCAGTTTAAATAGAGTAAAGGTAATTGTTATCCACTTTATAATTAATCTTACAAAAGCTCTTATTTTGAGTAGTAAACACAAACTTTGTATGTACATTACATGTGAAAAGTTCTACTCATTTTCCACCTATTCCCTTGTGCAAACTTGTGCCTAAGAAGAGTGTAGTTTAGGTATAAGAAGCTTGCAAGGGAATTTTACACAAATTACTATGCTATCACGTAGATAGGTGGTGCAGGTTCATTTGCTCTGTCAGCTCATCCCATAATTCTATTAGAGAAGTATCATAGGATGCTGCTAGTAGATGGGATGACATATGGCAAAATGAGGAGTTCGAGAATGTGATCAAAGACACAGAGTGGGCATTCTTGTCTAAGAAGATGCTTTATGTATGGGACAACAATTATTGCATTGTGGCATGGATGGAGGAGATAAGAAAATGTGAATCATCTTAACATGCTAACTCTTTGAATGTAGTGTTAAGTTTTAAAAATAGAAATGGATTAATTAGGTTCACAATGAATGTAGCATTCAAGAATGTTGTATCAAGACATCCATGTGGTGACACTATCCTAATTGAATTTAATGAGGATAATGAGGGGGAGGTCCTCATCCTCATAGCACGCTTAAATAGGTAAGGGAACATATACATTACGAGAACATTTGTTTTAAATCTCTTTGACTTAGGATGGTCCAAGTGCAGTATGTTTTTTTATTTGCCACCATAACTTCTAATTTTTTTCCATTGGATGAATGAAGTGGGCTATGTTTTGTCATCTCTTATGGATAAAGTGTGCTTAGATTAGAAAATAAAGAAATAATTGTGAAGCACACATGGGTGATGAACAAGGCATGGATGGAGAAGCATGCTTGGATGCAAAAAAAAGGCTCGCTTATCTTGGTACAACTGTGAACTTTTAGAACTATCCCAAATAGTATTCCAGGAAAAATCTTTATATGACTTGGTAGAAGAATAAATAATTCTTACATTTACAATATAAGCTTAGCATCTATATATTATTATACTAATGAAGTAACCTGTGAAATATAGGATGAATACCTCGCTGCCACTAGAGAGATTGATCCCCTTCTTGTAGATACTTTGCCTACAAAGGAGTTTGAAGACAAATGGAAAACTAATTTTTATAAAGATGAGCAAAGGTGGAGGCATGCTACTAGACAGTTAGCCACGATTGCAAACACTACACAAGGAAATAGTTTTTTTGAGTAAGAAAACCTATGGTCTTCCCTCTTATTCCTTTTGATAGGCAACGATGTAAATTGGTTTTAATGTTGCGGTTTGATTTTGGTGTTGGTGTTGCAGTCGACTAGTGCAAGTAAATTGGGATGGTAGACCAGATTGTTTGATGGAGGACATGCTATATAGCTTGGCATCCAACCCATTATCAAATGACCAGAAATCTATGATTTTAGATATCTTGATTGATGGAGATTATTAAAGGCTTAAGAACTTGCAAATCTCAAAGATTAAGTAGTAATTATTTTCCCTATTTTATTCATATATACAAAGCATTGTATCTTGTATTAATAACAATTTCAATGGTAACACAACAAGTGTAAGTTTATTCAGAGATTGGCTAAGATGAGAAATGATATGGCACGAGATTGGAGCACAAGGTGTGGTAGTCCTTACAAAAATTACAAATAAGTACCAAATATAATTTCTAGATACATTTAAGGAGGAACTCGTCGATCTCAAAAGATTGTATTTTGGGAAGCTATTTGAGGAAATGGAGGAGTCCCTAAAAAGCCAAGACATGGTAGCTTCAAATTCTACTGTCATCAAAACTACTAAGCATGTGGTATTCAGGTGCGTAACAATATAGAAAGACCACTCACTAATTTTTTGTGTTCTTGTATTCATAACTTCAACAGAAACAATTGTATGTAGATGGATTCGTAAGTACCATGTCGAGAATTATATTGCAACTATGCTAGCCATTGTAAATGAGTGGAGGGATCCAGGACATGAGAACACAATGTATACAAAGCAATAACTTTAAGAACTTTGGGATACATGGGTGTACAAGAGATATCCACTATTCCTTTACTTCCAAATGGAAAATTTCCTAGGATCGAGAAGGAGATGTACACTCAGGCTTGTAAATTAAAGCAATGAACTATATATCTACTCGTGCTAATTAGATTTTCTAGTAACTTTTTAATATTATATCCTATTGAATCGTGATTTATATTGTGAAGACTCAAATTTTACGTGACTAATCACATCTTCAAGAAAAAGGCAAAGAGCTTATGGAAGATCTAGAGGGGCTGATGAAGATGAAGAGGATGATGAAGAGAATGATGATGATGAAGTGGAAAAAGTGCCAGATAAGGATGCCACGAATGAAGAGGAGGAAGAAAATGCAAGAAGCGAAGAAATGACGAGGATGCTCACTGCATCAGAGTATGTATGACTATAGCGATACTGAGGATGACATTCAACCCATCAAGACAATCTTGGAAATTGACAAAGCGGATCATGTTGTAACATATGCTGGCCACTCTTTTAATCATGATTGATTACTTTATTATTAAATAGTTGGACTACTAATGTAGATGATTTGGTTATGGGTGCAGGTAAGCTTGGCAAAGGTAAAGCACCAAATGCAGGATTTCGACATAATAATCCACCTGACCTAAGTGTTTTGACACCAACCTAAATGAATTTGTGCGGTATGATTTTACTAAATAGTAATGACAATGTAATGTTTATGTGTAGTGAATGTACTTACAAAATGTATACTTTGCAGGAGTGTCTCATGGTATGATAAGTACAGTAGTCCTCGGTGTTTCAAGCGTGTTGCAACATCAAAGTGCAAGCTTCTCTACTATTGTTTCATATTTTTGCGAAGGTGAGAGAATTTGTAGGGGGATCAATCCTTTCAAGATAGGGCATGTAATTCAGAACTAGGAGAGTCCGGAGGAGCTAGCACATTTTCAAGATATGTTACAAATTGTGAAAGAGGAAAATTAGACCTTTAATATTTAAGGTGCCAATACAAGCACAAGATGTGATTGTATTATAGTGAGGTTGCCCATAGGAGGTTCTATTTATGGCTTCCTATGGAATCTCTATTTACAGGACCATGGTACATGGAGATTAGATTATTCCACAAATTAAATAATAATAAAAATTAAACCATAACATCATAGCATAAATCAAAAGCATGAAAAATCAAAGAACACAAGATTGGGTACAATCTCCCCCCCTGACGTGTGTGGCTCCACTCCCACACGCGGTATTTAAATCATATTAATAAATTTAGCCCTTGGAGCCATAAATAGCATAGCTTTTCCAAAATTGGGCTTTTTACAAAATTGAACCATAGTCCAATGCTTTAAAGTATCTCATAAAAAATAAACCTTGCCCAACATATGTACAATGGGCCAAACCATACAAAATCAAATATTTAGCACACATGTGCTTGGCTAGATAATCTCGTCCAATGTCCACCTTGGTCATCTCGAACTCATGATCTATACTCAACATAATCCACAATGTTAGATCACAATTACTTTGGAATCATTCACAAAAATAATTATAACAAATGGAAAATCATTCACTACTATGCTTCATAGATGAACCATGAATCACACATAATTAATTGGATTCACTCCCATGATAAAATATTTTGAAAAATCTCACTCCCATGATAGTCCTCCCATTTGAGAAGACAATCGTCGTCGGTTGTAATTATCAACACACACGCGAGTGATCAAACATATTAATTGTTCCCACATTGGATTCACTCACAATGTCATTATGAATTTAAGTGGATTCACTCCCACACATATTCTCACACGTGTCTTAAAGATGATCGGATTCACTCACGATTAAATTTACAGAACCTTTACACATGTCACACGTGTCTTAGAGTTGATCGAACTCACTCACAATCAAACTCCTACATTGGATTCACTCACAATGTTTTCATACGTGTCACACATATTCACAAAGTATATCATACATTTCACACGTGTCACAGCTGGTCACCCTCATTAATTCAAAAGGGTTGATTGGATTAACTCACAACCAAACTCACACATTTCTTACATGTGTCACACATGTCACAGTTGGTTGGATTCACTCACAACCAATTAATCACACTTGGGTCACCCAAGATATTCTTTTTACTTATTGGATCTCCCAATAAATTAATTACCGTAACATTCTCTCTAGTTTGGGTTGCAAAACTGGCCTCAGTTGCGTATTTAATTAGCAAGTGAAGAGAGTCAAAGTATAAATCCATCACAAATAGAATTTCTCTCAACACTAGAGTGTGTGATAAGTTATCTGTCAGTCACATATAAATATCACTTAGATTATCCATCTCGGACATTAAAATAGTATGATTTACATTTACCAATACAAGTATCTTCTTTCACAGACACTAACATGAGTATCTTTCACAAACACCAACACAAGTATCTTTCACAGATACCTGGTTAACCTTATTTGAAAATAGAAAGAGAATAATTTGAAGAAAGCATTTTAAATGAGGTGTTAGAGTTCAAAGGTTGAATGTGAAATAACAATAAGTTACATACATTCTTCATATATGTGCATCATTCTTAGTTCACTCAAGTCTTGATAGTGAATGGTCTAATATGTATTTTCTTCCGCGTATAGAAAGTACATATCATTCATTGCACCATCTTGACCATTATATTTAATTTTATTTATTTATTTATAATAATAATGAAATTAAACAATGCATAAGTATGAGTTTTAGGCTTACCTCTCTAGTGGTAGAAATCATAATTGGGAGTACCGTCTTGTTTTGGTTGGTCGCCTTTGTGTTCGTCTTCAATCACGTTCACAACCATAACTCGATTCTTTTTCTTTTCTGGACACTCTCATGCATAATGTCCTTCTTTGTCGCATCTGTAGCATGTAATCAGACATGATTTTTGATCTCCATTATTGGTCTTCTTTGCAGCTTCAGTAGCCTTTCTATTTACTTGTGGACCATTGTGTTTTTGTGCTATCTTTGTGTTGAAGCTTCTCAAAATGTGTAGATCGAGAATATGAGAATCTATCATTGTAGTATCCCTCAGAAATCCATTTTTCTTCTCGCAGTATGTTGCTAGAGAGATGGCATTGCTAAGAGAACGAGGATGAAACATGTTTGCTTCTGCTCTAATGACTGGCTTGAGACCTGCTATGAAATTTCTCTTTTGCTCTTTCTCACGCACTTTCTCTATAGCTTGAAGTTGCAATAAAGTTGGCCAAAATCTGTCGATATATGCTGATACGTTCTCCTTTTTGAGTTGTCTAAAAATATCCCATCACTGTCTGGCTTTACTCTTATATGACGGAGGTAAGAAGTTCTTCTTAATCAGCTTTTGGAAGTCTTTCCATGACTTTGGTTTGCATTTGCCCTATCTACTAATAACATTCCACTAAAGAGTTGCACTATCTACCAAATGATTAGTAGCACATTTAACCTTATCTTTCTTAGAAAAATTTTCTCCAAAAAAATAATCATCAAGTTGGCTCAACCATGCGAGTATGACGTGTGCATCCTTTTTGCCATCATATGCTTGAAAAGTAAAAGCTTTTCTGTTGATATTGTGTCCCTTTCGAGACTCTTGAGCTTTGAGAGTAGCTCACATAGTTCTTTGGATAGGGTCCTCCTTAGAATCCAAATAATCAGATTTGGAATACGCACGCCTTCGCTTCTTGCGAGAGTAAATCTCCGCTCGAAATCTTCTCTTTGTCTCTTCTCACTCAATAACTGAGCTTGAAGTGCATTTACTTGATTTTGGATGGTAGGTGGTTGTGGGTAGATTGCCATTGTAAAAGAAATAAGTAAAATATCATGGAATTACAAAAATAAAATAGAAAAGGTGGGAAACTTATTTGACTCCCGTGTACGTCGAAGAAGGTTTGTCGAAGTGCTCGATGTCGATGGCATCCTATGAAGAAATAATAATAATAATAATCTAGTAATGCTTTGATGTTGATAATTCAGAAAAGGAAGTTTCAAAAGATATTCGAAAATATTGCTCAAAAATAATGCCCAAAACCTTTGTTGTAAGAAGCTTTTAAACGAATATGAAGATTTGTTTTTTGAATTATGCCCCTTTCTCTTCTTTGAAACTCTTAAAAGCTCTTTGAAATTAAGCTTGTATATATAAGCTTATTAATTACACTTATATATATATATATATATATATATATATATATATATATATATATATATAACTATTAAAGCTTTAAGTTATAAAACTTTTAATGTTAAGCCTTATCAAAGCTTTATACTAAGCTTTAGTAAGCTTATCAATATTATAAGCTTTATATATATATATAAGTTTATAACTTAAGTTTATTCAAAAGCTTTGTAAAGAGCTTTCTTTGGCTAAACAAGGGCTGCCAACAGCCCTTGTTTATTCAAAAGCTTTGTAAAGAGCTTTCTTTAGCTAAACAAGGGCTGCCACTTCACAGGCTGCCAACAGCATGTGAAGTGGCATATAAAGGGATCCAGCCAGCAGCACACAACGCAAACCTGAAGGGGAGGGAGGAGGAGCCGACACCGCCTGCCAACCAAATTGGAGAATTTAGAAGAGAGAGAGAGAGAGAGAGAGAGAGAGAGAGAGAGAGAGAGAGAGAGAGAGAGAGAGAGAGAGAGAGAGAGAGAGATATGGATTTTGTTTCTCCCTACAGTTTAGCGCTTTTATTGATTGAAAAGAAAAACAAGAAAAACTATAACCCCCTACCGTTGATTATGGAATTCAGACACTCTTACTGATTTAGCAATCTTGTTGTGGGTTCTAATGCTCCTCCTCTTGCTGATTCCATCCGTATGGTTGGATTAGGGAGAGGATTTGAATTGAGAAAGGTGGTTTTGGGAGAAGAAGGGTGGTTTTCTTCCTAACCCTCGATCCAAATCTTGATCTAATAGTTTATAAAATTCACATAACCATACCTTCTTTTGCCCAATCCACACCTTTTCTTCTTTACCTTTTGGATTTTTTGAATGAATTGCATCCTTGTCCAAAGCCTTGTAGCCTTGGTGCAGATTTTGGCTCTTCCCGTGTGCAAGTATTTTAAAGTTGTTGAAAATCCTTCAAATATTTGCTCCAAGCCAATGGTCTTTGAGAAAAAATCAATTTTTGATTTTTCTTCAACTCTCCATGTCCCAAATTCAAATCTTGATTTTTCTATGCTCTAATACCACGTACAGGACCATGGTACATGGAGATTAGATTATTCCACAAATTAAATAATAATAAAAATTAAACCATAACATCATAGCATAAATCAAGAGCATGAAAAATCAACAAACATAAGATTGGGTGTAATCTCCCCCCTGACATGTGTGGCTCCACTCCCCCACACACACGCGATATTTAAATCATATTAATAAATTTAGTCCTTGGAGCCATAAATAGCATAGCTTTTCCAAAATTGGGTTTTTTACAAAATTGAACCATAGTCCAATGCTTTAAAGCATCTCATAAAAAATAAACCTTGCCCAACATATGTACAATGGGCCAAACCATAAAAAATCAAATATTTAGCACACATGTGCTTGGCTAGATAATCTCGTCCAATGTCCACCTTGGTCATCTTGAACTCATGATCTATACTTAACATAATCCATAATGTTAGATCACAATTACTTTGGAATCATTCACAAAAATAATTATAACAAATGGAAAATCATTCAGTACCATGCTTCACACGTGAACCATGCATCACACATAATTGATTGGATTCACTCCCATGATAAAATATTCTGAAAAATCTCACTCCCGTGATAGTCCAGCCGTTTGAGAAGAGATCCGTCCTCGGTTGTAATTATCAATAGACGTAGTGATCAAACATATTAATTGTTCCCACATTGGATTCACTCACAATGTGGGAACAATTGTGAGTGTTCCCACATTGGATTCACTCACAATGTCATTATATATTTAAGTGGATTAACCCCCACATATCCTCACACGTGTCTTAAAGTTGATCGGATTCACTCACGATTAAATTCACAGAACCTTTACATACATCACACGTGTCTTAGAGTTGATTGGACTCACTCACAATTAAACTCCTACATTGGATTCACTCACAATGTTTTCATACGTGTCACACGTATTCACAAAGTATATCACACGTTTCACACGTGTCACAGCTGGTTGGACTCACTCACAACAACCAACTAGGGTCACCCTCATTAATTCAAAAGAGTTGATTGGATTCACTCACAACCAAACTCACACATTTCTTACATGTGTCACACATGTCACAGTTGATTGGATTCACTCACAACCAAATTAATCACACTTGGGCACCCGAGATATTCTTTTTACTTATTGGATCTCCCAATAAATCAATTACTGTAACAATCTCTGTACATGTGAGTGATCAAGAGAAATTTTTTAAAAATAAGACCTTACATGTTATTATGTTTACGTTGGGCATAAATTCTCATGTTTTCACGTCTATGTCATGTAGATGGAGACGAGCCTTTATTTCTCAAGGTTTATGAGAGCATCCTTGACAAAAATGGCTCCCTTCATTGGTACAATGTATCAAATGACAACCATGATAGGAAAGGCTGAGCAATATAGCTTTGTATTAGACACCCTGTTGAATGTGCGATGTACAAGGAGAGGATTGGAAAGGTGTTTGGACAAGAGGTGAGCAATACTAACCATAGAGATGCTTATGATTCTCATAAAAAAAGGTTACCATTGAACAACTCTTTCTATAAATCTTTTGATACACTTGTGCAGACACTAAAAGGTTACCATTGAACAACACTTTCTATTACAATAAATCTTTTGATACTCTTGTCTAGGCACGTATCCTTGTTGCTCTGCTACCTTACTAAGCATAGTTGGAATAAACCATGCACAACCATTTTCACCTGATTATATAATTAATCCTTGCACCAGTATGCACTCGAGAATATGCCCTGATGGGACAACATAGCGAGGTAAGGCATAAATATATGAGAATTCCAAATTATGAGTGTTGCATAGTATGTAGAATTTAGAGAAATGTTTTCTTTGCAAGTGGATGTCAACGTGGATATGAGTTTTGGGGTAGCCCCTCTAAAGCACCATACAAAACAAGGACAAATGATTGTAGAGCTTTATGCAGGATGTGGAGATTGTGCTATGGTAACATGTAAATTAGGCATGAACATTGTTTGTATGGATCTCAAAGAGGACATTATGAAGGGTGTCTTCATAAAGATGTAATTGTAGTTCGATAAACATATTTGTTTACAAATATTCAACTGATTGGTTTTAATATTTGTTTATGATTATATCTTGATCTTATTTTACATATGAATATAGAGAGAGAGAGAGAGAGAGAGAGAGAGAGAGATGCCTATTGGGGTTTAAAATAAAATATGATTGATAATTTCAATGATGTTTCTGCTCAACATGTCATATGAACTAATAAAGTATTGACATTTTGTGTATTGTGTAGGTGAATAAGGTAGTGTCAAGTTTGTAGACTCAAAGGATCTATAGGGGTAAATGAAGTTATGTGTACTATGTTAATAAATGAATGATAAGTTTATAACCTCAAATGATCAAAAGGACAAGAGAGAGAAAACATGAAGTGCAAGAGAGATACAAGAGGTGACAACATGGACAAGACAAAGAGAACATGAAGAGAGAGAGAATGCTATCTCCCTTATAACATCATAGGAAAAATCCAAAGATAGCAAGATTGATAAGAAGGAAGAGTGAAAATGAGTTGGAAAGGGAGAGAAGGTGATAGACTACTAATGAAATAAAGGAGGGGAGAGGGTTAAGGGTGACGGAGACAAGGAGGAGGGAGGAAGGGGGAGAGAGAAGGAGAAGGGGGAGAGAGAGGGAGACAAAAGACAAGGGAGAGAGAAAGAGATGGTAGGAGAGAGAGAGAGAGAGAGAGAGAGAGAGAGAGAGAGAGGATAGTGAGACAAGAGAGAAGACAGACAAAGAATCTGAGATATAGAGATGGTAGTAGAGAGAGATGAGGGTGGGAAAGGGCAAGGGAAAGAGATGGAGAGAGAAAAAAGAGTGAAGGGAGAGAGATGGTAGGAGAGAGAAGAGAGATGGGAGGGATCATTGGAGAGAGAGAAGAGACGGAGAGATGTGATATGGTTAGAGAGAGAGAGAGGAGAGGGAGAGAGAGAGAGGAGAGGGAGAGAAGAGAGTGTGCTAGAAGAGAAAGAGGGAAGAGAGAGAGAGAGGAGAGGGAGAGAAGAGAGTGTGCTAGAAGAGAAAGAGGGAAGAGAGAGAGAGAGAGAGAGAGAGAGAGAGAGAGAGAGAGAGAGAGAGAGATGCAATCGGATGTAGTTGGGAAAATTTTATGGAGATTGAGAATTGGGATGATTGTTGGCATTGGAGATAGCTAATCAGTTGGATGATTGGGCATTGAAGTGATTATGGCGATCGGAGTTAAATCAATCACTCGAGTTGATGAAATCGCATGATTGCTCTATTTGATCATATGCAATTGGAGACAGCGATCAGCTGATTGAAGTGGCTATCCCAATCGGTGTTAACTTGGAAGATTCAAGGTGGTAATTGATTAGGGAAATTGGAGATGGAAACTGATCAAAATAATCAACGATTGGACTCTTAGTTGATTGGAGAAACGATCTAGGCAATTGGAGATGTCAATCAATCAGAATAATCAACAATTGGATTGTCATGGTAGTAGAGCCTATTATCAGAGTGGTGCTTTAGAGCGTTGTTTTTTATCCTAGGTCTCAGAGCTTGGTCAAAGTGCCATTAGCTCCACACCATTATTCTCTATTGCAATTCATTAACCTATGCCGTTATACATCTCATGTATGCTCATGCTCTTCTATACTCTGCTGGTGTCATTAATCTTCACCGTCATCGTTCTAGGTAAGCTCTTGCACTTTCCACAAATCTAGGGTTTTTGCCTCCTTCTGTACATTAGTGTCATTCATTTATGCTGCCGAACATTCTTGGCAAGCCCACACACTATCACTACATATAACTTTCAGAAGCTTTCGGCTTCAGATTTTAGTATTTCTGATGTTGTTGCTATTATTTGAGTATCGACTTTCAACTTTCAGCATTGGACTTCCACGTCCATCAATTTTTCTTGGTCAGCCATTCAGCATTCCTTTTGGCATTGGACTTCTAAATCCGTTGATTTTGCTTGATCAGCCATTCAGCTACGTCCGTCAGCTTTGCTTGGTTAGCCATTCAGCTACATCCGTCAGCTTTGCTTGGTCAACAGTTCAGTCTTTGGCATTTCTCAGATTTAGCATTTGGCTTCAACATTGATACATTAAGCATCCAGCTTTAGTTTTTCCCAATTAGCGAGATCAAATTTTCTTCTATTGGCTTTGCTTGGTCAGCCTTTTAGTGCTCGGATTTTTGCTTTCAGCGCTTGGCTTTCTGAATTTAGCTTTTAGATTTCAGCAACAACAATCAGCTTTCAACTCTCAGGCTTCAGATTTTTGCATTCACAACAGTCAGCTTTCGGCCTTCAGTAGTTGGCCAGGTTTACTTTCTTAGCCAGGTTTACCCACCATCAGCTTTCTGCATTTAGCAGCAGCAGTAGCAGGTCGGTTATCCACGTTCGGTGTTCCACTTTGGCATTCAACATTCAACATTTGATGTTCAACATTTAGCATTTGGCATTCCACATAAGACCTTTGGCATACGACGTTTGGGTTTCAACATCTGTTTTTTGCTAGTTTCGTGTCCATCTGTTAGTTGATTCAATGTCCATCCATGAGCCGATTTAGATTCCGTCCACATCAGCTGATTCCACACCTGTCCGAGCTGGTTTAGTGTCTGTTCGTGATGATTCTTACTTGATGACTCTACCTTCAGCTTCTAACCTCTGTTGATTTCACGCCAACTTTCAACCTGCTAATTCCACATCAACTCCCAACCTACTGATGCCATGTCAGCTTTCAACCTTCTAATTCCACGTTAACTTCCAACTTGTTGATTCCACATCAACTGATTTTGTCCCACAATTGTCGATTTCGCGTTCGCCAATTCCACATGTAGCTTCCAACCTATAGATTGCTGATTTGGTAAGTATGCACATGCATTGAGTAGACATTTGAGGTACTCTGAGTCACTTAAATCTACTTCTTGTCTCGAATATACTTCAGTTTGCACATTCGTCTACTGTATAAAATGTCTAAAAATGCCAGTGATTTGTTTGGCATGTTATTCATTGAGGAAAAGTTAGATGGCATCAACTATCCCATGAGGGCATATATGATGAGGCATGTAGTGGTACCACTTGCACCTATTTCTCCTATAGCATAATAGCTTAGATGGGATGCTAAATATGCACAAGCACATGCCTTGATTGCTCTCTCCTGCAAATGGCAAGTCATACCTCATATCCGTTCCTGTACTTCTTTAAAAAGTGCATGTGATATATTTGCCTCTTTATATTAGATCCACAATGAAGCTTGAGTTTCCTACCTACTACGGAAAAAGCGTAACTTGGAGCATTTGACTGAGGGTGAATCTATGGATGCATTTCTGACCTGTGTTGAGAGAGAAATTGATCAATATTAATGAGGTGATTCCTGACAGTTCTCTTATCCCTACAGTTCTTAATGGCTTGCTTGAATCCTATGAAGGATTTTCTACCACTCTTCACCTCTTGGACAAAGAGGAATAAATATTTATACACATTTGATGTGCTGGTAGCTCTCTTGTTATAGGATTTTCTACCACTCTTCACCTCTTGGACAAAGAGGAATAAATATTTATACACATTTGATGTGTTGGTAGCTCTCTTGTTATAGGAAGAGCAATCTTGTTTCCAATCAAAACAACACGCTTGCTTCCGATCAGGCTTTTGCTGCCTCCCACTATGGCAAAGGAAAATATGGGGTTGCTTCTAGTGCTAAACTTAAGGGCAAAGCACAAGCCCGTTCAGAACCTCCTAAGACCAACAAGGAGAAATTTGAGAAGAAGAGATGCAACTATTGTCGAAAACTTGGTCATGTAATTGAGAAATTCCAGAAGCAAAAATAGAGTGAGCAAAAGAAGCAGCAACAAGGTCTTGCTGCTACCACACCACAACTAACAATGCAGAAAAAGACAATTTTGCACATGATAGCTATGCTTTAACGGTCACATGCAGTGATTTGCCTGCTTCTTGTCTGTCATTATTAGATGCTGATTGGTTGTAGTGATGCTTTAACAGTCATATGCAATGATTTCCCTACTTCTTGTCTGTCATTATTGGATGTTGATTGGTTGTAGTCATGCTTACTTGCTAAGATGTATTACTTTCTTTCCTCGCTCTTCATGTTCGATTTGCCTCCCCTTTGCAGCTCATTTACATGGATGCTACTGGTGTCATACTGTTACATTATCTTCAGCTTTGGTGCCTTGCCACTAGTAATAATTCAGGGTTTCTTTACATCAATCTATGTGGGATCCCACATCCAACATATTTTGCTATACACACAATAGATCATGGTGTTACTAAGAGGTTGCTTTATACTCTCATAGAGTAATGGCTGGATGTATGCCCCCACTTGATAGATTTGTTCTATTAGCCCATCTCCATTGGCTGATTTATCACCTTATCGGCTTGACCATTGACTAAGGTGTTGAATCAGCTGAGCGTGCCTTAGCTTCAAATCAACCTTCTACTGCTAACAATCAGCCCATTTAGTAGCCCAACTTTCCCATATTTCTCCAGTCAAGATGCCATGGGTGATGCATTAATTAAAGAGGATGCAACCAGTGACTCTTAGAGAGTTCTCCACTGATAGTAAACACTTATGTTCGGTCGGACACACGCTGTCTCTCGACATGCATCTCATTTTCTTGATTCTGTCCTTGTTGCTTCCACATTAAATGAGGCACCACTTTCTCCTTTTGATGCATTGGAGGATGATGATCGGGATGATCTGCTCGTGAGACTAGCCCCTGATGATGGGCACATTTCAACTTTCATAGCTGACTTACAGCATGCATTTGATGTTTTTGACATGGGGCTATTGCATTATTTGGGTATCCAGTTTATACTAGTTGAGAATGGCATCATGTTATCACTTAAGGACTCTTCCGAGCCTTTTGATGTAGCTACTTATTAGGAGGTTGTTGAATGCCTTATGTATCTATGCCCTACCTGTCGTCTTGACATTCAGTATGTAGTGTCACAGTTGAGCAGATTTATGCATTGCCCTGAAACTGGACATTGACAAAAGTAGTGAAACTTTACACTATTTTATAGCAATGCATCTTATTTATGCTTATCCACATACACTAACAGCAGTGACTAGGCAAAATGTTATGACACTTGAGTGTTAACCAATGGTAACTATTTTCTTCTTGGCAGTTCATAATGTGGCAAATGGGTTTACCAAGTCCCTTTCCAAGGAAAAGTTTGAGGCTTTTGACAAGTCTTTGAACGTATTACCTTTACCAGGGTAGTTTGCTACACCCTGTACACATTCACACTATTCAGTTCAGGGGGGTTTGTTAGCCTTGGAAGTCCTAGTGTGAACAGCCCTACATACGAGCACTTTTACCGTGTGTTAGCAAGGCTTTTTTCCTCGTGTAAACACACTCTAGTGTGTTAGCCACGTCAACCCTAGGGCTAGTGCTACTAGTACTTTGTACTCCACTCATTTCATATCATTATCATCAAGTACTTCCACCTATCGCTTCCTATGGTGTCTCTCTCGCTCTCTAAGCTTGATGCGACTGTGTGTGTCTGTGTGTGTTTGTAGAGCATCTACTCCCTTATCCAACATTAGTGGTGGTGGTCCATGGGATTTTACTATCGAGCTTTATTAAGAGTTCATATAGCATTTATGTATTTTAAGAAATTTACTCTATCACCATTAGGGAAAAACGGAGCTCATTTTGGGGCCCTGTAAGAAATTCACTATTTTTCGATTTATTTCTCTCCTAAAAGATCTCAAAATTAATAAAATATGGAAACGTGGCTCAGAACTGTCAGTAAGGACCACTGAACTGTCAGTTCAGAAAAGAATAAGATAATCTTTTGTCTAACTAACACGATTTTGCATTAAATATCTCCTTAATTTTTTTTGTTTCTCGAAGATTTTGCATCTCTTTTGACGACGTGTGCAGGCCTCTCATAAAGAATCCATCACTGAACTTAATGATTGTATGGATACCGCCACACTTCCACAATTCATGTTACAAAAAGACTATGAGATTGACAAGCCAACTTTGCAACCTCAGAAGCACAAAAATGGCCGATACTAGTGAAGTACAATCTCAGAAGAAGCGATTATATCATCTTCACATCGACTTAGAAGAACAATATGCTCCAGCACAAAAAAGACAAAAGGATACGGTGCTAAATGCTCAACAATGGGAAAATATGAGAAGAGAAGGGCTCCAACATATTGACTTATGGTGTGATGGAAGTATATATCCAAAATGTCTAGTACAAAACTCTACACCTCCATTTGTCAATCCAACCACACTATTGAGGTTTGCGGGCGATGGACAAAATGGACTTCTTGGTTATATTTCAGCACAGTCTGCATTTGCAGAAACATATAAAACAATGTACCTACAAGAAAAGGGAGCCAGGATTCAAGAGATAGCTATTCGTGCAAAATTGGAGCAGCAGTTGCAGAATGAAATTGAGGAGCATTCAAAGAGTAAAAAAGAGTTAACAAGATCAAGAAGGAAGAGAACCATGCTTGGAGACAGACAACGAAGTAGGAAGATTAAAAACATTGCAAATTTGAAGGCTGGGACTGGTGGATGCAAGCGAAGAATTCAGGAAGCAAGGTTAGTTTGCAATTTTTTATTTTTTAAACTCAAAAATACTCTCAAATGACTATGTATTTTGTTCATTAATGCAAAACAGGATTGGAAGTGTTGAATAATATAGGCATATTGTGTTGTTACTATATTGTTACTATAGGAAATTATTGGAGCCTGCAAAAGAAAATATGGATCCCAACCTTCTTCCAGTTAAACAAATGAAAGGATTGCTTTCTTGTGGTGTAGCAAAAGGTTTGATTGAAGAAAAAAAATACAAAACAATCAAACGCAATGTTGTAGAGGACTTTATATCCAATAATCCAGTTGATGGTACTACAATCCAAGAGGCTCTTGATGTTAGTGGAGTTAGCAGGAAGGGATATAGTTCGATTTTCCATGCGATATCCTCAACTTTGAGAGATCAAAGGATTAAACGAGTTTTACTGCCAAATCCAGCAACAGTGTGGAAGATAAGAGGTCATTTGAATGAAAGTATAGATGAGTTTATTGGACCATATATCCATATTGAAGATATATTTCATGGTGCTAAAGGAACCACTGTGTATGACCCTTGGAACAATATATTTGTAGATCTACAACAACTTCAAAGAAGAATGGTCGAGTTTTATGGAATAACATTTGAAGAGTGCAAAGGCATTTTGAAATTTGTTATCAAACTGGATGAGTGTGAGGTTGTAAAGGAAAAGAAAATGGAAAGGATTACTATCACATTGATGAATGGAGCACTTGATACATCATTGAATGAAGCGAGTTCGAAGTATTTTAGTGTGCAGTCGGAGAAACACATATGGTGGTTGGGCTCATTCCAGGTATGATCATTTTTTATTTCGTACTTGATTTTAGTCAATGTTTTCAAATCTTTTATAGTAAGACTTTTGTTTTGTATAATCACAGGTAAAGACAGAAGACCATGAAACACTAGATTGGGTGTTTCACCACACGGAAATACCAAGAATAATTAAAAGACAGGTGCAAGGAGAGAATCTCTATGTTGCAGGAAAAGGTGATTTTCAAGTAGAGTGGCACATGGCGGGGGATCTTAAAACACTTAAGTGCATGTATAACGTTAGTAAAGGAGGTAACTCAAAGTCTCCTTGTCTTTACTGCAAAGAATCAGCGCAAGTAATGGATTCTAAATGGTGGAAGAGAGCACCTAATAGAGATAAAGTTGACCCTGACTTCAAGGCCATTCTTGACATTCCACTATGTAATGTTCACATATGCACATTGCATGCTCTATGTCGAATTATTGAGAAATTGGTATTTTTGTATATTGGATTTGCTTGGAAACTCCGTCCCGAAAGAAATAGAAAGGATGCTCTTCATGCATTGGAAAAAGTGTTATCCGATATAGGTCTGCATGGAGGTGATGTTCATATCACAAAGGATTTTAAAAAGTCTAGCAATGGCAAGGAGGTACCAATCAAGCCCTCTATTGGTGGTGTTAAGGCAAGAAGATTCTTGTCTCGACCCAAACACAATAGTAAGCAAGTAAGGCAAGGTAAAACAGTTTCAAGGATTAGTTATGGATTGTGGAAGCAAGTCCATAATGCCGTGAAAGATCATGAGGCAGATGGGGAAGCACGAAATGTGAAGGCAGAGGTGTGGAGGTCTCTTGATCAACTCTTCATGTTCTGTGACAATGTAACATGGACAAAGAGTGATTACAAGAACTTTGAAGAGGCAATAAAACATTTTGGGAAGTCAATGAAAGACACATGGACAGCTTGCAATATAACTCACTACATGGTAAAGTGATGTCTTCTTCTTTTACTTAAGTGTGATCCTCTTTTCTTTTATAACTTACTATGCATTCTTATGTCTTTGTGAAAACAGCATATCATCTACAACCACCTTCCCTATTTTATCAAAAAGTATGGATGCCCAGCAATTTGGTCTACCCAAGGCATGGAGAAATCTCACTACATGGCACGTAATGCATTTTTCAGACACACGCAACACTATGGAGGGAGTCAAAAGGCAAATAGTCTGAAGGAAGTCTTCCAATGGTTTTACCGAGGCATTCTACAAAGGCTGCATGCTAAAAGAAAAGTTGCTAGCTCCAAAGTCAAGCTTGCTTTTATTCTAGCCCAAAAGCAAAGACGAAGACGAACTTTGGACAATTCAATGGCAGCAGAGAGACATAGACAGTGGAGGGATTCGAAGATATTTAGAAACCATAAATGGACAAGTAAACATGAATAGCAGTTTATAACTTATTGGTGTTATGTCCACATGTTTTCAAACTCAATCAATAGATTTTTATTCTGTGGAACAAGTGACTCTTGGTGTAATGCCTATATGTTTTGAGACTCCATCAAAAGTAAGTCTTTTGTGAAACATGTGATCTATATTAACAAGCATCAATACATCCATATATTAACACACAAAAAATTCAATCAATACTACTTAATTATGCTAGACATACTGTTGATCCTTACCAATAAAATACTGAGTGTCAAACACTTTTAGAAGCTTTTGAGTGTGGGAAGAGTACTGAAGTGTCGTACGGTGATGGGACAAATGCAAAAGGGTACTGATCGTCCGTACGGACAAGGAACTGATGAGGATCAAAGACTTTGTACAAATCAGTTCAACTTCAACATAATGTTTGTGCTATATTTGATGACTAAATCCTATTACTCCCAAGGCTTGCGAGTCGGAACTCTCTTTTTGAACTTGATTGGACTCTTTTTCTTCCTTATTGGCTTGATGTCGACTTTCTGTTTATCAATGCTTGCCTCTGTTGCTTGTCTGAGAGGGGTATCCTTGTCTTCAGCTATCTCCACGTGTTCTTCTTCTTGGATTGTGTGGCCTGATGCAATCATGGGTGGCTCTCGAAACCTTATGAGCTTGTGTTTTCCATAGCCCTCTAGACATTTGGGCTCCTTAACACCACATGCTAATGCATAAGAAGTGTAAGACAAAAAGTAAGAGGCCCTAGAGGCGTGCTTATTCACATAATCCCCAAATATATCTATGGCGGACAACCTCTCTATTAAAATGATCTTTTCCTTTTGCCATGGAAGATCATGTCCACCTAATACCCTAGACAAACATTTAAAGAAGTAAACAATGGCTTCTCCATTGTTGCTCAACTGCCTATGGTAAATCAAGATCTTAGCACTACCTAGATCATGAATATAATGAGCTAGGCTTGACATTTTGCCAAACCCAGCTGGCCTGCTTCCACTTGATCTCTGGAGGAATGTGTCATCCTCAATTTGTAGCTGTCATGTATCAAAAGATTATAGTGAGACAATGATACATAACTACAAAACATTTAAACACAACATAAAGTATTTGATTTGAAGTAATAATATCATACCCTCTCATTTTCATCAGCAACAAGAAGTTCATCTTTCCAAAGATTTATTCCTCTCCCCTCCAGTCCAGCCTCTTCTTTAAGTTTTTCCTTATGAAGTGATGAGAGATTCATAGCTTCCTGGGTGAGCTGGAAGGCAGCTTCATCTGGCTCTTGGAAACTTTCAGCCTCTTTGAAACAAATAGTAAGGGCCTCTGCAGGATCAAAGGTTGTTTCCAAAGCTAGCAGTGAATGGTCATCCTCTATGCCACCCTCCTTGTCAAGCCTTGAAGCCTGGGCAATAAGGGAAATGGCATAGTCCTCCCTCAAATTGAACATACACTCTATATCATGGAGGAAAACATAATCTTTACCACCAATCAAGACACCTGGAAGCATGGGCACTGCATAGTTGCTGCTCTGAACATCAAAGTCTTCAACTGGCTGTGCTGCCCTAAGAGTCTCAGTCCTTAGTTGAACAAGGTCAAGAGCAGCCACTTGCAGCCCCTCATCCTCGAGGTTGATATCTTCTTCCTGCTCTGCTATATCTGTTGCCATAGGAATATCCTCTTTTACCTCTGCTACAGATATATCTTCTTCTTCAGTCTTCTGCCCTTGCTCTTCTAGAGATTGCTGTTGAAAGACAATGTACATAAGGAATGCCATGCTTTCCTCAAGCACTCTACACTTTCTGGTGTGCAAGTTACAACTGAATTTATATTCCTCAGGCAGGCTGTCAAACCTTCTATTCACATGGTACCTCAGCTTGTCAATGGAGACAATATGATTTAAATGCACAAAAACCTTTTCACCTTCCACAATCCTTCCTGCCTCTGTCAGTTGTTTGAAGGTATCCCAATGGTCTGAAAGGAAATCTCTGTGATGGTCCAAAAGAGAGCTCATAGTGAACTCCCTGTTGAAAATACTGTGGTATATGTGGAAGTTCCTTTGAGCCTTGCACTTGTGAAGAAAGTCAAATAGGAGCAAATCTGGAGACTTGTCCTCTTCTGGTTCCCTTTGTTTTGAAAGGGAAGACTCACCTTTCTGCTCTAGTCTCTTGCTTTTGCCTGAAGCAAAATTTATATAACATGAATTCTATATGCTCACATATGCAATCAGATAATGTATAGGATATCACCATACAAAACTCTTCATCAGCACACATGAATCACCTTGTGATTGCTGTGGTCTGAGTATAGCAGCAGAGAAGTCCAACTTCCTCTTGAAAGGAGGGGCCTGAGGATCAACTGTTCCAAAGCAGAAACATTTCTCATCATCAAGAAAGACATCTCCATGGACATAGAAAGCAAAACAATGAGCAAACAGTAAAAACCAAAAGAGACACAAGACTTTGCAACAAAACGCGATGCAGATCCATTTGAAAAATGTAAAGTGCTCTCCTCGCATTTTGCTGCAAATTCTGAATTTCTACTGACATCCATTTCCAATCAAATGCTAGGGATATCTCACAATGTTCAGGACAGTAAATGATGCAAGGAGGAATTCCCCAGTGCAAAAGAGATTAAAAGAAGGAGAAAAAATAAAAACTAGAACAAATATCAGAATTTGCAGGAAAACGCGATTTGGAGCATTTGGAAAACATAAACCTCTCTAATCGCATTTTGTTGCAAAATTCTAAATCCTACTCATATCCATCTCTAATCAAATCCTAGGGTGATCTGCTAGATTTCTAGGCACTGAGATTTAAGAATTCTACAGATGGAAGAAATATATGTCAGAAAACATTGGAAATGGTATAGATCTCTGACCTTTCTTTTCCTCTTCCATACTGATGGAATAGCCCTGGAGATTGTCCTGCTCTCTTCCAAAACTGAGCTGTAGCACTGGTAACCTGGAGATCTGGTAATGGTAGTAGTCTTCAGACAGGTTGCAGAGTGGATGGAGTGTGTTGGGTAGAAAGTGGTCAAAGTGGGAGAGAAGAGGATGATGGGAGGGTGCTGGTGGCAGGGATGGAATACGGGGAGGGAAAAGTGTTAATGGATCTAATTATGAAATCATGATTGGCACAATTTCCAAGGCAAAAAGTGACCCACAAATTTCAAATCCCAAAAGATTTGGTGGGACCCACACGTGTTAAAAAATTTCAAATCCCAAAAGATTTGGTGGGACCCACACGTGTTAAAAAACGACTATATCTCACACGTGTGGTATTAATAACTCCATTATTTGTATTTTGTAATAATCTACTCTCCTAACTCAGTTCTCTTGCATCTCTACCTCCCTACTCCACACCATCAGCATCCAGACCAGCAGCAGCAGAGGTTCATACCCAGCACAGGATACTCATCATCAGCACAGAACACTTGCAGATAGCTTCCAGGTTAGTAAGAAAATCTTTTTCCTCTTCTTCTTGTTTAATAGTATATTAGGGTAAGGAATTGATTGATGTGATGTAGGTTACATATTATGATAAATATTATATGCATTTTTTAGATGTAGAAGCAGGAAGACTTTTTATTTGGCCCTGTTGAATGAGAGTTTGATCACTTCTTGATGTCCATAGGCTCAATCCATGTTGCACCAAGCTGCATACACACTGAAATGACTAAAGGCATGCTGAAGTATGTTGTCTTTAGAATTTGCAGCAAAAAGCGAGGAGAGGATTTTAGAAATCTCAAAATAGTTCAAATCGCATTTTGTTGCAAATTTTAAAATGCTTCTTCATCCACCCATTTCAAGCCTGCATTGTTCTTCTATAAACACAATACATATTGTTTATAGTTGGAAAGATAGAGAATTCATCATATGAATGCAAAAGCATGTTGTTTCAAGCATTTGCAGAAAAACGCGATTTTGAGCTGTTACAAATTTCAAATCTTCATAATCGCCTTTTGTTGCAAATTGTTCAATTTTGCTTCATCCAAGTTGTCATCACCTTCTTTAATCATTCTATGTTCTCCATGTTTCTAATCTTTTACTATTGCTTTGTATGGACCTTTTCAGAGTGATGGCAAGAACCAAGGCAACTGCAAGGAGGTCTGGCAAGGGGCCAGGGCTTGCAGCAGCAGCAGCTGGGGCTGATGTCAAGGAATCTAGTGTGCCTACAAAAGGAAGAGTTGCACATGGCAGGAAGGGGAAGCCAATGAGCATGCTACAGCAAAAGTCCAAGAGGTTAAAGCATTCTGCTGGTGTGCTAAAGGAGATCAGGAAACAGCAAAAAGCTATAGGCTTTGCAATCCCCAAGGCACCTTTTCAGAGGCTAGTGAGAGAAATTTGTGATAGCTGGCACCTTGGTTTCAGGTGGAACAGGACTGCCATTCTTTCCTTACAGGAAATGGCAGAGGATTACTTGGAGAAGTACTTTGAAGATGCAATGCTTGTAGCAGCCCATGCTCACAGGGTAACTCTGATGGCCAAGGACTTCAACACATTGTCCAGAGTGAGGTGGAGGTATGACAAGCTGGTCCATCCTATGGAATGGCAGGACATTAAAATGAGGGACATATTATTAATTCCACCTACAAGGAAATTGAAGGCAGACAAGGTGAAGGTTGTTGAAGTGACCCACTCAATGAGCACCAGAGGGAAAGCTGCTTATGAGGAGTCACTGAAGCAGCAAATAGAGGAATCCAAGTCTGCTATAAATGTGGAGACTGTACAGATGGAGCTACAGATACAGAGAAGGTTGCAGGAGCTGGGCCCTAACATAGTTGTCCATATTGAAGATGATTTTTCAGAGAATAATTTTGACTTGACAAGAGCATGCTTGGCAGCATTGGCTCATAAGAATGAGTATTGCTCAAATACTATCATTCTTGCAATGCTCTAGTAAGTGTCTTTTATTTTACATTTGTTTGCAAAACAATCCTTATTGTACCTCCTCCCTTACACCTTACCTTAATTATTGTTTTGTCCAATGTAGCATGATGAGAAGCTGGCTGAACCATGCTGTACAGCATACAGTTTATATTATTGATCCTGCAATTTTCTTCAAGTTGAGAGATCCAAAGGAAACTCCCATGGATATTTCCAATTGGTTCAGACACTGTGATTTTGATCATGTTGATATTTTGCTACTTCCATACCATAACAAGTATGTGTGTGGCTGCTTCTTTTGGGATTTTCCTTCAAGATTGAGTACTCTTGTAGCCTTTGATTTCTTAATGCTTTTTTCCTTATGCAGTGACCACTGGAGCTTTGCTTCTATTGACATCCAGCAGAAGCAATGCTTTTTATTCAACTCTCTTAGAAACACACACAGAGAGGTTAAATTGTAAGTGGTTTGTGTGCTATTTTTAACTTTAAACTTCATTATTTGGATTTAATGCACACTAACTGAATTATATGTATTGCTTTTTTATTAGAAGACTTCTAGATGCATTGGATCAGTGTCCTCCTAATGTCAATCTTTTGGATTCAATAGAGCCAATAGATTTAGAGGTGGAAAGTTGCTCCCTCTACTGATGTCTATTTCATGCTATGCCTTTGAACTTATTGAATAATTTTATTTTGTTCAGACATTAACAGTTTCTAACATATCTTTCCAACTATCCAGACACCACAACAAGATGATTCAAGTAGCTGTGGCTGGAGAGTGCTGATTAGTGCCAAATATATACTTTCAAGCTATTTTGAGATAGGACAGCCAGAGCTTGTAAGAAAAAATAATTTTCATTTAGCTTCAAAAAATTTGATATTGGTACAAAGTGTTCTAAATCATCATATCTCATTGCAGATGAGAGAAGATAGCTTCAACTCGAGCTATACCTTCTTATTGTTGTAGATAAATAAAAAGTCCTTTGAAATAGAACCTTCTGTCTCAAATAGAATGTCATTGCGCAATTGAGCTAGGGAGCAACATTGTCTTAATGTGATATTGACTAGCACATCACCATTCTCAACAACATCAATATCAAGAAGTTTATTTTCTGCACCAAAAGAATCTTCATCTTGATCCATAGGGACTAGTTTTGTACCTAGCATTCGACTGCGCTTATAATAAAAAGAAAAAAATGAAATTTTGTGATGCAACCATGTACTTCAGTTGCATAGAAGGTTGGACAACCTCACAAAACACTGAACTACATGTCTTCTTATCCCAACCTTTATCCAAAAATTGTGGCATGCATGCCAGACTTGTTGCTTTAACTGTGAACATTGTTTTTGAAACCTTCACTGGAAAGGTATTAAACAAGTCTACAAAAACTGTGAGAGGCATGCACAAAGAAATTTTTATTATCCTTGTGGCAATATTGGGCCTAAGAGCTTTCTGTACTTCTTTGAAAAGCTTGGCTCTATATGCCTCTGTAACACTAAAATGTGGGAGAGGCCAATCCACTGAATTCCATGCTGGAAGGTCTTGTTTTCTTAACACACCATGTGTGTTTGCATTGTCCAGCAACTGATAAAAATGATCAGTAAAAAATATACCGGATTGAGCTAGCTCTGTTGCACATCGACCTTCGTATTGTTGTTCTCCTATCGATCCATGCAAAACATCTATAAATCCCAGAATACAATCGATGTTTTGCCATGTCTCATACGATGAAGGGTATAAATCTGAAATAAAATAACACAAGAATATCAATAAGCAAAGAAAGAAAGCTTTGTCTTAAAAATCCATGCACCTCATAAAGAACAAAACCACAATAGAAAAATATACAATTAGGCCTGTGTTGCGGAAGATCATTTGGATAGTCTCGCAAGACAAGTTCTTTATGCATGTACACATGCTGAATCGAAACTTCTTTCACCGATATCTTTCCTTTGGTGATTTTAAAATCTCGTACTCTTCCCTTCCATGATGCCAAGAAAATATTTTTTGTCTGGGGTCTCTTTCTTTTACTAGGTTGCATGAGCACCCATGCTCCTTTCGAAACAGTAAACCTTTCCCAAGTTCCTTCCGTTTTGACTGTACTTGAATTCTCTACCGAAGAAATAGAAGAAGCAGGTCGACGGGGTAAGGATGTGTGGTATAATTCTGCCTTCATAGCATTATCATCCACAGAGCGTCTTCCACAAGAACGACCATAGTTTTTATTCACCATGGATACCTTGTGAATCTGTAACCACAGCAAAGTAATGTAAACAAGATAACAAAGTGAAGTTTCAAGAAAGAGAAAGTAGGCAGACAGATAGTTGACAAGAAACATCTTACTCTAAGCCAAACTGGATCAAGGGAGCAGTTTTGGAAAAGAAGAGGTTACTGCACAATGAGGTAGTGGTGTAGAATGGTAGACCTTTCGAAGGAAAGGCAGCACAACAATTCAAAGTTCAAAGGGAGGTGGAAGCAGGAAGGCCCTTGTCAGAGAAAATGTCAGACTAGATTCTATCTTCATGTCCAAAGATCTTGTGAGAATAAAAAACCAATCTCCACATTAAAGTAGCACGCTTGTACCTACATAAAATATTATTTCTTTTATCTATTTTCTTTTATTTTTGTGAATTTCCAACGTTACGTTGGCCCTCTGTTCATTGGTTGAGAGCTTATTTTTCCAAACCGTAAAAGGCCCCAAAATGAGCTCCCTTTTTCCCTAATGTCCTTGTAACTCCTTGGACTTGACTCTTTTACCTATCACATCCTGCATATGTGACTCGATTGAACTTTTATACTTGTCTCTCTAGCACAAGTAACTCGGCTTGTGAAATAGTAAATTGATGTACATATGTTTAAGTGAGGTGAATCTTTTTAAAGATTTATGCTTGGGAACATTTTGACCTTTGACTCTTGACTCTTATGCCTTAGGCTTGTTTTGGTCATTGGTGACTTGACTTTTGAAATCTTATGCCATTGGCACATTTTGGCCCGCCGGTGACTTGACTGAGAGTCCAATGCTTACTTGGTGTCATTACCCTATTACTATTGTTTAAGCAATGATGTCTTTAGCTTTATTATCCAAGCTAAGGGTGTCTACATTATCTTGATGATCTTGGCTTTTGCCCAAGTTAAGAATAAGACTTTGATGGTCTTTGGGCCTTCTTGTATTGGGACACTATTGACACTATACTCACCAAAGGATCCAATGGATAGGAAAGTTGGGATTTCATGCAAAACTAAAGAAGAGCGTAGTCCTTAGATTTTATTTTATGAAGCTGCTCTTGTTCTTCCATAGTCAATGTGTGCTCTATCTTAGCTTTTCCCTTATCTTGATTTTTAGGCATCCGTACCAGCTTTGGTGTGACATAATATGTGTGGTCCTTGAGCATGATGATGTTTTTGTTAACTTTTCTTTCCTCACTCTAGGAGGGTTACATCTTTGGCACCCAAATCTGACTTCTTCCTTGGTAGTATCCTTGGGTTATTAGTGACCTTTGTGTGGTCTCACCCATTCATGTATGGCTAGATCATTGGCTTTTGGCTTCTCATCTGCCTAGGGATCCACACTAGCTTGTCGCCAACTTTTGTTGGCATTTTGGGGATACTCTCATTTGGAATTTACACTTGTTTAGGCATTTTATTCCTGGGCTTTGGCTATTTGGTGTGCCCATAAGTTGGATTTCTTAGTGTCTTAGCTAGCATTTTGGGGATACTCTCCTTTGGAATCCACACTTGTTTAGGTATTTTGTTCCCGGGATTTGACTCTCTGGTGTGCACATAAGTAGGATTCCTTGGTGTCTTCGGTACACCCACACTAGCTTCATCTAGTTCCATGGGGCTTTATGAGACTGAGGTAGCAAGGATTGGAAGTATTGGTTAGTAGCCTTTGGTTTCTCTTATATTGCTTCCTTGGTTTTTAATGAAGCTTTTCCTCCTTTGGTTGGGGCTTGTGGTGCAGGTTGATTGGATGAGGTTTAATTCATGTAGTCTTCACAAATGATGTTGGCTTGTTTGCTAGCACCTGCAAAAAGAGCATTGAAGGTAGAGGAGATCAACAGTTTGCCAAGTAGAGAATGCAACAAAGACATGAATATCTAGTTTTCTTTTCCAATTTAATTAAGAAGTAAAGCCATGGCCATGTGTATTATTTGGCATATTATATAAGACTTTAAGTTAAAAGCATACTTGCCCAACTTTAATGAAAGAAGATTCAAGATCACACAACAAACTTTTGAGCTATTGTGCTCTATAGGGAACCATTTCTTCACCCTTGCCAAATGAGGCAGTCATAGTAGACTGCCCCAGTAGTAACCTAGTTTTAGAAGGATCTCAACACCACGAATGGAAAAAAAGGCTTGAGATGAGTCTAAAACCTGCCGGACCTGCTCTCAAAACCACATGCAATCCCTAATTATGTAAACCTTCAAAAATTATACAAAAACAAACATTACAAATAGAAACCTCCAGTTATCTGCATAATTTTGTCAAAATCAAATTTAAAAAACCTGTTCGAAAAAAAAATCATGTGTGGTTTTCCTTGATGTAAGAAAAAGAATAGAAGAGAGAAAAATCAAAACAAAAAGAATACTATAGGGAAAGCTTACCCCTTCTAGTGTGTGTATTTTTTGAAAGGGATGCAAAGAACCCGTTCCATGTGAAGGACATCCATGGCTATGCTGGACTTCTCCTCCATAGGAATGTTGACAAAAAGTGTCTTCTAATAGTTCCACGGTGGCTTAAAGGAGTGCGCCTTATAATAGAGAAGAAACGCCCTTCATCTATGTGTGTGGTGGTATTTTTTGTCTTGCTTAAAGCTTCTATGGACTCCACAACTTCCATGAATAGCCTTGTTCCCAGCAAACTAGCTCTGAAACGCCATGGCCACGTTCTAGAGGATCCAAAGCAAATGGAAGATATCAGAGATGATGCAGTAGCCATGGTCATCCCTGCTGAGATGAGAACCTCAACCCTAAAAATTGCTCTCAATGTAACTATATATTGAGATGCAAAACCAAGCTGCTCTCTTTATGTAATAGTCTGATATGCACCAGTACTCCACCATTCATTAGCTATTCTAAAAATCGAATATAAATGCATAGGCCATAGTCTATATCTACTAACATAAACCCGGACATAATTTAACCACCAAAGGACACCATAACAATAATCAACCTAGCAACAATATGAGGCCAAAAGGCTTTACTACATGGTAGCATCATCTTTGCATGCTCATGTAAACTTAGCCTAACACAATGTTTTATTCTAATAATAAGTCAACAAATGAAATAAACGAGCAAAAGTCTAGTTACTTGGAAAGGCAGCCCAGACATTGTTATAGCTAATTTCTATCAGGGTAGGTGTGTTAGTCAGTGTGAAGCCCCAATATTGCAACCCTAAAGTTTGTACAATAGTTTAGGCAATTTATTAGGCCAAGTGTTGAGTGTGGACATGCATGTGGACACTTGCATAGCCAAGCAGGATCCATGCTCAAGGTGCTGCCCTCTGAGCTTAATGAGCTCTTCTTCACTATATTCCTAGGGTAGGTTATAGAGATGAAGCACCTTTGATAGAGTCTACGTGTACCTGAACTAAGGCTGCTCGGCTGACAACAAAGACATGATGCACAACCTTATCTTCTTCTGTCACACAAATCCTAGAATAGTTAAATTTAATTTATCGAAACATTCTGTGCATTAATGTTTCTTTTAAAAGTTTTATTAGAATTAAAAGTCAATTCATACTCCATATTCTTTTCTTGGCGATTTTGAACATGTTTAATATGTATCACAAGGCACGCCTCACAAAACAAAGAGGACACAAGGATAGGGCAAAAAGCAATTTGAGGGATTTGCACAATCAAAATGTGTAAAAAGATTTGAAGGGAATGCACAATGGATTAGTCTCTATGTGCAAAGGAAACAAGATGATGGAGTAGATGTGTGTGTGTGTGTGTGTGTGTGTTGTGTGTGTGTGGTTCAAAGGGCAGCTATAGAGGGGCTCTTTTTTTGCAAGGGCACTTAGGATATTGATCGCTCTCTCCCCTCCCTCTCTTACACAATAGGAGGGGATGTGATTGATGTCTCTTCTTGGAGAGAACTCTCTCTCTCTCTCTCTCTCTCTCTCTCTCTCATACACACTCATGCAAGAGAAGGGTAGTAGGTTGATGACTCTTTGTTGTGAAGGTGAATTTATGATGAGGAAGAGGACACTCATGCAAGAGAAGGGTAGTAGGTTGATGACTCTTTGTTGTGAAGGTGAATTTATGATGAGGAAGAGGACAATGGATGTTGTAAAGTTTGTGATACTATGGTTGTATATATATATATATATATATATAGAGAGAGAGAGAGAGAGAGAGAGAGAGAGAGCCTGAGAGATGGCATGGCTTCAAATCTTTATTGTTGACCTTGGAGGATATTAGGCCTACTCTTCCCCTTGATATGGAGGGGTCTTACCATTAAAGTTTCATTTATTTTCCTCAGCATGCATTATTCTTTTTCTCAAGCAGGTATCCTACTTAGAGGAGGCCATTTCAATTACTTTATTCCATGCAAGGCAAGAGTAGATTTTCTGCCACCAAGAATTGATGTGCTTTTATGAGAGGTGATTGGCCTCACCTCTTATGGTGGCCACATTGATAAGGTAGTGGGTGTAAGGGAGGTGTGAGAGGTCAACCAAGCTAATGAAATCCCTTGCCAAATCCTCATTCTTGGCCAAGTGCTCCTCATATATATGTGTTTGTATATGCACGCACACATAGGGTATATGTATATGTCCCATATATGTATGATATGTATAGGCTATGAATTGCCCCACCCCACCCCACCCCACCCCACACCCCCTCTCCCCCCCCCCCAATTGGAGGCATGGCCCCCCTCACTTATATTTAAGCTCAGGGAAGAAATAAAATGCCCCTCCCCCCTAATGTATACACTTATGTCTCTCAACCCCCCCTCTTGTACACTCACGTGATACTATATGTTTTTCCTATGTGAACCCCCCAAGGCATTAACATCCCTTTGCATTCATTATAAAGGCATTAACATCCCTTTGCATTCATTATAAAGGCATGAGACTATTTGTACGAGAGCTTGAGTTGGATCAAGGGTAGGTTTTACTATAATGAGACCCAAGTCTTATAAGACATTAAGTTTCTTCCTTCTCCTATATCCAATAAAAGTTTCTTCCTTCTCCTATATCCAATAAAAGAAGTTTGCCTATGTTTTGTTTGTTCACAAGGAAGTTTAGGCAAAGCCTTGCAGGTTTGATCTCTTCCTCCTCATGATTGTTATGTATTTCAGACATGTGGATAGGTATAATACCTCTCCTTTGCTTTTCTTTTTCTACTTGGGCTTTAGCTTCCCGTTGGGTTCATCTCTTCATCACTTCCTCCCGTTTTCTCTTTTCTACTTGGGCTTTAGCTTCCCATTGGGTTCATCTCTTCATCACTTCCTCCCGTTTTCTCTTTTCTTCAGCCTTGTAAATGGCTTGAAGCTATTCATAGGACAATGACCTATAGTATTTTCTAAGTTTGCTCCCATTAAGGAATCCTTCCATTGGGTTTATAGGCATGGTTCCCCACCATCAATTGTGAGTTCATAGTTCTTGAAAGGACCCATCCCTCTCAACTTCAATTTCCTTTTATTTTTCTTGAGGTTATAAAGTAGAACTAGTCCCTTCCTTGAACCTCTTGGTTTTGATATTTGCGTCAAACCACCTTTCCTTGTTTTTTTTTCAGCATATGTGCCCCCACCAATGTGATTGTAGTCTTGCTCCATCAAGTTTCTCGAGCTCTATTAGTTGTTTGAAAAACTCTTTACCTATCCATTCCATTTACTTTGCTACCCTCAAGGTTAGGATTATGAATTCAAATGGAAGTATACTATCAAGTCTAAAGACTAGGTTATAAGGTGTAGTTCCAATTGAGGTTTTGTAGGCAGTTCTATAAGCCCATAATGTGGATGAGAGCTTCTGCTCCCAATTTGTCCTAGATGTCTCTACTATCTTTGTAAGCACAATGCATAGGACCTTGTTTGTGCTTTCAGCCTGTCTGTTTGTTTGATAGTATGGAGAAGACTTGTGATATACTACCATCAGTTCTTCTAAGAGAAACTCCACCATATCACTTAAGAAATTGGTCTCCATTGGTCATTAATTAGCTTCAGATGACATGCAAACCTAGTGATAATGTGCTCATAAATAAACTTGGCGGTGGTTTGCATGTGTGCTTTTACTATAGCCTTAGCTTCAACCCACTTGGTCACATAGTCGATAACCACAAATGACGTATCATGATTGTGTATGACTACACTAATGAGGCCTACAAAGTCAATGCCCCATTTGGCAAAAGGTCTTACGGACATGATTGGTTATGATGGCATTCTATCCTTTTGTTGTGGGGAATGGTGAAGTGTAGGCACTCATCATCGCAAACATTTGACATATTCCATTGTGTCACTATTGAAGAGTGTTGACAAACCATAGTCCTACATATAGGACTTTTCTCACTATGATGTCTCCTCTAAAATGTCCTCTAGTAACTCCTATGCATGAGCTTTTTCTTGAATATTAACATACTCATCCTTGTATACGTAGATTCTTAAGACATCATCTTTCTCTCCCATATTAACGTACTCGTCCTCGTATATGCACGAGCTTTGTCTTGAATATTTACGTACTCATCCTCGTATACGTAGATTCTTAAGACATCATCTTTCTCTCCCATAGAGTTATCCTAAAATGAGGGTGTACAGGACTATAGTCTTCACTAATTGGTGTGTTTCCTTTATCAAGAACATGGTCTTATCTAAGGGACATCCATTGTCCAAATAATCAACAATATCATAAATCCAACTTGGCATTAAGATTATTTAAAATGGAAACATATATGGAAGATCATCCTTGACCCCTATTGGTCCCTCCCCATTAGAAATTCTAGAGAGGTGGTCATCTTTGACATGAGACATTCCTTTGTTTACAAACTGACATCGTGAAATCAAACTCAAGAAGAAGTAGTAACCACCAAGTAAATTTCCATATGATGCATGGTTTGTTCACAAGAAGGCAGAGCAAAGCTAGATGGTCTATAAAAATTATAAATTTGTTTTCCCCAAAAGATAATGGCAAAACTACTTAACCACATAAACCATTACTAATCCTTCCCTCTCTACTATGATTGTATAATTCTTCTTAGGATCATTAAGTTGTCTACTGGCATAATTGATGGGAAAGTCTATGTTCTTTTCATCAAGTTGAGATAAAATGCATCCTATAGTGTAAGCTGATGCATCTATGTGTACATGGAAGATGACATCCCACCTTGGTGCTCTGAGAATCGGAGTTGTATAGAGGCCTCCTTAAGTTTATGGAATAAATCTTTGCACACCTCAATCCACACAAAACATACCAACAAGACCTATAGCAGTTTAGCAATTTTTGCATACATGATTATGAATCGTCTATAGTAACCTGTGTGACCCATGAATCTTTGGACTGCTTTAGGTGTTTTGGGTCTTTTGAGTTCTATGATCACTCGAATCTTTCCTTCATCTATGAGATTGTTTTTTTAGACACCATGTGCCCTAGAGTCCTCATTGGTGGTTGGGCTTGAAGGCTCACCTTCTTTCTTGACTCTCCCTTCCTTTATGGCCCTGTTTTATATTCTCTAGCTAGATTTAGAAGTCATTTTGGAGTCCATTGAGACTGTATCATAGGAGTAGTCATGGGCTAGCATTTTAGCTATCTTAGGATCTATTTTCATGACATTTACACTAGGTCTTTTCATTAGATACTTCTAGCTAGAGCAGAACCCCTCAGTTGCCTTCAAGGATTCCATATATTACAAATATTGTTCTTCCCCGTTGAGGCTTTGTGGGCCTCTAGCTCTAGTTTTTGCTGGTTTATTAGTTCTTTTGAGGAGTATTTTCAATGAATTCTCTAAGAAGGGCCTCTGCTGGTGTTCAAGTGAAACTTCTCCTTCTTCATTTTCATTATCAAAGGAGCTACTTGGTGCAAAACTTGCACTTAAGCCCCTCATTCGTAATTTTTTGTTCAATGACTTTATACCTATTTTTTGTTTTTCCTTCCTTGGTAGAACTGATGTCTCTATTTTTGGAGACATTGGGATAGTTTTGACTAGGATTATGTCTCTACCATTCTCACCCCCATAAAACTGGCTTCCCATAGGCATCATTGCTACAAGTGCATCTAGTTTTCCTCTTGTTCAGGGTTTGGTACTTGTGAAGCTATGGAAGCTTCATCTTTCAACTTGTATCTTTTACCACTTTGTCTAGTGAAGTGGTGCATGTGTATTAAGACCGAGCGAGCCATCGTATTTGACCCCAAGTCCTGATAGGCATTATAAAGGCTTCTTTGTACTTATGTCTTTTAGGTTTACCTTAATGGCATTTCCCTCTTGGGATGGAGGTTTGCCTTAATGGTATTTCCCTCTTGAGATGGAGGTACATGATGTCATAATCCTAATCGTGAATCATAAATAATTGGCGGATAAACTATCTTCCACAAATCATGTCGTAGTTGGTGGGCCTTCTAATTTCCATTTTCTATCTTAAGGGATTCCTAAATTTTCATATGCTATCTTAAGGACTATTTTTTGCTCTTTTAAGGGGCTTGCTTCCCTATCTTTGCCACATGTCTTTGGTCATAATGCTCACTCCTGCTCCCCCATCAAGGATCACAATGGTGGTCACTCCTACTAATTTGATTAGAATGATGGCATTTATATTATTTCATTCATAGTACTTTCCCACTGCACTGACAGCAGGTACATCCTTGACTGTCCACGTCGTGGGTTAACTTTTTCAGCTTAGTCTATCTCCTTGATTTCTCCAAGTAGTTTGAGCTTTTTTTTTCCATTGATGGAATTCATCCTAAGCTTCCGGCTTGTATACTAAGTATTCAACCATGGTGGCTATTCAGGATTGGGCTTAGAGGATTGCTCTTAAGGCTCCCATTTCTCTTTTCAGTGTAAGCCTTAGAGATGGCACGTTTGTGACTGTCATTGGCTTCTCATTTTCACCCATGTAGCATGATGTAGTCGGTAATGAGCTAGGCTTAGATTTGTGTAGCACCCCTGCCCATTCTCCCATTATGTACTCTTTGAGGACATTCTGAAGGAAGTCTCTCAATGTATCCTCCCATTATGTACTCTTTGAGGACATGTTGCCTTTCTTGATCGAGCTTTTCTTTTATGATGTGCTTATGGAGCAACCTTATATTTTTTGTTTTTGCATGCTCTTAGAGCTTTTACAATGTTTTTGTTTCATTTTTGAGCTCTTCATGAGGCTTAGGCATTTCCTTACTCTAGACAATTCCCTCATACGATTCCTCTCTAATAGGCTCTAATGGCATTATAATGGGGATTCTCTATGGGAACATGGAGATTGGTCATGCCGGCCCCTCTATCTCTAGTTGGGTTTGCTATACCAATTCTTGCATATTATTTAACCTTGAGATTTCCTCTGTCGGGTTAGGGTAAACTTGTAACTATCTAGGAAGGGGTTCTTCTAATCCTCTGAATTCTTATGTGTCATTCAACCTCGAGATTTCCTCTCGTGGGTTAGGGTAAGCCTATAACTATCTAGGAAGGGGTTCTTCTAATCCTCTAAATTTGTACTTCCCTTCCACGGCTTTCTTGGCCATTTCAAGGAGCTCATCCTTTGAGTCCATTATGATTCTATCTTCACTCTCCTCACCCCCCCGTTCTTCATTGTCGAGAGAGACTTGAATTGGTAGTTTAGGGATTATTTCTATTTATATATAGCTCAGATCATGAATTGGTTTTAATTGTGGGGTGAAAGATGGATTGGTGGTATAAATTTTCTACCTATTTGAAGTTCTCCTTGGAGGTACTTGTGGGTTTAATTGAGAAGTTTTTTAAGGGGGAGTTTCTCTTGTAAATATATCACACATGTCATTATCTAACTACATGTAAACATTATCATTATCTCACACATGCTCGTTGATATCATTATAACTACATGGACCCAACCATGTCATTGTTTGAACCTGCAGCTTACGACATAACTAGTTCCCCTCCCTACTACATAGCTAGCTCTTCTCTCTCTTTTGATTCTAACATACCCCTCTCTTCCTCCCCCCCCTTCCCCTCATTTTTACGGGCAAGTCAACAGCTAGTGAAGGTCTACCAAACACTGATCTTCCCTTCCCCTTTCCCTCTTTTCAGTGGGCAAGATGAAGACACCAACATGGAAGTGAACTTTGAAGGCCAGATAAGAAACTCCCCAACCATCATCATCAGAAGAGACTACACTGGATGATAACCAGATAGCTAAGTCTTTATCTAAAGTGTCAGCATTGGATGACAACTAGATAGTTAATTCTTCGTCTAAAGCATCTTTAAAATGTAAGCTACCTGCCTCCTCAAATGGATGACCCAGGCCTCCTCAAAATGGAAGTTACCTTCTAAATATTAATTCGTTGCTCTTCAAACAGTAAATTTGATGCACATGTAGGTGTAGGTATTGTTAATAAAAGTGCACTATGATGTTGCAGGGAAGGCTACAATGGAATCATATTCGGAGTTGTCAAAGTTTTGTCACACGACAGAGGATCTCCATTTAGAGTATAGGATCATCATGGAGGGGAAGCTTCCTAAACATTTATCTGACGTAGATCTTCTCGAAGAAGAATGGTTGATAGTGTGTTCAAATAAGATACCCAAAGAAGAGAAAGATCTATCTTAGCAATGTGTTACCAGAATTCGTAGAGGAGTGCCATCTTCTGCTCCACAAAGTGTATCATGCTCCCCCATCAAACCGTGAGATTACTTCCAAGTTTGCTTGCGGCTTTGCATTTTAAAGATGCAAAGCAGCTTAGGGTGACCGACCCAAGCATTGGATTGCATGGGCAAAGTTTGGACAGAATGTTTTGCAGACTTGTAGATCGCAGATCAAGGAGCGTTGGCAAGGAAAATAGATAGTCTGCAAAATTACTTACAAGTACATTTGAAAGTACTGAAATGCTCTTTTAAAAGTAATGAAAATTTTTTGTAAGTACTAAAGAGTATTTTTTAAAGTACTGAATAAAACTTTTAAAAGTACATTTGTTAGTAATTTTGCTATGCTCTAGAAAGTACTCAAGAGTACTTTACTAAAAAACACTTTTGTAAGTACTTGAAAGCACTAAAAATTACTTCATGAACTAACTTTCAATCGCTTTTGATTACTTTTAAAATTTCATTAAGTAGAAAACTTTAAAGTACATACAATACTAGAAAGCTCATGTTTAGTACTTTAAAGCACATATTAGGTATTTGAAATACTTTGTCATTACTTTAAAGTACTTTATGGTACCTATTTTTACTTTTTGTACTCTCTTGTGATTTCTATTGGCTGTATAGTAAAGCTCTACTAGTCAGTTGGTAGTGTTTTGTAAAAGGTAAGAGAAAGGAAGCTGTTTTTTACCTCCCTAAATCCTTTTGATATTTGGCAGCTTTATGTTTTACTTATCTTTGATTAACTTTTTTTTTTTGTGAATTCCTTTTCAGTATAATATGTAGAGGCAACATGACTTATTAGAGTCTGTAGTGGTTCATGCAGCTAGCCAGTGCGTGTTCATTGATGCATTGGTTCAACAAGTGAAGTGAGGTGCGAAATTCATGTTAGTCCTCCCCCCCACACCCCATGAGACGCGGTCATGGTTGACTAGCACTATATGGGTCCACGACACGTGTGTAGCTTGCAAAAATTCTTTGGAGGCTACATATATAGTTTGGACATTCATGCTGTGGGCTACAGACATCAGTACCACCCTCTTTGGTTTGTGCATCGGGGCTAACTGTGATGTGGAGATCCATGAGATCACTAAGTGTTGGAAGTCTGGCCGCCCTTACTTAGCTGGTGAGGAAAATGGTATGTTGTTATTAGCCCAATATGTATGTACTAAAATTAAATGCAAAGAAAGAAAATCATGTGATTGTTGCAGGTGAAGAAGATGTCTGTATAGTCAACAAATGGATACCAATCTTGATAGTGACTTTACAGGTATTTCAGTTCCCGCTCTTCCCACTTATACATACATGTTGTGTGCATGTTGACTTCAACCGACTTTGTGCTACTAAAATAGACAATGGTGATGTGGAGACAAGAAGAAAGGGAGCAGGGCGAAGGTGTAGGTGTAGGTGTAGGTGTAGGTGAAGAAGATGAATGAAAAAAACCAACCTTGCTAACTTTATCGATACTTCAGTACCCACTCTTGCTAACTAGCACATACATGTTGTGTGCATGTTAACTTCAACTTGCTTTATGCTCTGTGAAATAGATAATGATATTGGAGATGAGGAGAAATGGAGCAAGGCTAGAGGCATGTTAACTTCAACTTGCTTTATGCCGGTGAAATAGATAATGATATTGGAGACGAGGAGAAATGGAGCAATGCTAGAGGCATAGGTGACATAAAAGATGTTGATCAAGTGCATACAAAGGGAGATGAAAGCTATTGATCAAGCGTATACAAAGGGAGATGAAGGAACCAACCTGATTTAGGCAAATTTTGTGAAAGTCAACAAGATGGATGCCACCTTCAAGGCCCATTTGGAGAGAACTGACCAATCACTGGGGGGGATGGCATCACCCTAGATGTAATGGCACAAAAGCTTATGAAAAAGTGCCTAGGGATTGGAAGCTATGATGATAATGGTGAGTTTATCTCAAAAGCTTCCACAATGCTAGCTATTTTTTCATGGTGTTGAGAATAATGAATGCCCTCTTTGTATCTTTAGTAGGTAGGTAAAGGGTGTAAGAAAAAGAAGATGATGGTGCTAAGTGCCAACATTCAAAATGAAGGACATCACACAAACAGTGCTATAGCCAGTGGGCAAGGATAGACCCCACTGAAGAAAACCCTAAGTAATTCACCTACTAATCCTATGGCACCCCCCTCTCACCCTCTCGAGCCCCATGCATGCAAAAATTATGAACATGCTACATATCCACCTCAGCTTTTTATCATCACTTGTTGCCAACCTTGTAATGCTCAATTACAATAATGAGGAATTCAATTGTTGTTATCTCACTTTGTATTAGCTATCCTCTTATCCATTACTTCACTCATTTGTTCTCTTGTGCATGGAATCTTCAATTGTTGTCCCTTGTTTGTACCACATATAAAGTTGTGTTCATTTTTATAACTCTTTTGATTATCTCTCGGTGTTATTTTGAACTTCATGTATGCCTTATAATAGTCAACCCCGGGGTTCGGAGGCTCAGGTCGAAAGGAGAGCTGGCATTCTTGAAATTGAGGAGATCGATCGCATGTGTATAAACCTCAATTGGTTTGGACCGATCTAGAAAACGCAAATGGTCCTAGACTAATTATAGATTTTAATGGGGTCTTAATGCTGACACATGATACACAGCACAATCGAGATGCTCTAGACTTATCATATGATCATTTTAGGAAAGTGTGGCAGGATGGCTGGGTATTTCACTTTATGCGAAAGGATGCAGATGCATTTCTTCTATTAGCTAGTATGTTTGCAAAAGTGTACCTTTGGAGTTGTTGTAGCCAAAAGAATCTTCATAGAAGGCTTGAGGTGTGCTTTTCCTCCCAGAGAGTAAGAAAAGGCTGAGGCTGGATTGGGCAGGATATATGTGATGTTGCTTCATTCACACATCCATCATCATCAAAGCCTTTTTTTTTTTAAGAATCTACATAACTTCTAGAGAGTGTTTCCAAGGTACAATGAAGGAAACAACCTGCTAGATGACAGCCTCTACAAGTGTAGCTCAAACCCAAAAGGAACCTTTATTATCTTGCCCAAGTTCAGTGCACAAAAAGACATTCAATGTAGTAATTTCTTGGTCAAAGAGCTTGGCCCTTGGCTTAATAAATGGTTGGTTTCTAAATATCGTAGAGCACTTGCAGATCCAAATGTGTTTACTACTTTACAACTATTGGAGGAGGAGGAGTTCAGTGCATTGCCCACCACCAAATGTCCATAGGAAGGGTGCAACTAATTTACACTAAGTGGATGGAGAGGAAAAAAGCTACTAGGAAGCAGAGAGAACAAGGTACCCAGAGGAGGGGTTGAAGGAGTTCATTATTGTACCCTAACTAAATCTAATATATGTAAAGTTTCTTATGAAATAGTGATGGGGTGTATATAGCCTACAATCGGATATTTATTAGTTCTCTTTTATATATATATATATATATATATATATATATATAAAAGAGAACTAATATATATATATATATATATATATATATATATATATATACGACATATACAAACCTAAAAAGTTGTACCAAACTTTGATATAATACAAGTCAAACCTTTTTTGGGAAGTATGTAGTGCCTTTTCTATAACTCTTGGCACTACGTTGTGTTTTTGTACTTGGTTCTTTTTGCTAAGAAAATATATATAGTTTTAAGAAATTTGTCAGTCTCAAGGTTTATAGTGGTTTTGAAGTTTCTAGTAGTGATTTTGTAGTTCTTTCAAAGTTATTTATACTGCTTTCAAAGTTCTTCACAATGCTTCTCCAGTGCCTTTTAAGGGTGCATTGAAGTGGCTTATAGTACTTTATAGTTCTTTACAATATTTTACAGTACTTTATAGTGCTTTACAATATTTAACAGTACTTTACAAAACTTTACAGTTCTTTACAATACTTTTCCAAATTTTACAATTCTTTACAATACTTTATAGAGCATTACAAAACTTTACAATACTTTATAGTTTTTTGCAGTACTTTATAGGACTTGGAAGTGGCTTATAGTACTGTCCTAAAGAGCATTATAAGGCACATTGAAGTGTAGTATGCAACAATACCAAGCACTTACAAAAGGAGAGGGAGGAGAAGGTACACTTTATAAACTGGATCACCTAACACACAAGCAAGCACATTGAGTGTATTTATATTCAAGAACAAAGGTTACAAATACAACATGTCATCACATGGCATGCTTTTGTAGATATTCTCATGAAATTTACTAGATAACCTGAATAGATTTCTCTTTCTTGGTACTGGCTCCATGGAAAACTTAAGGGCTCTAACTAGGTGTGAGTATGTGAGCAGAAGGTTCAAGAAGGGTATATAGATCTTTGTGACCCTCGACTTTATCATAGAAGTGTCCTTCAACCACATAGGATCCTTTGAGAATACGATTATGCCATGCATCCTTTTATGCATTAGTTGTTAACCACTTTGGCTTACTACATTTCATAATGTAAAAATCCTTGTTCTTTTCCTCCTCAGCATTAATTGCAAAGTTATCTCCTACACACAATGCATCACTTAAAGCATCATGGTGTGACCAGCATACATGGACACATCAACACCCTCATCATCACTAGAGTCACCATTTGAATCTTCATGCCTAGCCAATGGAACAATGGTATGGTACTCCCACCCATCTACACGTGCTCGGTTCTTGCATCTTCTCCACTACCCCTACATACATGAATCACAAAAGCAAGAGATAATTCTACATCTCAAAGCACACCTATCCATTTACGCAATGCATTGAGCGTGAACCTTCCACATGCTTGCAATCCCACTTAGTATCTCTTTGCAAACTTATTTTCATCAAGTATAGTTTGTACCATCAATGTTTTTGTGAGAATGCATCAGAAATGACCCTGAGAGCCTGGGAGGGAGTAGTGCCAGAACAGTGCAAGTTTTCAGTCTCTACACCGCTACTATAGAGTCCAAATTCGCACTGTTTTGGCACAGCTTCCCCAGCCCTCAGGAGCAATTCTGATGCATTGGATGATAAATAATGTATTTTTATACATGATTAAAGGTATTTTTATCTTGTAAATTACTGTTTCTCATAATCAATGTATCAAATTGATTATAAATGTATCAAAAAATGATTCTGAGTGGTTGGGGAAGCAGTGCCAGAACAGTGCAAATTTTGAGCCTGCATCGCTGTTGTGGAGCCCAAATTCGCACTGTTCTGGCATAGCTTCCCCAGCCCTCCAAGAGCAATTCTGATGCATTGGATGACAAATAATGTATTTTTATACATGATTAAAGGTATTTTTATTTTATAAATTACTGTTTTTATAATTAATGTACTCAACTTTATTATAAATGCATCAGAAATGATCCTGAGTGGCTGGGGGAGCAGTGTTAGAACAGTGCGAATTTTGAGCCTACACCACCGTTGTGCAGAGCCTAAATTCGCACTGTTCTGGCATAGCTTCTCCAGTCCTCCAGGAGCAATTCTGATGCATTGGATGACAAACAATGTAATTTTACACATGATTAAAGCTGTTTTTATCTTATAAACTATTATTTCTCACAATTAGTGTACTCAACTTCATTATAAATGCATCAAAAATGATCCTGGGGGAACAGTGCCAGAACAGTGCGAATTTTGAGCCTACATCGCCGCTGTAGAGCCTAAATTTGCACTGTTCTCTGGCATAGCTTCCCCAATCCTCTAGGAGCAATTATGATGCATTGGATGATAACCACTATATTTTTACACATGATTAAAGGTGTTTTTATCTTATAAACTAATATTTCTCACAATTAGTGTGCCTAACTTCATTATAAATGCATCAAAAAATGATCATGAGCGGCTGGGGGAGCAATGCCAAAACAGTGTGAATTTTGAGCCTTCATCGTGCCGTTGTTGCAGAGTCTAAATTCGCACTGTTCTGGCATAGCTTCCCCAGTCCTCCAGGAGCAATTCTGATGCAGTGGATGACAAACAATGTAATTTAAAACATGATTAAAGCTATTTTTATCTTACAAACTATTGTTTCTCACAATTAGTGTACTCAACTTCATTATAAATGCATCAGAAATGATCCTGAGTAGTGGCTGGGAAAGCAATGCCAGAACAATGCGAATTTTGAGCCTACATCGCCCCGCTGCTGTAGAGCCTAAATTCGCACTGTTCTGGTATCCAGGAGCAATTCTGATGCATTAGATGATAAACACTATATTTTTACACATAATTAAAGGTGTTTTTATCTTATAAACTACTATTTCTCACAATTAGTGTGCTTAACTTCATTTACAAATGCATCAGAAATGATCCTGAGTGGCTGGGGGAGCAGTGCCAGAATAGTGCGAATTTTGAGCCTGCACCGCCACTGCAGAGCCTAAATTCGCACTGTTCTGGCATAGCTTCCCCAGTCCTCCAGGAGCAATTTTGATGCATTGGATGATAAACACTATATTTTTACACATGATTAAAGGTGTTTTTATATTATGCTCACCCCTCGAATGTGCCAAGCTAGTTGCATGTCCTTGGCAAATATGGTAATCCTCTTTGCATGTATTGCAAGGAGGTTGGTGTCTTCAAAAAGCCCAACAAGGTAAGCCTCGGAGGCTTCTTGCAATGCTTCAAGGGCAATCCCCTGCACACGGAACTCTGTTCTATATCATTGGAGAATCTCCTTCACTGTGCGAACAAAAGGGGCTCTTCTTATCAGCAGCTCAGTGTTCCTATGATAAAACTTGATTTCTTGTAGAGCCCTATGCCCTTGGCGCATCCTTCTCCTTGGAGCTCTTTGTGTTGTGTTAGTGCGTTGGCGAGGTTGGGACTTCCTTGGCTTGAAGAGCTCGACCTTTCTACGCTTGCGCGCACTTGCAGGAACCTCCTCTTGGTCTCTCTCATAGTATGAATCCTCCTCCTCCTATTTTGCTGTGGTACCTGTGTATCAAGTTCCTCCTCCCGAGTAGGTAGGGGACTCTGTCCTAGTAGTAGGGTCTTGCCACCTATGGTGATGCGCAATGTAGGAATGTTTTCACCAACCCAGTCAAACTGCTCATCATTGGCCTCTCTATCTTGATCTCTGGGGTGGCTACATTGAGGGGTCTTCTTCACACGCTTGCTCCCACTAGAAGGGCCTGCATGTGTGTGCGCTGGTGTTGCTGTGGGAGGAGGGTTGGACTCTAGTGATCCCATTAGGTGTGTCCTAGAATCCAAGGGGTCACTCTCTTCCGTGGGTGTCGCCAGTATGTGGTCGTTGGGTGCCTTGCACTGTGTTTTGTGAAGGCATGGTAACACAAGCAGTGTTCTTGGTGCGTGCCATATCCATGTACGACTATGCTAACGTGGTGATGTGCTGGTGTCCTTACGTGGGTGTCTACATAGATCTTGAGCTCAAGCTCTCTAAAAAAGTGAAATGAAAATGAAGTGAGAGAAGGAACTATTAATAGTTTTTTTAAAGGGAAAAAAAACCTAACTAAACTTATTTTCTTAGCCTTATTACATCTAGATTTATGCTGGTGCGTGCACAACCCAACACCTCCCTTGTCTCCTCATTCGTGCACGCCAAGCACCATGCTTATGGGGAGCATTGGTCTTTGCAACCATTCAAGCCGAGCATGACTTTTTGCAACCTTGTGTGCCTCTTGCGCAAGCTTAGATTGTTGGGCCTGCTCCCTAACCAATACCCTTCCAAAGGTTGTGCGATAAAACCAATTGAACATCTCTTGTAGATAGTTTGTACGTGTTCCTCCTACAGAAGCTCCACCTCCATGTCTTGTATTTTTGAAATAAACCCGTCTTGCTTTATAATGTGATTTCTCCATCCCTTGGGTACTCCACATGTCGAGCGATCCATACTTGTTCATGAAATATGCACCATGCACATAAACTATGTGCTGTACACATGACAATAGAATTTAATTAGAAAAAGTCAAGGTTAAAACACCAGTTTATTTTTTTACTGTACAACTTACCATATAGTGTGTTACTTTACTCTCTCCCCAAGCACCTAGCACACTTTTGGTGAATTCTATGATATGTTGTTGGAATGATGCTCATTCTTGGGCAGTTGTGCTACTTTGATTCATAATGCGAACCATGTTATTGAAATTTATCCAAAGCTGTTTGTGCATATTTACAAGAGCTGGCATTGGACAATCTACATTTGTGGTGATTGCACACAGGTCTCTCGAGAGTCCCCAAGTCTTCTTATATACCAGAGGCCTGCTTATTCACTCCAATTTTCACGTTTCCGCCCCATGGCAGCCCATAGAAATCAAAAGATGCTCTAATTTACCAAGGACTGCAACTTTCCTCTCTTGTGTAGGCATTGTGAATGGATAATCGATATGGCACTTAAGCAATCGATCAAAGATTCTCATCATGAATGCATGAAGTGTGCAAAAGTGAATAGTGGAAAATTAATGATGGGGCTCCAATTTGAATTCCTGTTTGGTTCTCCTAGCATCTTCTTGTTGCTTCTTCCCTTTCTTGGGACCTTTCGAGGCATCCTTCCCACCAACAGAACCAACCTTCTGTATACCTTTTCCATTTGTCTTTTTCTGCCTAGGAATATCAATCTGAGCATTGCAGTATGGACAAGGCCATCTTGATGTCGCGCCTTGAGCACAACCCATCATGCATTTAATTGTCTTCAAATCTCCCCCAAGATGCCAATCCACCTTGAACTTTCCTATGTTTTCTACATCTAAAAGTTGACCATCAATTTGCTTTTTGATTACATCTGTTATCCAGGGAGTCCTTTCAAACATCCATGTCAATACCTCATGTGTCTCCTTCGGTACCTCGAATGCACCAAGCCACCAGACCTCTTTCTCAGATTGCACACTAAAACTTGGTTTGGTAGTCTTTTCCCATGCACAAATCATGGCCTCATTCATGAGCGTAATGCTCATACATTCTCGCTTCCGACCTTTCACAATTTGGCACTCATCTAGCTTGAGCACAAATGAAAGTGTGCTCCCCAAAACTGCAAATAAACGATAATTTACAATATTCAAAACAAAATAATCGTCTTCATTTTCTACTGAAAAACATGAATAGTAGCAATTGCAAGCTCTCACCTTCGCATAGAACTTCACCATAGCTTATTGTAGTCTCTCAATATGAACAAAGATGTTATTGTAAACATCATAGTGAAATTCTGTACTTGTTGTCTTGATTTTCTTTCTGCTCGACCCTGTGTCTAATGTTAGTGTGCCCTTAACGTGATAAAACTGTCCTATAGCTCGCTGCACATCATCATTATTGATATGCTTGACATTGTGAATCACCTTGAGTGTAGGAAATAAAGTGCCAGTGATTCCTTGTCTTAGAAATGCATCTTTTACAACCTGACGGATTGCTTGGTGCCCTTTCATGCTGATTCCAGTCGCATCACAAGCATGTTGAATTAATGAAGAATCGATGGAGGTGGTAATCTCGCTCACTACATTGCTGACAACAGCTTGGCGTATGTTAGGATGATGAGGGTCAGTAATAATTGAGAGAATATCCTTGGTATTCAGAATGGCTTTGACCAAATCCTTCCATCCCTCTTCATTACAACCACACACCTCTTGTTGCAGAAAATTCCTGGTAAAACATAAATCATGACTATTTTGTTTAAATCATTGAGTGCATAATGAAAGTTTATGTTACTTACTTTGTTGTACAAATCCTTTTCTTCTGTGCTCCACCTTTAAACGCAAGAGATTCTATACCAGCCAATGTCTTTTTGTGTTCACGAGCACCATTTTGTGGCGTTGCTTTGAGTTGTTTGATAAGTTCCTCTAGCCTTTGAATCTTTGCATCCTTCTCCACATTCTCTGCAAGGATCTCTTTAATTTTATCTCATGATGTTTTAAGTCCTTCTTGACATTGTATAAAAGGCTGAATTGTGATGCTTGCAATTGAGATTGGAGAATATGGGTTTGCCAAGCTCCACTTGTAGTCAATCTTCTGCAGTATCCTAAGCCAAGCTCTCCTTCACCAACAAATTGCATAAAAGATGATAAATTACGGAAAGGAGGGTTTGCTCTTAATGGAGGGTCAACTGGATAGAGATGCCCATCAACCCAAAGATCTACATTTTTCTTCTTAGCTATCCTACGAGCTTGGACAGATTGTGCATCAGTAGGATAGGTTTTTTTAGAGCTGCCATACTCTTCAGGAATACGAATGTGTAAATCAACCTTTCGTTTTCTAGCTTCACAAGGGGCTATACACACAGCTTGAAAAGGCTCCATAGCTAAGCAGAGGAAGAAGCTAAAGGAGAGAGAGAGAGAGAGAGAGAGAGAGAGAGAGAGAGAGAGAGAGAGAGAGAGAGTGTGAGTGAGTGAGAGAGACTGTTAAGACTTTGCTGTTTTGCAGGTTTAACACAAATCCGTTTTTCTAAGTAGAAAATGATATTTTTGATATACAAATATACTAACATGGAGTTTTTCATCAATAAATTATATTTATGAGAAAAATTAAAAAATAATAATTTTTGGGGTCCCCATAATTTCGGGATCTGACAGTTAGTTATGTTTATGGGGTTGTGGGGACCTGACAGTTAGTTATGGATGTACTGGCTCCTGACAGGCTTTTGACGTGACCCTTGAATTATAAGCTTTTTGGAGGAAAAATTTTATTTTCATCATACATATTGGTTGGGTGGTGTTTTTTTCACCTCAAAGTGTTAAAAAATCACTTTTTGGGGCCCACCTAAATACGAGAATGTTTTGTTGATGTGGAAGGGAGATATTGTGGGAGTTAATGAGAAAGGAGATTTCAAACTGACAAGAAAGATTCAATTTATAGAGAGTGAAGATAAAAAACTCAAAAAGTAAGAGAGAAAGTATGAGAAAAGTCAAAAAGTAAGAGAGAGTATGAGAATATTCCCTTTAAAAAGTGAAACTAGGGGGGTATGGCTAATGTGGCAAGGTAAAAAAATAGGGGTCATCATAGCCTTTGTCTCCCTTAAGCCCAGCTTTTTAAGCTCTAATCCCTTAAAATTAGGAATCCTTAGGAGGCTCTTTTTTTTTGGGTCCAAAAAATTCTTAATGGATGTAGGAAGGTCATGTAGTAGCCTATGAATCCAGAAAACTCAGAACACATGAGAGAAATTATGACGTCCATGACTTGGAGTTACTCTCAGTAGTGTATGCTCTGAAGTTATGGAGACACTTTTGGGACAAAGGTTCACCTTGATGACAGACCATCAAAGTCTGAAGTGGATCTTCACACCCAAAAGGGATCTCAACATGCGTCAAAGGAGATGGATGCAGACCGTGTAGGAATTTGATTTTGAAATTAAGTATCGACCGGGTAAAAAAAATGTGGTTACAAATGCGCTCAGCAGAAAAGCCTCCTTGCTTGCAATTACAGTGGTGTCAAATCCATTGATCAATGAAGCAAAGGAGAAAATCATGTAGGATAAATTCTTTGCCCCTATTGCTACCCTTCTAATGCAGGAAAGCAAGACTCCTCAGGAAATGAGTCGAGTTCTTGGGTACAAATTGGATAAAGGATCCACGTATTGTAATAATCGGCTATGTATCCCCCCCAATGATGAGGGAATAAAGGGAAGAATTTTGAGAGAAGCCCATGATAGCCTAATAGCTAGACATCCAGGTTTTATAAAAACCTAATGCCTGTGAAGAAAAGCTTCTTCTGGTCAGGACTCAAAAAGGATATACTTGATCATGTGCGAAAATGCTTAATGTGCTAAAGAGTCAAGGCAGAGAGAGTCAAGATGCCAGGGAAACTACAGCCTCTAGACATTCCATAGATGAAGTGGGAATGTATCAGTATGGACTTTGTCACTGGATTATCTTCAGTACAATCAGGTTACAACTCCATTTTTGTGGTAGTTGACAGGCTAACCAAAGTTGCTCATCTGATTCCAGTGATGAAAGAAACACTCTACAGTAGATGTTGCCAGAATTTTCCTTAAGGAGATCTTCAAATTGCATGGTTTACCCAAGAGGATAGTAAGTGACAGAGATCCCAAATTCACATCGAAATTCTGGACTGCATTCTTCGAAGCAGTAGGAATTTTCTTGGATCTCAGCACAACCTATCACCCCGAAACAGATGGCCAGACTGAAAGAGTAAATCAAGTATACAGATGGCCAGACTGAAAGAGTAAATCAAGTAATACAGATGGCCAGACTGAAAGAGTAAATTAAGTAACACAGATGGCCAGTAAATCAAGTAATACAAGATATCCTTTGGTCATGCTGCGGCAAGGAACCTAAGAAGTGGTTAAGCCATTTGCATCTGGTCGAATTTGCTTACAATGCTTCTTATCATCGAAGCATTGGGATGAGTCCTTTCAAAGCTTTGTATGGACAAGATTACCTTACACCGTTGACCTGGTCTCACCCATTGATCAGAGTCAAAATGTCCAGACAAATGCTTGATGACATGGACCAGTAAATGCAATCAATCCGTAAAGATATAAAGGCAGCCCAAGACAGGCAAAAGCAGTATGCAGATAAAAAGAGATCAGAGAGAGAGTTTGAAGAATCAGATATAGTCTTCATTCGAGTACGACCAAAAAGAAGTTCCTTATTCTTAGGGAAGTACAAGAAGCTCTCTCCTAGATACTGTGGGCCTTATGCTGTCATAAAGAAAGTGGGCGATCTAGCCTACAAACTTCTTCTGCCTCCCCATCTTAAGGTACATGATGTATTCCATGTCAGTTTACTTAAGAAATATGTACCCAACCCAAGTGACGTGCTTGATGATAAACAATTGATCTCTCCGACTCAAGGCCAAATGGTACTCCAACTTGAGGAAATCCTTGACGTTCGGGAGAAGATTCTTAGGAACAGAGTCCTCAGAGAATTCTTAGTTAAGTGGAAGTTCTTCCCTCTAGAAGACGCCACCTAGGAGAAAGAATAAGAGTTGGCGAAGAATTACCCCCACTTTGCGAGATGAGGACATCTCACGTTTCTCAAGTGGGAGAGGATGTAAAATTCCTCCTTAGCCTAAATAATGATTAAGCCTTTACTTCATTACCCTCTAATCATTCCCTGTTTCTCAATATAAGAAAATATTATTTTTTCTTGTTTTGCTTAGTGAGATAAAAATTTCTAGAGAGTGGTAATTCAATATTGAGATATTTTTTGATATATAAATTCTACAAATATCAAAAATATGTTTCCCTGAAACAGAAAATCAAAATAAATTTTCCAAGGTGCAATTGGAATTAATTAAAAATGATTTAAAAGACCTTAGCCTAAGGGTCAAGATTTTCTAAAAATTTTGGATTATGGTCCAATTAAGGTTCCTATGGACCAATAAGATTAATCCAAGTGTTGGGATGAGATAAATCTAATGAATAAAAGAAAATACCCAAAAATGAAAAAATGCCAACATAAGATGAAGAGTTGACTGAGTACAAGATTTATTAGTTAAAAATTATGAAATATTACTAAAAACATGAGATATTTTGGAGTAATCATTCATTTTTGACACCTTGGTAAGCAAAAGGGAGGCCTTCAAGGAGGCACCTATTTCACATGTGTGGAGGAGTTTTAAACTAAAAAATAATAGGATATTTTTATCTCTCCTCTCTCCTGGATCAAACCAAATAAAAAAGGAAGCTAAACTGGTCCAAATCTTGTCCAAATTCAGTCAAACTGAAGCTCAAAAATTCTAGAACTTAGTTGGACCCTTATTCTTTTGTATTCTCATCTGTGAAATAAACTATGCCGGTATTACTCTAAGTTAAGCTTATTTTCTATTATCCTCTAAAAATCCTCTACAAATTGAAGAGATTGGAGCCTCTCTCTCTCTTCAATCTTCCTTGGAGTCTTCATCAACATACTAAACCAATTGATTGGTTGGGGGCCTTTCCATTGACTAAAGAATCAAGCAAATTAAGAGGTAAAGTGTGATTTATGGTCTTTTTTCTTAAATCTCAAAATGTTTCTCACTTCTCAATCCCTCTCAAGCTTGAGAAGCATTCAATTGAATGGCTCTTTAATGCAATTGGAACTCTCTATTGAATTTTAGTGATAAATCTTATAAATTTTACACTTATGCTTAAATTAAAATATTTTTTAAGCATATCTCTCTCTCCCCCAAAGAATGGTCATTCCTATGACCTATTCTATATTCAAATGATGCTTCTCATAAAGCAATTCTCAAATCTAAAAGTAATTTCTATGCTTGTTAAATTAGAGGCCAAAGAAGTGGCTTTTTAATGCTTTTATGCTATTTAATTTATGAAAAACTTAGGAATCAAGTCCATAATTGGATATTGATCCAAATAATAGTTATTCTATCATATGGTATTACTAAATTTTATGTTTTCAAAATTATTGAGAATTATCAGTAATAGCAGTGGAGCTATGGCAAAATTTCTTAAAAATTAACACATAAATCATTTTCATTCATAATATGAAAAGAGGACTTCCTACCATATTCTAGGATTAATCATCCTAGATTAATTGAATAATTCTCATCATAACCATGGAAATTTTGATTTTTATGTTTATGCATAATTAGTTAATTAGGAAAAAGAGGAATTTCTAATAATTCATTTTTATGATAAAAGAGAAATTCCCATCACAATGGAAATCCGTGTATTCCAATAAAGTAAGAGAAAAATTAAAATACTAAAATAATGTATATTTTATTTAAAATTAAAAAAGGATTTTAGTTAAATTTATCTTTTTGCATAGATAAATTTAAATGATGAAAGAGGAACTGCTACAACATACTGCGAAACAACTCTCATATCAGCTCAAGGGAATCAAGGTTTTCTTGTGCTTTAGGGTTTTCACCAGTGCTTCTGGGACAACTTACCTCCCTAGTCATTCATGCGCATACTTCTCTCTCTCTCTCTCTCTCTCTCTCTCTCTCTCTCTCTCTCTCTACATAGAATCCACAAGTTCCTTCATGCAACTCTAATCAGAAGAACACTCACCTAAGTTGCAACTCAAACAAAAACAAGGTGATCGAGAGATACTTGGACAAGATGAGACCACTAGTCACAGCACATAATAGACATGCAAACCTTGTCAGCCTTTTACTTCTGTGATCAGGCAAGCTCTAATACCAACTGTAAAGCCCCCATGGGACCACTTGATTCACAAGCTAGACACACAAGGTTAGTACATATAGAAGGGTGTGTGCAAAGTCACCTCCCAACCATAGATTCCATCAGGAATCACCCTTGAGCCACACACTTGACCATCAAGTGTCAGAATCTTAGAAACGTTGATGCAAGAAAATGGCATCAGATCATCATACCTACTGCGAGGGAAGTTTGTTAACTTTCAAAAATCTTTCTTTTCAGTTATATGTGTTGGGTTCTCAGCCTGGGTAGTCCCCCAAAATTTGAGTTATATATTTTTGAATGCTTTTAGATTTTGTAACATCTTGTTTTCTATAAAAGGCTCCTCTTCATTTCCCCCCTTTTTCCCTACTTCAGGGGTGTTGGGGGTTGTTTTGGTGTGCCGATGTAAGCGGTCTTTGTCCCCCCTAGGAAGGACTTGATCTCTGAGTCCTTTGCACTAGGCCATGCTTTATAAACCTTTGAGCCGTGTTCATGAGCCATTGAGCCAGTGTCAGGTTCATGTCTGGTCTTTACTTGTGTTGGAGTATGGAATTATCGAAGGTTACACTTACATCTCCACCATCACTCCGAAGGGGGATTTGTTGGGTATTTTAGAGTTAATCTGGAGTCTTGTCAAGTGTCCTTAGTGGTGTAAACACTCTCTTATTTAGGGTCAAAAGATAAGGCCTTGGTGCCTATAAAAGCATTGTACATAGTGCAAGTATTATCCTAATACAATAATTCTTTGTGTGGTGCAACTCCTCTCTATTGTGTGTTATCATCTCTCTCTCTCTCTCCCCCCCCCCCCCCCCCCCCGTGCACCATTGTCAGGGCTTGAGCTTCCATATCTTCTCTTTGCTTGCACTCTACTCCTACACACCTATCATGGATATCTTTCATCCTCCATAGTTGTATATGTGTGATCTTGGATGGCAATAGAACTAATAGCCGTCACAGCCTATAGCCTATGTTACACTATGTTACGAGTCCATGTGCACAAATGAGAAAGGCCTATGAATCCTAGTCTATTCGAAGTGTAAATCATCCGATTATATCCAGACCGTTGATCCAGGCAAAAGATGTCCTCCTACCTTTACACACCGCCAGCTTTGATATGACCACCATAGTAAAGAGTGGGAAGGCATGCTGTTCTCGAGTCCCTGCGTTATACACAGTATGGTGTATCAGACACCACCACTCACCAAGACCAAGTAGCTCATAAATCCATATGACATATTAATACCCATGAATGCACGTTTTCCTTCATTTTTTACCGGTCATTCAACAAATGAGGCCATATAAGGTACAATTTACTTCAATTTTTGTGGATAAATGCACTTTAGTTTTATATATATATATATATATATATATATATATAGTGAGGGTTCAACACATCCCTCAATTTTGAAAATACCACCAAAATTTAAGTTTTTGTCTTTCAACGGTTCTCTCTTTTTTAACTTCGAGATAAAGACTTTACTATTGGCTCCTTTGTGCAAGGTTTACAAGTCATATCGTTGTTTACATCATGGTACATGAATAAAAACTTTTGCATTAATTAAGTCAGTGCCATAACATGCAAAAGAAAAGCCTTACTGGAGCTTCAGAAGTAATTTTCAGAAAACAGTATTTACAACGAAATTTATACACACATGAAGCCCACCACCTTTTCAACAGATTCAAGCTTTGAATGTATATAAATCGTTGAGAAGAACATGAGGTTTATAGAATCTTTCTCACTTTACAGACATAAGGTCCTTGGAAATCATGGCATGAAGACAAAGGGACCGCACTTTAATTTTTCACATGTTATGGATGGTAGTACCGTCAAGCAAACTTGATTTTTAGAATCTACAAGTTATTATTTTTTTTTTAAAGGTGGGTGAAAAGTTCATCTAAAGTTTCATAATGTATGGGATGATAAATTGCTACCAAGGCACTAACTTTAATATGTTGGATTAGCATTTATCAAACTTTAGAATGCATGAAACTTGGAGAATGATCTAACAAATTGTGCACAAAGTGGAACTTGAAGTTGAATCACTTACCCTCTCACTTGTGGCCAAAACCCCTCATGAGTTGTTTTGAAAGAGTCATTTGATGCATCTATATAGATGGATATTTATACATTCCACACCTTTTGATGATGCCCTTTTGATGATGCTTATGAGTGTCCACACTAGCACCATTTCATAAAATTTACATTCTTTACTATTTTAAAAAATACATAATTTGACAATTTAAACTTCTAGCATTCACATTGGTACTCATTCAACTTGCTAATCACTTATAATAACTTCACACAGCTAGTGGAAGCTTTAAAAGTCCCATCATTTCTTTGCATAGACAAGGGCTATATTGCATGGTACAATCGTGCAAACTTTTGCAAATATCTTTTGCCTTTGTGAGGAAGAAAAGCTTGCGCGGTAACCCATGGGCAAATCCACATCCAGTAAATATCTTTTGCCTTTGTGAGGAAGAAAAGCTTGTGAGGTAACCCATGGGCAAATCCACATCTAGTGAGCTGACTTGTGTTCCGAACACCTCCTAGAACCTCCAAATTCAAATTCTACCCCTCCTCAAACCTCCTCTTTCTTTTCCCGAACCTCCAAATTCTTGCCACGTGGCAGTTTTTTTGAAATTTTTCCTTTACATAATATATAGATATCATACTTTAAATTTTCTCTAGGTTTAATACCCACATCCAATGTCTTTAATAATTTGAATATAGTAGCCGAAGTTTGTTCTTTTTTTAAAAAAGAAATTCATTAATTTGGTATTAATTAGTTGGGAGAACATAGGTTTTGTTTTGTTTTAAGAGCTGAGGTAAACATGGCACAGATGTATCCCATAAATTCGTAAAGAGAAGACTCTTATCGCTAGTTGGGATAACATGGGCAAAATTTAAATTACTAGTTAAAAAAATCAACCTCGATTGTCGACAAACAAATGCCATTTTTATTTTATCACCATTTTTTTTAAAATGTTACTACCATTCTGCTGCGTACGAGCATTTCTCTAACAATTTAATAAAAAAACAGTAATGGTAAAACAGTAATGGGTAGATTGATTGTAATCCGTTTGATGCTTTGATTTTCAAAACAACAAAGATTCACTAGAGCAGAAATTCCATCGATTAAAAAACGCATTACACCAAGACTTCTCTACAGTTAGAAGAACAAGGTCGTTATACATCAGACCTTTGAAGGTAACATTACATGAGCGAAAGAAAGTTAATAAACATAGAAAAAGGCCCAAAATTCTTTAAAAATGTTTGTGATGTACAATAACGAGCTGACCGAGCTGTCTCAGAGGAGGTGACTTTCTCATGTTACGCTAATTTTCGATTCTTATTTGAAAGCGCGGCGAAAATCGCCGTTAACGGAGGAGGTGTCGCTGTCACGCAGGGACATCGAGGAGCGGTCCAGGCGGAGTGGACCCGGAGTGAACCCTTTAACGGCGGAGCGCACCTGTGAGGAGGATCGCTGCATGCGCGCCGCCATGGAAGCTGCCACGCGACCGCCCCCTTCATGCATAGAGAGGCGCTTCTTGGAGCCCAGGGGCCCTTTCTCAGGCGGATCGGGTCGCTGCTTGGGCGCACTTTGCGACCGCACCTTGGCCTTGGCCGACTGGGTCGTTGCCATGTAATTGGGGTACCCACCGAAATCCTCCGAATATTTGTCATCGTAGTCGTGTGGTGCCCTGGGTGTCCCGAATGCACTCCGCTTGCCACCGGCTGTCGAACCATATCGCGGGCTGCTCTGTGCCGTCGATAGCGTGCTGTCTGCCTCCGCTCTCAGATTGAACTCAGCGCCCGTTGCTATGGCCGTCGGGCTCAGATCATGGATCATAGCCGCCGCGACCCCGTCAGATACCGGACTAGGTATAGAAAGCCGTCCGCTTGGGCTGGTCTGCCCACCGTAGAGCATTTGCTGTTGCTGGTAGTGTGGGCGGCCAGCCGCGAATGGGCTGGCGGCAGTGGCTTGATGCGGTGTCGACGCCATGCTGGGCTCCACCGAGCCCGTTTCAGACATGGATCCGTTTCGCCTTTTGGTCGTTGACCCGGGCCGCGGGCGGCCTGTGTCCATTTCGACAATTTTGGCCGGTAAGTCTTCTCGATCGCCGTCCATCATCCCATTCATGAGCTCATCGAAGAAGGGGCTCTCCCATGGCCGGGCGGCCATCCAGCGGTCAAGCCATGTCCACCCCCAATGGGGCTTATCAGGCTCACAGTCTATAACCATGGAGTTCTGCTTGGGTGGAGCTTTACGGAGCTGTAAAATGTTAAGGTTATGTTGAGCATTATTAGAGTGTGCAATCCACATTATGAAATCACTAAGAAAATGATAGCACACCCACTTGATCAGATAGTCCGTTGGACATGGCTGCTGCCCTCTCACGCTTGGTAGCATGGGCATGATTAGGGCCTTCCTGCCTGCTACTCGATCTCGATTCCAGCTCTGCACCAGAACTACCCATCCACCTCGATCTGGATTCCAGCTCAGCACCAGAACTACCAATCCACCGGTCCTGAGGTAGAAAAAAAATTTGGGAAATTCAGGACAATCGGACGGAACTTGATATCATTTTTTATTTTAATTTGAGCGTATCTTTGAACCCACCATTGATCTCCTGGGGCGGCTTTCCTGCTGCCTTCGGTAAAAAAGCTGGCGCTGAACGGCCTGGCCTTCCTCCGACATGCGAACGCGCCGGGCCCTCACCCTCGCCTGGACGCGCACCAAAGCTTGCATGCAACGCAGAGTGATGGCCGCCTGCTTTCGCACTATGTGACCCCGCACTAACGCCTGCAGCTTCACGAGCCCCTTGAGAGCTCGGAGGGCACGCCGAGCCTGGGAAAAATCTTACAAAAAGTTAATTATGTTAAGCATTGAAATGAGCAAGCTAGACGTTACGGTTTATTTTCAGATCCCAAGGTTAACTGGTGATTGCCAGTCAGTGTCCTCACCAAGTAACCCCGGAAGGCGGTCTGGATCCTGACAGCTGCCCACTCCTCCCTGCTCACGCCCCCGTTGAACAAAGAGCGCCCATTGCTGGTCAGCCGGACAACTGCCGCGGCTGCCTGGGCGGCGGCTACTGCCGCTTCTGCCGCTGCTGCAGTGGCCGCCGCAACCGCCATGGCGTGCTTGCTCTGTTCCTCATCACGGCCAGCGGCAGTGTCCTTTGCCGGTGACTTCCCGGTTGCCTCCCCGCTACGAGCCTTGGACCGCCCAAAACTCCACCTACGCCTGTCTTTCTTCTGTTGTCACACTGTCCACGGTCAGTTCTTTAACATAGCATGCAGCTACATGACGGTCATCAGAGGCTAGCAAGCTACGTTATGAGATTATATTTGTCGCGGCCAATAAAGTTGGCAGTTGTCCCGACTTCAAAGACCGGCTTGAATGAGATGTATGTGAAACCGCATAACCACCCGTGACCCTAAAGCGGGGCTTCAATGAGAGTGATAGATCTCACATGACGATGGCCCCATTGCCCCAACCACAATAACTCTAGAGATGCATTCTCCACAAAGCTTCTGATAGCTTTGCAACAAAGATAACAATGCAGTGGCCCACCTTGATTGCGTCTTGGCGAAATATGATTTTTTGAGTTGCCTTTTGTTAACTGCTCCCAAATTTATGTATTTCTGAAAATTGCGGAAGAAAATACTTACTTGCTCGCTTGGTTTGTCTTTGGTTGAGGAGTCTTTCCTTCCTCCGAGCAGATTTCGCAACCATCTCCCTGCCTTTACCATGTTTCAGTAGAGCAGTATCTGCAGAAACAAGTGAATTAAAATGACTTAGATTAGATACTCACGTGGCTTAATTTACTTGTCCTTACGTTTTCGCATGTGTGCACACGAGCCGAATGTACATGCGTAGCCAAAAAAAAATCCCGCATTCCCGGTTTTCCAAGTGCTACAACTTACAACACGATGGGCTTATACACCGCTACTTGCCAGGATTAGGCCATTTCTCTAAAAACCTAATCGTTGTTACTCTACGCGAATGCTTTCCTAAATATGACCCTGCACAACGACGTGTAGGCATTTTGGACATGAACAGTTATTAATGGCCAAAACTCTACTCTTCCAAAGCACTGTCAAGTAAGAGCGGTTAAATCCATTTCCCAAGTATCTTATTGAGGAATTGAAAGCCCATATTTGCAGATCTCTTGCTAACCAAAGTCGAAATCAGAGATCAAAATTGGGACAAATAATCAAAACCACAAGAGGATAGCGGTGCTGGCTAGTTCATTGAATCAGTGAGGAACATACCTTAGTGACAAGGAAGCCGAGGAGACAGAAGCAAGTAATGGTGTGATTTAGAGGCGGGCAATGTTGGCGAGTGACAGATGAGGGAAAGGGGGGCCATTGAAAGAGGGGTGGTGTACCATTGGGGATGGACGTACAAAGCGGACTAAGGATTGAGGGAGAGGAAGGGAGGGAATGAGGGAGAGGGAGGGAGAGAGAGAGAGAGAGAGAGAGAGAGAGCGCGCGCTAAGAGAAAAAAAAGCCGGGAGAGGGGAGGGGAAGAGGGCAAAAAAGAGCAGCAGGAAGGAGAGAGAGAGACACAGCGAGAGAGAGAGAGAGAAAGCGAGAGGTATGGTGAAGATAGGATTCCTAGTCCCCTTTGTCAGAGCTACATAGCCCACTTCCAGATTGAACCACGCACGTGGCCTCGACACATATGCAGCCTCCCTTCCAGCTGGCATGCACGTGGCCTCGACACATCCGCTCCATGCTATTCTGCCACATCAGCAAACGTCCCTCTGCCACGGCCGTGCGCACATCATCCTACTTGGCAATGCCGTTGGGCGATGGTCTCACCTCCTCGTTTTGACAAACCGACCAACCTATCGTTTCACGTCCACGTCGTCACGCTTGAGCCTGCGTGGCTCGAAACGCCCACCTGTGCGGACCTACCGTTCCCACCCATTCTGCGGCTCGTGCAAGACTCCTGTTGCTGCGCTGGCAGTTCACATGCAAGGCAGTGGTGGTCCCCACAACCGGCCAACCTGGCCCGTTGGGACTCGAGTTTCTACCTTTTGACATTGCGCTTGGCGACACTGGCTACACTTACACTCCTTTTTTTTACAGCCTTTTCATAATTTATGCGTTTTTTCTGCCTTAGCGCCCACTCCCATTTTTTCTTCCTCTTTTTTTTGCATGCTCCCTTTTCACCATCTATACGCCCCCAAGTGCCCACCCTTTCTTTGGAGGTGTGATGCAATACATAATCATACCCCCCATGTGCCCCTCCCCCTTACTCAAGAATTTCTTGAAACTTGACCCCTTAACTCCTCCATGCTTATTATTCTCGTTACCCAGCGTGCTCCACCCCTCACTTCCCATTCCCCGGGGAACATGGCTCATTGTTCTATATGTCTCTTAATGTTTCCTTCCTTTTACCGCTTTCATGTCATTTTCCTCCTCGTTGATGCAGATCGCTTTAGATGAGAAAGCCTTCACGTTATTTGAAGCCCTCCTCCCACTCTGCATGCGATGGCTTTGATGAAAAGAAGCGGCTACATCAAAAATATCTTTACCTTCTCACACAAATTTCTTCGCTTATGTAAAAGATAATAACTGGTAAATAAAAGTTTCATGCATTATTCGCGTCTGCGGTGAGCCCTCCAGCGTACGAATCGCTTCAATCTGCATCACTGAAAGCGGAATAAAGGTAAGAAAGGAGGTGCAAACACACCATGTGAATCGTATACAAGCATGAAGCATTTTATGTACATGAGCATACATACATGTCCTTAAACGCCAATTTAACTTAACTTACACACACAAAATTTAGGGTGGACTTTTCATGGTGTATATGATAACTATTTAGGGGAAATCAACATTGAAAAAGGATTCTAATGCCCTATATCCTAAACTTTGAAATTATAGTATGTTGCTATTATTGGTGTCACGCGTACACGTGTGTGTGCGCATGCATGTATGGGTGTATGAACAAGGCATAGAGAAGAGATGAGTCTCTTAACATCATAGCCAAGCCAATTAATGACATATAATCCATTCGAGGGCATCGAAGTGTGGTCATGCGACTTGAATTTGCTAAAGCTCGACATGTAGAAGATCGCAATGATAATGTCGCCCACCCCCCACATGGATGTGTGTGCACATGCAAATAGGGGGTGTTAGGGGGCACTAATTATGTACATGGTATGTGCAAACTTCTTCTTTGGCTCATGGAAGAAAGGGAAGTACCTTTTTTTCAAAGATTTTTTTTTGTATTGAAATTATCCCATTTAGGTAGGCACCTTGCGAGTGGATTTTCAAAATTCATACTTTAATGTCATTAGGTTATGCCATCTTTCTCTTTATTCAACTTATTGTGTTTAAGCAAGCTATCAAATCTTTTATTCTACCACTAACAAGGTTTACTTTAATATTTAATATAGTAAAAGATAGTGCAATAATCAATATATAGATAATAACAATAGGTTTTTAAGAATAATTTCACTAGAATTATTTTTTTTAATAACTTATATATATATAAACCTCTTTAAAGTTCAGCCCAAATTTTTTCCAATGATTTTTTTAAGAACTAGTTGATCCCTCTGCTTCTCCCTCTCCCTCTCTCTCTCTCTCTCTCCAATTCTTCTTGTTTGCAAAATATTTTACATAAAAACATTAATGTCTTTTTAGTTCCCTTTTTGCCACTTTTATGTTATAAACCTTATACAAAGAAGGGGTAGTTCTCTTCAACCCAATCTTTACAAGTATCATAAATGTATTTCTCATGGTTAGCTACAAGAACTTTATAGTTTTTGGGAGTTTGAATTCTCAAACTACCATAGGTTTACTTAGTGTAAGCATTGAGTGCCCCAATTACTCAAGGTTGAATAAATATTGGAAACAATGGAACTCCCTTGAATCTAAGCATGAATGTTTCCACATCAGTGAAAAGATATAACTTTCTTTGCTTTTCCTTGTCCTTTACCCTTACAAAAAGCAAGCTTGTGAACAATTAGAACAACTTTTTATACTCTTTAAAGAGCAACTCTAGCAGAACAATTAGTGAGATCTCTCTTGTACAAATGTGCTTAAGCATTTTCCTTCCCTCATTAATTACCTCGATAAGCATAGTATAACGGTTTTTCCATTGGACTCTTTAAGATTTATGTACCAAATCTTTCACTTTTTGTACAGCATCAAAGTCCTATAGGCCAAATTTGTCCGATAAGCCGTGCAATGTATCCCTAGCATGTAAGGACAAAAAGAGATTTTCAATCGTACACACAGACTAGTTTTATTTTCCATGCATTACTAAGCAACCATCAACCTCAACGTAGATAACCTTTTTGCATATCTCCTCCAAGGTCATCGCACCAACACTTGTCAAGCAATTAATAACCAGCTTTACTAAAATTTTAGATTTGCACTGTTTTTTAATTTGAAGATATAAGTCTACATATATCACATGACATGACACATGTGCTTTTCTACAAAATAGGCATTCATGTATGCTCATGAAGTGTTGTTATCATCATGCGCAATCATTTCATCAAGAAAATGACAATAAATTTAGCATTTGTTATTTTATGTTGTAGAATTTACTTGACAATTTCAGCCATAAACCTTGGAAAGTCCCATCCACTTGGCCATTCCAATATTGTGTAGGAAATGTTGGAGTAACGCAGAGCCCAATGAAGTTAAGTGACAACCTTCACTTTGGATATTCCACCCTAGGATTTCCAACGATGTGCAATACAATCATAAATTGAACAATTGTGGACATCCTTAATTATTTTTCTTCTCATCTAGGCATTGAAGGGCCTTCTTGTAAATTTTCAAGTGTTGTAGTACATGGCTGCACCTTTCTGCTTTTCTCCATCTTGTTGATTTGGTAACCTTTCCACCATCAACCTCTTGTTCCTCATACACTTTCCGTGGGTGCTTATCTATTATATATTAGCTTTTAATTATAGCATTAAATCTTGGCTCATTTTCCAACTACACACTATGGAAGTGGTTTACATTTGAAGGTTCACTGTTTATATTTTTCACAAGCTTAAGAATGAAGGAAAATCTAGTCACCGAATTGGCTTGGAATGTTCTTCCAGTATCCCATTTTCCTTTTTTTTAATTTTCTACTATTTTTATCATCTTGCATTTTTTCTTCAAGTACATCATTTATGACTTTCAATAGAGATACGTTGACTTGACTCTAGAGTGGAAAATGAAATGGAAGTAGCAATGGAAGTATGTTGATGATATGTGATGAGCTATAAGAGGGAAATATTGATGTGCTAGAAGGTGCCCTGAAGCCAACTTACATACCTTCTTGAAAATATGTATTCAAATTTAAGCCATGAAGATGCATGAGATGTTAGTAGTTTCCAACTACATCCTAGGTTTCTATCTTGGTGTCATGGAAAGACACAACAATTATTGAATAATCATAAATTATACTTTGAAAATTTAAAAACAGAAAGAAAAGAGTAGTAGTTGTGAGTGCATATAAGTTTTAAGAATTTTATTATTCATTCTATACCTATTCACACATGCTTTGCATTAGTAATCATCCAAAATCTTCAAGAGGGCATTAGCTTAAAGGATGCACACCTTTCTCTAAAACAAGGGATGATCTCCTAGTCCTTGATTAAGAACCTTACACACATCATTTACAAGTGAAAAAGTGCACAAGAGAGAGAAAACAAGCCTATGCTCTACGCTTGCACACCTACATGTTCAAAACTAGGCTACAAGCTCATAGATCACTCTAGAACTACCTAGTTTATGCGTAATTTGCAATGCTCAAATGTTTTTTGACAACTTAATGTCTGAGAATGAGTGTTCTTGGAATTTTCTCATCAATGGTTACATGAAGTGTGTGGAGTCAAGGCATGCTGACCCTATACTAGAAAATGCAAAAGTGTTAGTTAGTATATTTTTGTCATTTGGTTGAATTCTTGTTCTAAGCTAGGAGACGTCAAAGCACACCATTAAATACATGGTGATATTGCCATAAATGGGTCATTGAAAACAAACCTCTTTGTAGGCAACATAACCTCATTAGATTCCTTAGGATCTTAAAGTTGAGCATTTAGTCTCTTTGCCTTGTGTTGTCTCGATGTGGGGGTCACTTGTCTCTTCCTTCTACTGAGCGCACTAGCTTTAGATAATGGTAATTGGCTTCAAGCTTTAGATACTAGAATGTTATCATTTTCTTATAATGTATTAGCAACTTGTGATAGGAGCTCTATCCACATATGTTGCCTTCTATGCTTGCTAAGGAGGATTGGATGAGCTTTTTTGTACTTGACATACTTTTTATGGAGAGATAATTTTCCTTGAATGGACCATTAAAGAGTATCTTCAACTAAAAGGCTAGGGACTTACTAGAGGTGCTACCTTTTATGAGATGTAGAGAATCCTTGTTGGCCATCCTCATTGGGCTACACTGTGCCTTCACCCTTTCCCCTTATCTTGCCATGTTGGGCGCTATTCTTCCTAATCAATTTGTTAAGGTACTATGGCTAAAAAATCATCGATGATAATCGATTAGTGAGTGGTTGGCTATTAGTTTTTATGATTGGTTATGGATAGTCCAACGGTTGGACTTACTGTGGTGTCTCATTTCACAACTATGGTTACTATGTGGTGAATTTGAGAGCTTGAAATGGAGGCAGCTTCCCTTAATACATTGTTGCTTCTTTTAGGGGGAATCCCATTCTTCCTTATATAAATCTACAACTCTTCAAGAAAAAAGGTCTCTCGTAAGACCTTTGAATAGGGGGTGGAAAGTCTAAGTTGATTGCATGTCAGCTTAAACTTTCATGTCAAGGTACCTTGGTCTCAACAACACCTTTGTGTGGTTATAACAGCTTTACCATAGCTTGAAGGCGAGAAGGGTTGCCTCCAGCTAGCCAAACTACAACTTGTGGAAGATGTTGACTAGGATCCAACTACTATAAATAAAATAAATGAATGCAAAAATTTACTAAATAAATCTAAAAGGAGAGAAATAAGTTGGGTAAAAGGAAAGAGACAAGAGAAACAAAAAAGGAAAAGGCCATTTAAAAAGAGAGAAGGAAAAAGACTATCAAAAGAGGTAGAGAGAGACACAAAAGAGAAAGATGAAGAATTACCAAGCAAGAAAAGTTGAAATTCATATACAAAGGGAATCCTTTTTTATCCAATTGTGTCACTCAATGTCTTAATATAAGTGTAAGTGATTATATCTCATTGGAAGCCCTGCCCATCAAGATTTGGGTAGACTTTCCAATTGGAAAGAACTTAGAAAGATGAAGAATGCTTATCAACTTTGAATTTAGCCATAATATTTTATCATGGGAAGCAGGGGTATCTTTAGCACTTGAATTGAAAGAACCAATGGGAAACATCGGTATCTCTAGCACTTGAATTGAAAGAACAACATCACTATCCAATTGGGTAAATGTAGCAATGCTTCTCAAGATAAAGACTCTACACCCAAGTTTCTTACTAGAGAGCAAGAAGGTTATGACATGAACAAAAATGGTGCTTCTACAGCACAAGGATCGACTTGGATGAGGGAAGGGAGTAGAGTTATCATCTACTCAAAAATCTTCTATTATTCTCACTCTTTCTTTCCCTTGGATGTGAATCCAAGGTATGTGCTCTAGAGAAGGAAATAAGTTATTTTTAATGATTATGTGTGCTATTTGGGTGTTTGGGAGTGAATTAGTGTGATTAGAATAGGCTTTCTTTCTAACTTTAAGTGATTGTTATTTCTTTTCTGTACACTCTTTGTAATCCCAATCCTAACTTAGATGTTTCACATTGTATATGGCCCAAGGCCCACCGTTATATCAAAAGTTATCCATATAAGGCTTAAATATGTAATGAGAACATGTTTTGGGCACCCCATAAGTGTGGGCGATCAAACAAAGCCCAATGTGACTTATGAGGGTTTGTAAGGCCACTTTTCATAATTTAATCAACAATTGAGCTCAAGCTTGGGAGCTCCTTCCTTCTTGCATGTCTTGTTCCTTTCCTAATTCTTACATGCTTTCATGTTTATGTTTGTCATTAGCTAGGGAGTCTTGTTGAGTTGCTTACTTGCACGTGTGAGTGCTTAAGTGTGTGTGTGTGTGTGTGTGCTTGAGGTAAGCTTGCTTAATTCTTGCTTGTGAATAGATGTGGAGTGTGATTGAGAGAGAGAGAGAGAGAGAGAGAGAGAGAGAGAGAGAGTGAGAAGCAAGAAAGCTTGCTAGCTTCTCCCTCATGATGAGTGATTAGATTATGGAGGTCCAAACATTGGATTTATAGAGCTTCAGGGTTTGACACCCCTTGATCCTTCCATTATCATGATCAATGCACTTTCATGCTTTAGATGGGTTGTACTCCTTGGTGAAGATAAATTTTGTTGTGAAGCTATAACTTCTCGTAAATAAAAGGTATCACTGCTACGGAATAGAACTAGTGCTAGGGTGGATTTGGAGAATTATATTGATCCATTGTTTGTTTTTCCTTACCCATGAGTTGTAAAACTTGTGGTAGAGTGATTAGGTGTGGAGTTGAAGGTGTGTTTGAGTGACTAGGAGTGAAAAAGGTGTTAGCTTGAGCTTTTCTTAACCCATAGCCATTCTTTTGTGTGTTTTGTTATTTTTGCTTCATTGGTGGAAATAGATGGTCGAGTTGAGCTCCCCCTTACAAGATTGAGGTTAGAAATCTTGCTTGTGAGGCTTTTCCATTAACATCATAAGAAATAGATTAGGTTAAATAGGCTTTTCCATTAACATCATAAGAAATAGATTAGGTTAAATAGGCTTTTCCATTAATATCATAAGAAATAGATTAGGTTAAATAGGCTAATTCGGCTAAACTAGGAATTATGTCCAAAGGGTAAAAATTGGTCCATTCTTTCAATTGAGTCACACTAATTATTCAAATGTTTTTATGGTAGAATAATAAGCTAGGTACCAAGCAAAAAAAAGACAACAAAACAACTCATTATAAAGTGGAATACAAGAAAAAAAAAAGACAACTCATTATAAAGTGGAATACCAAAAAAAAAAAGACAACTCATTATAAAGCAAAAAAAAAAGACAACTCATTATAAAGTGGAATACAAAAAAACAACTCATTATAAAGTGGAATACAAAAAAACAACTCATTATAAAGTGGAATAGGAAAAAACAACTGATTATAAAGTGGAATTGTTTCCCCTTTAGATTGTTTTGATCCTACTAGTAGGATCATGGATTCGACTCCTATAGTTGGATCATTTTGGCATAATCATTGACCTAATACTTAGGATTGTCTACAGACACATTAATGGCATTCAATTAGCAATAACAATCATGAATGTGGGAATCAATGCCAGTGTACTTGCCAAATCTACAAGGAATATTTACTAACAACATAATATATACACCACAATTGAGGCGCCCCGACTTGACATTGACAATGATAGGTATACACATTGTTCTAATCCCAAAAGTCAATTGCACGATCCAATTCTTAAATCATGAGTTAACTATAATTTTTTTGATTCAAGGGTCGAATCATTTAAAATTTAGAATTTCTAGGGTCTAATTGTTCTGATCCTAGAAGAAGGATTGACCAGTTCCTTGAATCGTTTTGGTTGATGTTCTAGTTGAATCGTTCTGGCTAGAATCATTCCATCAAGGTTCATTTCGACACGAAATCATTTTTTCTAAAATCATTTGGTAGAATCATCTCTGACAATAGGAATCGTCTTCAAGAAGAACGATCGGAGGTGAAGTGCTCAAGTAGGATCGTTGGATCCTATTGAGACAAAATTCCAAAGGCATTAAAAATCAGAAAAATAGATAGTCCTTGTAAGGGATTTTAACCCCACCACCTCAGGCCTATAATTTCTAAACCATAGAGAAATACCATTAAAAAATATAAAACTTCCTCAAAATATAAAAAGCATTTAAAAAACAAGAAAATTTACTAATATGTATGTATATATATATATATGTATGTATATATATGTGTGTGTGTGTGTGTGTGTGTGTGTGTGTGTGTGTGTGTGTGTGTGTATATATATATATGTATGTATGTATGTATGTATATATATATGTATGTATATATATGTATATATAAATAAATAAATATATATTCTCTCTACAAGGATGGAGCTGCAAATCCCTTCTTAAATTTGGTAATTGAATCTTTGAGACGCCATCGTGTGTGGACCCCTCTCTCTAGATTCATGACATTGCTCTGTGTGTGTGTGTGTGTGTGTGTGTGTTGAGATATCGAGCTCATCTAGTGAGGCAGTGGACACTGATGACCCGCCTTGGGGATAGGCCCCACACTTACACCACTGGCATGATTGGTGAGATCATGGTTGGGTGATATGCAGCCAGTGGGATGACAGGCTATGTGATAGCCATGCATAGTTATAGTGCCAGCTCATTTAGTTGGGTTCACACTATAGAGAACCCTAGTATGTATTTGGTTGAGTACCTTTTCATATTGTGTGTACTCTTATCTTTGTATATGGTGTGTTGAGTGTGAAGAAGAAGAAGACTTTCAGCCTCTCACCTTGTGTGTTCTCTTTTAGAGTTTTGTGAGTGTGTGTGTGCTTGCAAGAGCTCAAGCTCTCTTCTCCCTTGCATCTTTTCATGGTATCAGAGCCTGGTTCATGCTAAGGGCTGAGCTACAAGAAAGAGAAGCACAGGAAGCGGTATGAGGGTAAGAGCTTCATCTACTCTTCCTTATTTGTGTTGGCGACTACACCCTTGTCGAGAGCTCTACGGGAGGCACCGGGGCAAACGATCTCTAATTGAGGAGCTTTCTTCGCGGGAGTAAAGCTATAGGAGGGCAACTATACTGTCCTATCGGACAAAATTTTTTTCAGTCGAAAATACATTTCGGGCGTGTTAAGACCTCCATTTTTTGAAAAGCAGGCGATTTCAAGCACTGCGGGTAAGTCATCAATTCTATGTAGAACTCTGTTTTAAGAACTGCAGGAGGAAGACAGATTGGCTGTGCAGACATTGTGTGTGCTGCAAAGGAGGTCAAACAATTGCCATTGGGTGTATGTATGCACATTGAGGTCACTGGTTGTGACATGTGAGTGTAGTACAGTACCGCTACAGAAAATACAGCAGTTTGTGTGCAAGACAAACCAGAGTGCTGTTTCTGGTAAATTTGTGTGTCTGGCAAGATGTCAAATGATGGCATAAACCAGATTGTTGCTTGCTGAGAAGCTTGACAAGAACAACTTCCATGCTTGGAGGTTCAGGTTGATAAATTTTCTGATGGGAAAGGGTTACTGGAACTACATAGAAGGTGAGCATGAAGAGGCACCATAGATACCGGAGATCAATTCGACTGCTGTAGATGTGAAAGAGTTCAAGGATTAGAACCAAGGAGCCAGAAAAGTTATGTATTGGCTCTCTATCAGTATACAGGACACCATGATTGGGCACATACAGGATGCCAAGTCTCCCAAGGAGGCATGGGACACCTTGGTAAAACTCTATGAAACAAATACCAAGGCACGAAAGATACAGTTGAAGAATGAACTTCATACTGTGGAGAAAAAGAGTATGTCTGTGAATGACTATGCATTGAAGATCAAGGGTATTATGGAATTCCTTGCATCTATTAGTGTTTCAGTAGATGATGATGATAAGGTGGAAGTCTATCTACGTGGTCTCCGGTCACAATACAAGGCATTCAAGACGTCTATTCAAACTCGGGAAAACATTCCCAATTTCATAGATTTGGTGCCTATGTTGATTATAGAAGAGAAGAGCTTGGGTGAAGATCAACAGTCTTCACAAAACAAAAACAGTTCAGAGCAACAGGCCTTCTACACAAGTTCAGGAAGAGGACGAGGTAGACGCGGCCAAGGAGGTGGCCAAATAGGTAATCAGAATTATGGCTAGCAGCAGCAACAACAACAGTCCCAAAATTCACAACAACAACAACACGTAGGTGGAAGAGGCCAATTTAGAGGCAGGGGAGTCAAAGAGGTCATGGAGATTGGCAAAGGTAGTATAATGATACACGTGGATGCTTTTATTGTGGTAAGCTTGGACATGTGCAGGCAGATTGTTATAAGAAGTAGGCTGACATGCAAAATGGAAAATTGCAGCAAAACAACTATGCATCCTCGAGCCGAAACAATGAGGATAATGAAAGATTGTTTGTTATGCAGCATGTTAATGCCATGTCTGAAAATGTTGAAGCAGCACATAAAGATGATGTATGGTACGTTGATTTATACTGATGTATTGTAGGGCTAGATACTTACCTTCAGTTCTTTCTTTTCTTTCCCAGAGGTGCTTCGAACCACAAGTCATGGAGAGTGGTTCAAGGAGGAGATGAAAAACCTTGAAAGACCAGGTTTTGTGGAAACAGGGGATGACACTGCTCATCCAATTGCCCATGTTGGAGATGTGCCATTATCTATGCAGGATGGCAAAGTGAAGTACCTTGTAGATGTTCCGTACCTAACAAAGAATTTGGTTTCATTTGGCCAGATGATTGAGCAGGGTTTGCAAGTTCAGTTTAACCCTGATGGTTGTTATGTTGAAGACTTTAAAAAGACAAGTGCAGGTTGGTTGCAAAAGGTAATAGAGTGGGCAGAATGTTTACATTGAAGGTAAACATACCTGAAGTGAGTGCTGTGATGTTTGCAAACGGTTCAGGAATTGTTCCAGACACAGACATTTGGCATAGAACAATTGGACATGTGAATGTGCATAGAATGAAATCTATGCAGACTAAAGGAATTGCGTGATAGGGCTGCCAAAGTTTAAAGTTGAAGGTATGCAAAAAATATGTGAAGCATGCCAATTTGGAAAGCAAACAAAGCATGTATTTCCACGTGACAGAAATGCGAGCATAAATGCACTAGATGTTGTGCATTCAGATGTATGGGGTCCTAAAAGACCATGTCTATGGGAGGCTGCAGGTATTATGTGACATTTATTGATGTGACCACACAAGGAAAGTGTGAGTATACTTTATGAAGGAGAAGAGTGAGGTCACTCATTTTCAGAATTTATGGAGAAGAGTGAGGTGTTCACTCATTTTTAGAATTTCAGAGTTATCATTGAAAAGCAAACAGGGAAACATGTAAAGTGCCTAAGGTCAGATGGAGGGGGAGAGTACTTCTCCAATGAGTTCTCTGAATTTTTACATAAGAATGGTATTCAGAGATAGTTTACATGCAGATACACTCCACAGCAAAATGGAGTTGATGTGAGCAGAAAAACAGGCACATTGTTGAGATTACGTGAGCATTGATGGGAGAGAAGAATATGCCGCATAGCTATTGGGCTGAGGCTGTTTCTACAGTAGTTTACATCATGAATAGGACTCCGACTGCAGCTATATATGATGTAACTCCAGAGGAGAGGCTTACTGACATGATTTTGGATGCATTGCATATGTGCATGTGCCAGATGAGCTGAGAACTGAGTTGGATCCAAAATCTGAAAAATGTGTGTTTATTGGGTATTCCCTTGAGCAAAAGGGATACAGGTGCTATAACCGTGCTACACGTGAGTTGAGGGTAAGCAGGGATGTTGTTTTTGATGAGATGAGCAGCTGGTATGCTGCTGAAAAAGAAGCTGTTGGGGCTGATGTGAGTGGAAATGTGGTTGCACAAAATGCAAGTCAGCAATCACAGTCTTTGAGTGGACCAGGAGAGTCCTCATCTAGTGGTTCAGTTGATGGACCATGGAGTGGTAGGCTGCATCATTTTGCAAATGTGATTAGTACATCACATAAAGGCAAAGAGAAAGTGGTTGACCCCCTTAGTATGCCTGACATTTCTGCAGGAGGGCATTCTCATGTTGATGGAGAGTCTAGTGGCTCAGAGATGAGCCTTGATGAGGATCTTGGGATACCAGCTATGAGAACACCTGGTGTAAAGAAGGCTATGGAAGCCATGAATGCAGAGCTACGACGAAGATCTAGGAGAGTGAAGAATCTTGTGCAGAGGTTTACCTATGATGGTTATGTAGCACATCACTATGCATACATGGCAAAAGTTGTGCAGGTTGTAGAGCCCACATGCATTGATGAGGTTGTCGAAAATGTGTGTTGGGAGAAAGCTATGGATGAGGAGATGGATGCACTATATGGAAATGAGACTTGGGATTTAGTGCAATTGCCTGAAGGCAAGAAAGCCATTGGATGCAAGTGGGTGTACAAAGTAAAACATAACAGTGATGGAAGCATAAGCAAGTACAAGGCTAGATTGGTAGCCAAAGGATATGCGCAGACATATGGCATTGATTATGAGGACACTTTCAGCCCAGTTGCCAAGATGGCAACAGTGAGAGTTGTGATAGCAGTGGCTACGTCAAAGCAATGGTCTTTACATCAAATGGATGTAAAGAATGTATTCTTGCATGGGGATTTGCAGGAAGAGGTGTATATGTTGTAGCCACCTGGTTATGAGGATGTGTCACCCCGAGCATGTTTGCAAGTTGAAGAAAGCCTTATATGGCTTAAAACAAGCACCAAGAGCATGGTCTGACAAGATTTTTGAATATCTTGTCACTATTGGCTTTCATGTAACCAATGCAGATTTCTCGCTGTATGTGAGACACACTGATAGAGGGGTTGTGCTTGCTGTCATCTATGTAGATGACGTGATCATTACAGGGGACCATGATGCAGAGATGTTTGATGTAAAGATCTTGCTTAGATAGAAGTTTGAGATGAAGGATCTAGGGGAGCTCAGATATTTCTTGGGCATTGAGGTGATTAGGCCACCACATGGTATTGGATTACTGCAGAGATAGTATGGGTTGGACATGTTGTCCAAGTATGGTATGACAGGCTATAAGCCTATCTTAGTGCCATTGGATTAGAATGGCAAGTTGAGTGCAGATTCAGGAGAGATTTTGGAGGATCCTACTATGTATAGGCATATAGTAGGAAGCTTGATCTACATGACGATCACCAGGCCAGATTTGAGCTATGCTATTGGGTTGGTGAGTCAGTTTATGCAAGTTCCTCGAAAGCTGCATTTGGATGCATTGAGATGCATACTGAGGTATGTGAGGTCTACTTTGCATTGTGGACTATTTTATGAAACTGGGATAGAGATATGTGTACATGGATACACAAATGCTGATTGGGCTGGTAATATCTCAGATAGAAGATCTATTAGTGGCTTCATGTTTTCTTTGGGGAGTGCTACTATAACTTGGAGCAGCAAGAAGCAGCCTACGGTTGCTCTATCCAGTACAGAGGTGCTGCAATGGCAGCATGTGAGGTAGCTTGGTTGAGAAAGCTACTTGCAGGTTTGGGTCTATCAGTGGATAGACAAGCTGTCATTTTCTGTGACAACATTAGCAGTATACAGTTGGCCAGGAACCCAGTTTTTCATGCTCGCACGAAGCATATAGAGGTCCACTACCATTTTGTTAGAGCAAAGGTTTTGGTAGGAGACATTGACCTTGTTTATGTCAGGTCGCTGACATCTTCACCAAAGCATTGGGTACCGAGAAGGACACTGATGACCCGCCTAGGGGATAGGCCCACACTTACACCACTGGCATGGTTGGTGAGATCATGGGTGATATGCGGCCAGTGGGATGACAGGCTGTGTGACAGCCATTCTAGAGACTGGCATAGTTATAGTGCTAGCTCATTTAGTTGGGTTCACACTATAGAGAACCCTTTTATGTATTTGGTTGAGGACCTTTTCATATTGTGTGTACTCTTATCTTTGTATATGGTGTGTTGAGTGTTGTGTGAAGAAGAAGAAGATTTTTAGCCTCTCACCTTGTGTGTTCTCTTTTAGAGTTTTGTGAGTGTGTGTGTGCTTGCAAGAGCTCAAGCTCTCTTCACCCCTGCATCTTTTCATGTGTGTGCGTGCAAGGATGGAGCTGCAAGTTGAATGCATCAACTCCATGGAGCTGCTAGGGGAGCCACAAACTCTCTCTCTCTCTCTCTCTCTCTCTCTCTCTCATATGAGCCTGCCTTTTCTCTTTCCCCTATTTTGCTTCGTGTGTTCTGCTCTTTACTATTTGCACTATGGAGCTGTTTGTTATGCTCTAGAACTCTCTCTCTCTCTCTCTCTCCCTCTTTTTTTTTAAAATGAGTTTTTTATTTTTTAAATGAATATTTCAGGTTACATCAACGAGAATGTGGATGCGTAGGTTAACGTGGTTCATATTTGTCACACGAAGTCACACGGCATATGAGGGAATATTGGGCTTCAAAGAAAAGGGAGCAAAGAAGAAAAGAAAAGGCAATGCACAGGTTGGGAACGAATACTCCAGTTTGATGAAACTGAAAGAAAGAAGATTTGCAAAGCTGTGGCTAAGTGTTGGTGTGCAAGAAGACACATGGTATGAATATAAGCAATCAAAGCAGATATTTGAACATCTCCTCCTCCATCCAACCTTCAATGAAATACAACCTACAACTTGGACGTTGAAAGAGTTCTCATCACCAACATTCATAATACATTGACCCAAGTGAAGGTGCCTCACTTGGTGATAGATGAGCTTTTCCTAAAGAGATCATCTTTAATGATGCTACTGAATGGTGATGGTGACACATCAAAGCATGTTAGCTATTCCAAATTTGCAAAGGTGTTGGGTATCCATAGAAGAAACCTCACTGCAGCAAATTCTCACCTGCAAGACAAAGAGGATGATGAAGTCTTACCCTTTTATGCATGCAAAAGATAGCCATTTCAAAGTAACATCATCAGAGCTGAGATCAAAGACCTTGTCTTTGTCTCCTGATGAGCAACAAAGACTCGGGTACCTCGAACAAAAAAGATATATGTTGAAAGAGGATAGGTAGAAGATCTTTTGTAAAGCATCCGGTACATTTGGTTGATGAGCCTCAGGTTTTGCACATGCCACTCTTTTTAAGTTCATTGAACTTCAAGCACTACAAAGCCCAGTAATGTGACTATATTTTTTGTTCTATCATGTACCTTGTAGAAAGGTCAAGTCATTTTCAGTACAGGCAAATACCTTGCAGTAAGGTGAAGTCCTTTACAGTCCTATCAAGAACTTCCAAAGAGTAGAAAAAGTTAAAAGTATTGAAAAGAGACTTAATTGCATCTTCAATACTATTAAGTACTCCAAAAGATACTTAATTGTACCTTCAATACTGTTAAGCACTCCAAAAGATCTTAATTATACCTTCAACACTGCTAAGTACTCAAAAGATACTTAACTACCAAATAGTGGTGTTAAGTACTCCAAAAGGGGGGTTTTTTTGCGAGCTTTTCCTTAGCGAGCTTTTTTAGCTTTTTGGGCTCATGATATGAACCATCTATATTTTCCATCTCTTTGGTAGGTAAAGAGGATACAGAAAGCCAATATAAGATAAGCTAACCTTGTTGTTTTTGGATTTTGGTACACACATGCACTCTCATGAAAGCTAATAGAAGATAAGCTAATCTTGTTGTTTTCGGATTTTGTGAGCTTTTTTGGCATCGTGGCACCTGCGCGGACACAGTATCGGCCATATCTATTGGGTGGATGGTCCAAAGTGAGATCCAATGGGCCAAAAAGTTTCAAGGAGGTGTCCTCCACATGCTTGCGAAGCCCCATCTTAATCGGAGTCCATTTGCTCCAAGTACCCCCCAGCATGTCGGCCGACCACCAAGAGAATCCACTTGGGCATCCTCACTCCGGAGCCAACTTTGGCAGCGCACCATTTCAAGGGCATAAAAGATTTTGGTAGGCAGTCTAGACACGGAGGTAGACCATACAAAGGACTACCCTCGCGCAGAGTGTTAGCCTCATCGGACCTTTCCTCCATGGTTTCCCTAGTGGAATTAAGGTTAGAGTTGCAACAATGCACACACACACGATAGAGAAACTTGAGAGCACACAAACTCACTGGATTAGAATCAACAAATGTGTGCCAGATACAAAAGATAAGTACACACCCCAAAATGAGTAGATAAGAGGGTGTACATACACACGGGAAAAAAAAACCTCCTAGTGAGGGAAAAAGTGCCCCGGTGGTTCTAAGTGTGTTCACACACACCACTACCTATAATGCTACAAATCCCCCCTCCCGGAGTGATGATGTGAATACGAAAGGCTTTGAACTTTTCACGAGGAAGAGCCTTCGTGAATAAATCTGCCATGTTGTTATGCGTAGGCACATAGACCAAGCTAATCTCTGCTGTAGAGAGTCTTTCCCTGAGATAGTAGTAATGCACCTCAATGTGCTTCGTGCGAGCATGAAACACTGGGTTCCTCACAACTGCTAATGTGCTTTGGTTGTCAGTGAAAATCATAGTGCTAGAGGACTATCCAACACCCAAATTAGCTATAAGATGTTTGAGCCATACACACTCAACTATAGCTATAAAAGTTACCCTCCTGTACTCAGCTTTACAACTGGAAGTGGCCATTGTAGTCTACTTCTTGCTGAGCCATGATATACATGAATCACCAAGGCGAAAGCAAAACCCACTAGTGGGGACACTCGTGTGTCATAACATCCACAATCCAATCTGAATCACTAAAAGCATGCAGCTGTAACTCACCCCCCTTTGGGTAAAATAATCCAAAATACTGAGTGCCCCATAAAAAACCGCTTAATAGCTTGCCAATGCTTTGTACTTGGGCTATGCATAAAATCTACTCAACTGTGAGACCGCATACTGTATATCTGGCCTCGTGTTGCACACATAAAGAAGGGATCCAATAGCCTGCTAATATAAACTAGCATCAAAAGAGTCGCCTGCATCTTGAAGACTAAGTTGAGTACTCTCCATAGGTATAGCCACAGGTATACAATCTTCAAGATTAAACCTCTTCAATAGCTTCTGTATATATTTAGGCTATAGCATAACAATGCCATCATTGCGCTGCATAAACTGAATCCCCAAATAGTAATGCAAGGGCCCCAAATCTGACATCTTAAACAATGACTACAAATCAGCCTTAAAGGCTGAAATCTGATCTATATATCGGGTCCCATGAGCAGCATATCATCACAAATAGAACGATGATGACTAAAAATGTGTCCTTACTCCTCTTCACATAGAGGCTCTTCACATAGAGGGTACTCTCTATTGGACTGTTGCAAAAATCATTTGCAACCAAGTATGAGTTTGAAGGCCACCGAGGAGCAAGAGGCCAGGTACCAAGCACTAGAAAATAATAATTTGGTTCTCAGCCAAACTATTGTGCAAAGAATTAAAGATAATGGTGATTGCACACCAAGAGGCAATGACACAAGTCACCCAACAGTTACAAGACAATCAAAGATTGGTTGCCAAAAGACTTCAAGAATCATTGAAGCAGCTCATGGAAGGGAGGCTATCGCCAGACGTGAACAAGAGGAAGCAACAAGGTGCTTTGAGGAGTTGGATGCTGCAAGGATGGTCAGAGAAACTACCATATCAAACCTCCTCAACACCAATGACTCCCATATACAAGAATTGGAATGACAACTAGCCATACAGGACTGAAGTCAAAGACAAGAACCTACAGATGAAATGCGCCACTCCTTGAGCGAGCCTTGGAGATAGGTCAGTGTGCCAGTAACTCCTTGGGCCCCTCCTCAAACTCTTACTCTTTTTTTGTCTACACTAACCCTCTCATTGCAATATAAATCTATCTGAGGACCTAAGCCTAGGTGAACTAACCCTCATTAAGCAAAATAGTGATCGTGATGCTGATCCCACTATCATTCTGGGAATTTTGCGGGGGGACGTAGTATTAACTAATCCTCAAGATATTTACTTTTATCCATTGCACCCTATTGTGCTAAACCTTTGTAGTTGGTGTCGGGTGATCCAAAACTCTGAAATCGTGGACAACAGTGTAAAAATAGACATGTTTATTCGAGATGATCGGAGCTGGTGAATATAGTGAAGCATAAATTGAAACCAATTAAAATTTCAAGTCACTAATTTATAATTGTGAAGCTTATTAAAGAATGAAATTTTCAATATCCAAAGCATTAAGCCTCATGAGAATTCAATGTGTTTTATTGGCATTGGCTTGTTTCTCCCCCCCTATCCTAACTATAATCCTCTTGTACCACCACATGAGTAATTACCTCAATGCACTGACTTCATGGATTTCACCACCACAATACAAGGTGGCCTTCTGAAACTCACAACAAGCTTGCCAATGTGAGTGCTCCATGCCTTGGGTAAACCAGATAGCTAAGCTTCCCAGATTTATGAAGTTGAGCACTACTATTTAGATTATATGGGCTACCTTATGACATAGTGAGTGACAAGGACTTGAAGTTTTCTAGACACTTTTGGCAGCTAGTTTTCATTAGGGGAAGGTTGAGGTCTATAGGGGCCCTTTAAGATGTCATGTGATTAAAAGGTTATTAAGGAAAAGGGTCAATCATGTGATGCCCCATGTATACAAAAATGTTGGGTGATTAAAGGTGGTCAACTAGAAGATGCCTTTTTGTACTTTTCATTCCCAAAAAGTGGGAGGGAAAGTTTTTGAAATTTCGAACATCTATAACTTCTACATATGAGCTCAAAATTTGTCGGAGATTAGAGATCCAGAATCTACTTGCGCTGAGCTCTTTCCATAGATATGTCACATGATATGGTTTTGCCCACTCAATTTTAAATTCAATTTTGGCGGGAAACTTTGAAATTCAAACTTCTAGCCATTTGAAGAATAAGAAGGTATCTAAAGTCAAAGAAACTTAACATTTTAAACAAAAAGTCATTAAAATCATAATATGGCAGCTTAAAGGGCCCCTATAGACCTCAACCTTCCCCTAATGCCAAAAATTGGAGACTACGCTGAGTATGAGTTCCTCTTATCATACTCAATCCGATGGGTGGACAAAGAGGGTGAATTAGGTTTTAGAGGATATGTTTCATTGAGCATACATTTCCAACAGCAGAAGCAGGCGACCACTTGATTGAGAGTGATACATCATAATGGTTGAGTTTTCCTATAATAGTTCTAAGCATTTGGCTATTAGTTACAGTCCGTTATGCTAAAGGCAGGGGAAGCCAAAGAGACCAAGGTGGTTGTGGTAAAAAGTTTAAAATAAAAATATCGAGTGCTATATTGTGGCAAACCCATTAAGGGAAATATGGACTACAAAAAGGGCCCTGTAAGGATTAGCTTAAGTTGCTAACTTTTTGGGTTTAGAATGCTAAACTTGGTTCCATAGTAGGGGACACACTAATGAATACCCTACTTTTGGGTACTATGGTGGATCAAATGCAAGAATAAATATCATTAGCAAAGAGATTGGATGATAATTAAGACAAGATTAGATGATAATTAAGATGTGATTAGTGAGCAATTCACTGATAGCTTAATGTAGGCATGGATAATCAAAAACCTACAAATTCTCATTAGGCCAATGCCTCAATTTATAGAGTTTACATCCAAGCATCTAATCCCACTGATCTCTCCTTGATTCACTCCACCTCTTTTGCTTGATTCTCTCCACCTCTTCCGAGAACATCTCCACACATCCTAAATCTTCTCATGCTACCCTTTATTCTCTCCCAGTAGATACTTCTCATCTTTTCACAGCTTCTCACTCATTTACAAATTCTCTTTTATAGCCTCTTGCTAAGGGCTTGTTTTCCCGCACACACCCTATTCACTTGTATATTTCAACACCTCCCCTCAAGTGAATACTCCTAGCACACCTGGACCCTATACCAATTTTCCCTCTTACTTGGTAGTTTGCAACCAGTGCCTCAAGTCCCTAAACTCATAGTCCTTGACACACTCTCTCTCTCTATGTATCCAAGGCTACTACAAGTGCCCATGACCTTGACTAAAGTGCTCACACTTGTAGTATCCAAGGCTACTACAAGTGCCCATGACCTTGACTAAAGTGCTCACACATACATCTACCACATGGCCTACATCATCGGTGGCTCAGAGGTGGTTTTACTCTGTTGGGGCAGGTTACATTAGGTTGTGGGGTTTCTCTCTCTCTCTCTCTCTCTCTCTCTCTCTCTCTCTCTCTCTCTCTCTCTCTCTCTCTCAGAAAAGATGATCTGACTCCACTTTCTTAGGAGCCTCCATGAAGTTTACTGATGTCGTTTCCTTCTCCACTGGGTTTGCTGTAGTAGTCTCTTGCCATGTGTCTTGGCTTTCCACAGTTGTGGTAAGTGAAGGTCCTTCCTCCTACTCTGCCTCTTCCTCGTCCTCGTCCTTGAGAGAATCCTCCTCAGGTGAAGAATGCTTTTTCCTCTCCAACTGTTGAGTCCATCCATTTCTTCTCTTTGACCTTGGTCTCTTGCTCTAGTAGAGCTCCTTCTATCTCATGCATCTTCAATTCAGGTACATTTTTTAATGTTGCTATAATGTTTTCATATTCACCTTTGTCCACACTCTTCAGAAGCACTGCTAGTGCCTCATCATCTTCTACCTTCTTGCCAATGGCTACCAATTGTTGCTTAATGCTTTTATATTTGTTCAAGTGTGTGATTAAAGGTTCACTTTCCTTCATATCTAGTTTGTAGAATTACATTACCAGATTTATCTTTGAATTTTTTGCTTGAGTGCCAAATAATTTATTTTCATTCCATGCATATCTTTTGCCCATTGTATCCCTGTGATGTGATGAATGATTTCATCATTTAAACTGAGTGCAAGAAGTCCTAATGCTTTCTCATTTCTGCTCTTCCACTCATTTTTCCCACTCACCTCTGGGCATTCATCTTTTCCCTCAACTAGCCCCCACAGATTTCTCCTCATGAGCAGATACATGGTTTTTGTTTGCTATGTATAAAACTGCTCCCCATTAAATTTGGCTATCTCTTGTGTCGTGGTCATGATGACGTGAAGGGGGTCTTACCTCTTGATCCAATTTCAAGATTCAAGGACAGTGTTTACCCTTTTACAACTCAATTTGGTGTTTAGGTGATGATTACAAATAGATTTATCAGCATAAATTCACCAAAAATTACATAAAACCAAGGGTAACAAATCTATAGTGAATGATTGGAGTATCACACCATCTCCAAATTACAATATGAAGTTATAGGGTCTATATCAGATACCAATGGTTAATTTGAACCCTCAATTGCACCAAAATATAATGATTAGTACTGATTAATCACTGATTAGCAAAATAATCCTCTATTTTGTGTGCAAAAAAATAGAGTATGTGGGGAGTCCAAATTTGGGGCCTTAGAGTTCAAATGAGCTCAACTCCTTTCAAAGCCATCAATAGCAATTATTCTAGTAGAGGATTAAGCCAATAAACACAAGATTGGACCAAACATTGAATGCTTAATCTCTGTTTTACCAAAGTCACCGCCTGCAAATTTGATGTAGAGCTTGGATCTTACTGTAAACTTGATGAAATCAAAAACTGTCTTCACCAGCTTGTAGAGTACCCTTGAAAACCCCTAGGGCCAAGAGGAATTAGACCCATTGTATCTGTGGAAGACAAGATCTCCATTTTCCTTCAAAAATACAGTGCTTGAAGAAACGCGAAATTCTACAGACAGTTGCTGTGCCGTTTTGCAACCGGCAGTTTGATGCTTTGACTTGATGGGCTAAAGCACAAGGAGTATAGCTACATGTGGCTAAGAGGTTTTGGGCCAATGTTATGTGTGAAGGGAGAGAGATATCCTCCACAAGCTGGGGGGTACAGAGGTTAATTGAAAAAAGAGCTAAAATTTTGATTTTTTTAAATCCTAATTAACTAGGTGATTAGCAAGATAATGGGCTCATAAATTTGATGGATTCTAAGCTAGGCTCTGATAACAGGTTAAATTTGCAACAATGTGATGAGCCATGGTGGATCAAATGCAAGAATCAACATCATTAGCAAAGAGATTAGATGATAATTAAGATGTGATTAGTGAGCAATTAACTTATAGCTTAATGTAGACATGGATAATCAAAAACTAGTAAATTCTCATTAGGCCAATGCCTCAATTCATAGATTTTACATCCAAGCATCTAATCCCACTGATCTCTCCTTGATTCACTCCACCTCTTTTGCTTGATTCACTCCACCTCTTTTGCTTGATTCTCTCCACCTCTTCCCAAAATATCTCCACACATCCTAAATCTTCTCTTGCTACCCTTTATTCTCTCCCAGTAGATACTTCTCATCTTTTCACAGCTTCTCACTCATTTACAGATTCTCTTTTACAGCCTCTTGCTAAGGGCTTGTTCCCGCACACACCTTATTCACTGTATATTTCAACAAAGAACATACTCAGAGATGGAATCAATGGGTCTCCTATTTGATATTTGCATGGTTGAGAACTTGCTTACAAGAGGATAAAGTGACTTAAGTAGGATTAGAGGAGGAATAGGTTGGTTAGAAGGTTGCTAGAGGATTAAACAAGAGCTTAGAGAGCCATTAAACCTTGCAACAATATTTACAAGTAGTTAGAGAGGGATTAAAGAAGTTATAGCAAGATTAGTAGAGATATGGAAGCTTGCAAGAGGGTTAGAAATTTACTATAAGATTAAGGAGAGATTAAAGACACACAAGAGGATTTGAGAGAGATTACAAGATCACAACAAAGATTAGAAAGAGATTAGAAGGTTACAGGCAAGATTAAAGAGGGATTAGAGAGGTTATAGCAAGATTAGTAGAGATATGGAAGCTTGCAAGAGGGTTTGAAACTTGCTACAAGATTAAGGAGAGATCAAAGACATACAAGAGGATTGAAGGGAGATTACAAGCTTATAGAGAAAAGATTAGAAAGAGATTAGAAGGCTACAGGAAAGATTAGAGAGGGATTAGAGAGCTCTAGCATGTGTAATTAGTTTAAGAGCATAGAAAGAGGCTAGGAAGCTTGGAGAATCCTTTTTCACTATAGAATAATATGGAAGCTCTTTTTTGGGGATAAAATCGCATTTTTGGAGGGTTTTATTTTTCAAATTTAAGGGTTACTTTTTGGTCGTGTAGGTCTAGTGGGGGAGACGAAGTGACACTAGTGGGACTACTAGATAAAAAAGGTGATGTGATTGGGGTTACTAGGGGGGACAAGCCTAAAGTATATTAATAAATACCCCTACTTTAGGTCCTAAAGCTAGTGGATAGAATGTGAACTCCCCCTCTCCCATTGGTCCAAACTTGATTAAAATGTCATTAAAATTAATCCTAAAGGGCCTTTTGGTAGTCCATATTTCCCCTAATGCAATGAACATTACAAAGTACTACTATAAAAAGCAAAATGATTTCAAAAGTGAAAAGTTACATCAAGGAAACTATGCATCACCAAGTAAATAGGGTGATGACTGAAGTAAGCAACTGTTTATGATAACTCAAGTGAGCAACTGTTTATGATACAAGACATGCTCAGTTCCATGATAGGCATTGATGAGATGAGTAGTAGCAAGGCATCTGAAGATGAGTAGCTGGTATGTTATCTTTGATGAGATGAATAACTGGTATGTACCAGTTAAGGCAAGTGATAATGTAGATGTAAGAAGTAATGATGCTATCCCACATGTAGAGATATGTAGATATGTGTATAGCTGGTATGCATCAATGAAGGCAACTAAAAATGCAAATGTAAGAAGTAATGATGCTATTCCACATGTAGAGTAGCAATCATTGGATGCTTAGTGGACCTAGAGAGTCCTCAAACAGTGGATCCATGGTAAGATAGGTTGAAGACATATGTAAGGAATGTAGATGCATCACCTCATGGTATTATAGGTGTAGGTACACATGTATCACACAAAGGGAAGAAAAAGGTTGATCAACCTTTTGTGTTTAATCTCTCAGCATGTCATTCTTATGTGGATGGTGACTCTAGTGGCTTTGAGGAGAGCCTTGATGAGGAGCTTGGAATTCCATTAGTGGTTACTCTTGGTGCACGGAGAAGGTTTTAAGGACACTTGGTATTGATCTAGGTGTACGTAAGTCTGCTGAGTCTTGGGTTAGATACCTTGTTGACATGTTAAGATATGATGGATATACAACTTATTACTATGCTTACATGGTTAAAGTAATACATGAGAGAGAGTCCACTTGCTTTGAGCAGGCACTTGAAAATAAAAAAATTGAAAGATGCCATGGAATAGGAGATGGTAGCATTAGATACAAATGTGGATACAAATGTGACATGTGAATTAGTGCATTTTCCTAAGACTAATAAGGTAATTAGATACTAGTCATTTATCTAATGTAGATTTTTCACTTTATATAAAAAAGACAAATAGAGAGATCATGATGTTAGTCATTTATATGGATGACTTGATTATCACTTGTGATAGTGATGCTAACATACATGATGCCAAAATTCTTTTGAAGTAGAAGTTTGAGATAAAAGATTTGAGTGAGCTGCGGTATTTTCTTGGTATAGAGGTGGTGGGATCACCTGATGGAATTTTTCTATTTTACAAAGGCAGTATGGTTTAAACATGTCCAAGTATGGTATGACAAGCTGTAAGTTATTTCAGTGCCATTGGAACAGAACACTAAGCTTTCCATAGATACAAGTGATCTTTTGGAGAACCCCACTATATGCGCATATAGTGAGGTGATCTTTTGAAGAACCCCACTATGGACATGCGTATATAGTGGGTAGCTTGATCTACATGACCATTACTAGGCCAAATTTGAGCTATGATGTTAGAATCATGAGCTAGTTTATGCAGCCTCCAAGAAGCCACACTTGGATGGCTAGACAGGTTCTTAGATACATAAAGTCCATTGTTAATTATGGACTTTTCTATGAGACTAGCAGAGAGATACAGCTACATGAGTATACAAATGTGCTGATTATACTAGTAGTATCTCAGACATGAGATCTACCAATGACTTTATGCTTTCTTTTGGGAGTGCTGCTATGAGTATACACTTGGATGGCTAGACACGTTCTTAGATACATAAAGTCCATTGTTAATTATGGACTTTTCTATGAGACTGGCAGAGAGATACAGCTACATGAGTATACAAATGTGCTGATTATACTAGTAGTATCTCACACATGAGATCTACCAATGACTTTATGTTTTCTTTTGGGAGTGCTGCTATGAGTTAGAGCAGCAAAAAATAATTGACTGTTGCCTTGTTGAGTGTACCGAAGTAGATTACAAGGTCACTGCTATAAACAGCTTATGAGGTAGCTCGATTTCATAAGCTACTTTAGTAAATGCGTGAACCCGAGGATAGCATGCAACTCCAGTAACCCAGTCTATCATGCTAGGAAGAAGCACATTGAGGTGCATTATCATTTTGTGAGGGGAAATGAACTATAGTAGGTAATATGGATTTAGTGTATGACAGCACATAGAATCAGATAGTGGACATCTTCTCACGAAAACATTGGGTACAAAAAAGCTTTGCAAGTTTAGGAGCTTACTTAGGGTGTATAGTGTGTGGAGTTGAGCTCAAGGAGAAGTTTAGAGATATCAAGCTCAAATAGTGTGTTGTGGACATTGATGACTCATCTCTACACTTATTCCAATACTTGGGTTGGTGAGATTATGGGTGATATGTCGCCAAAGAGTTATAGTTATAGTGCCAGCTCATGTAGTCGGGTTCACACTATAGCATAGATATAGTGCCAACTCATGTAGTCGGGTTCACATTATAGACTAACCTTTGTATGTTATTGTAGGAGAATACTTTCCCTTATATTATGTACTCTTACCTCTTTAAGTCGTCATGGTTGTAGAGAAGAGAAGAGAATAAAACAGAAAAAAGTCAGCTACTCTTGTATGCTTGTCTACTCTTGGGTGTGTGTTTACTTGCCAAAGAGCACATCCTCTCCCCCACATTCTTCTCATATTAGACATGCTATGTCTCTCAAATGAGCGAACATCATATGCTAACCTATTGGAAAAAAACATGAAACAAAAAAACCCCACGCTCCTCCATCCCAAATGGCGAGCTTGCCACTTAGGATGGGGAACCTAGAGATTTTTGCTTTTTTAAACTTTTTTCAAACTGCAAGAGAGAGAGAGAGAGAGAGAGAGAGAGAGAGAGAGAGAGAGAGAGAGAGAGAGAGAGAGTGAGAGAGGGGAGGGGAGGGAAGATTTAAAATAAAAAAAACCTAGCTCCCCCACCCCAAGTGGCGAGCTAGGATTTTTTAAACAAATTTTTTTCTTTTTTTAAATATTCCCTCTCTCTCTCTCTCTCTCTCTCTCTCTCTCTCTCTCTCTCTCTCTCTCTCCTCCCTTGCCCGCTTTCCCCCCAGCTCGCCTCTCTGCCCGCTTTCCCCCCAGCTCGCCAGTTCGCCTCTCTGTCCCCAGGCTGTCGCCCCTTCGCTGCCCAGTTCGCCTATTTGCTCCCCTTTCCCCATTCCTCTCTGTCCCCAGGCTGTCGCCCCTTCGCTGCCCAGTTCGCCTATTTTCCCCCCTTTGCCCGCTTTCCCCCCAGCTCGCCAGTTCGCCTCTCTGTCCCCAGGCTGTCGCCCCTTCGCTGCCCAGTTTGCCTATTTGCTCGCTGTCGCCCCTTCGCTGCCCAGTTCGCCTATTTGCCCCCCTTTGCCCGCTTTCCCCCCAGCTCGCCTCTCTGCCCGCTTTCCCCCCAGCTCGCCAGTTCGCCTCTCTGTCCCCAGGCTGTCGCCCCTTTGCTGCCCAGTTCGCCTATTTGCTCCCCTTTCCCCACCCACCCCTGCTCAGGCCCCCAAGGCAGCAACATAGCTCTCTCTCTCTCTCTCTCCTCCCTGCCTGTGGGAAGGACTGCAGAGTGATTTGGAGGAATGGCCCCGAGTCTCCAAGAGAAACTCGAGGCCCTCGAGATGGCAATGAAGGCATTAATCAAGGAGAACAAGAAGACATCCGATTCCAACCTCAATGAGGTGGAAAACAAACTACACAAGCACATCATAGCTCTCGAAGCACGGGTCACGAACCTCGAACAAGAGAACACGGCACTCAAGGAGGAGGTGAGTGCATTGAAAGTGGAAATGGTAGCCATCAAGAATGCTGAGAAGGAAGAAGGGGAGATCAATGACAACACTCTCACGGCCATCAAAGAAGAGATCTCCAAGGAGATCACAAAGGACATGGAGGGAAAGCTCGAAGCCAAGCAGTCAGGATGGGTCGAGGTGGTGAAGAAGAACATCCGTAAAGAAGTGAGGGAGGAAACTCAAAGGGAAGAAAACCAAATCATTCACACCACCATTGAGGAGGAGAAGATGAGGCATGCCCGCCGCCTCAACATTCGAGTCACAGGTATAGCCGAGACACCCGACTCCACTCCCGAGAAAGATGGACAGCTTCTATGCATGAAGCTCGGCTACAAGGAAGAGCACCCTCTCCCCTTCACCAAAGCATGGAGAGCCGGGAAAGACTCAACACGCAAGCAAGCCCTCATCCTACAGTTTGCAGGAGAGACGGAGAGGGTCACCTTCATGAGGAAGAGGGTCATACTACGGGGTTTAGAGGGAGCTCCTATTTTCTTGGATGATGATCTCAGGAGGATGCAGCTTGAGCATAGGAGAACTTGCATGCCACGAGTCTTACACGCGAGGAGAGAAGGCAAGAAGGCCTTCTATCGAGATGGTCGGGTCATCATTGATGGCCGGCCCATGGATTAGCGGTTTGGGGCCTATGGGACACAGACCAGGCCACTGACAGAGATACACATAGCAGTATGGAACTGTAAATGGTTCACTATGGGTGTAGCCTGGACGACTGGAGCATGTTATGGTGGGGAGAGACATCATACTTCTGACAGAGACACATCAGAGCCCAGAGAGAGGGCTACCTCGAGTAGAGGGATTCCAGTGGGAGTCAGCATACAGGAGGATCACACGCCAGGGTACCTCGAGAGGGTCGGGGGGAGTAGCAGTCCTATTCAGAAGGGAGCTACAGGGGAGACTGAGAGTGGTAGCACAGGATCCAGAGGCCAGATACATGTGGATCAGCTTACAGCTCTCACAGGACAGGGTTATATACATAGCTCTATGTTACTTTTCTCCATCAGGATCCTCCTACGTCATTACAGGGGACATGCCACAGGAGGAGGAGATAGGAGCCTCGCCATACACTTGTCTGACAGAGGAGATTATGCATTATTCTACACTAGGGGAAGTATTTCTTACGGGCGACTTCAATGCCCACACACAGAGCAGACAGTGTGAGGTGTATGACTATGATGACATGGAGATCCTCCACCCTGTGGATCCAGAGGAGATAGGGGCTAGTCGGGCATCAGAGGACACTGGACCAGACAGAGGGCATTATGGGGACCACTTACTAGAGTTGGGAGCCAGGCATCGTCTCGTTATTTATAACGGGATGCTACAGTGGCCGGGATCAGGAGGGCTGACATGCTTCCCACATGGGGGTCATACACGGACCGGAGGCACGGTGGTAGACTACATTATGGGGTCTTTGGAGGCATCACAGCTTGTCACCTCATTCTCCATTCCACCTCGTCCTATTGGAGCAGATCATACATACTTGGCATTTTCACTAGCCGGATCACCAGTATCACCAGCCCCCCACATACCGACGCCACACACTACCATCTACTTCACACATGACATGGCAGACATATACACTGGCAGAGTAGAGGATGGACTCCTACTCATGGATCCCCTGGCATCTATGGATACCATTACAGCCCAGCTCGCATCACTCCTACACACGGCTGCATTACAGAGCTTCCCACATCGTGTACACTCAGGAGAGCCTGCGAGACTTGGGACTATGCCCCAGAACAGATGGTATGATGACGAGTGCAGAGCCCTATACTCACGACTCCGCATACAGAGAGCCTTGGGAGCCATCACAGAGCAGGAGTCGAGGAGAGAGATGAGGAGACTTACTCGCCGCAAAAGGCGGGCCTTCGCAGAGATACAGGAGCTAGAGATCTTTCATTTCTTCATGAGTAGAGATAGCCCTGTCTCATGGCGGCACTTCAGAGAGCCCCGGACCCCGACGCCTATTGCAGACCCACAGACATGGCACACATATGCAGAGGGTCTATACCATGCCCCACAGCAGCCACCTATACCTCAGCCCACAGGAGCCTCGACCTACCACAGCTAGCTTCTTTACCCACTCGATGGTACAGGAAGCTATCCGCCGCCTACAGCATGGATGGGCCGCCGACCATATGGGCCTGCAGGGTGAGCATCTCATATATGCAGTAGATTCTTTAGCTCCTTTTCTTGCACACCTGTTTAACAGGGCACTAGCAGAGGGTTTGCCTGCGGAGTGGACGATGCACACCATTGTGCCGATTCATAAAACAGGGGATATGCTCGATCCGAGCAACTACAGGACGGTTATGGTTGGCCACATGCTAGCCAAACTCTATGGTGCAGTGCTGGAGCAGGAGCTTAGCTTATATGCTGAGCGAGCAGGTTTACGCTCATCAGGGCAGGCAGGCTTCAGGAGAGCTTTCTCTACCACTGACCATGTATTCACTTTGAGATGTATGATTGATCAGGCCAGAGTGAGGAAGAGAAAGCTCTATTGCTGCTTTGTGGATTTTCGCAAGGCATTTGACACAGTACCACGAGAGAGGCTCTTTCAGCGCCTGCAGTCTCTTGGCATACCAGCAGATATGACATGGGGCATCTATGCATTATATGAGCAGGTTTTTGGACGAGTCAGATGTCCAGGAGGTATGTCCGAGACTATTGCTAGCACCATTGGTGTGAAGCAAGGATGCCCACTTTCCCCCACGCTATTTGGGTTATACATTGATGAGGTGGCTGACTTCATTACACGGGGAGGCGGAGATGGAGTGGATTTAGCAGGTACCTCAGTACATATTATGCTCTATGCTGATGATATTGTATTAGTGTCTGAGTCCCCAGGTGGTCTACAGCAGCATCTACATGCACTCCATGATTTCTGCACGCAGAGGGGTCTTACTGTGAACCTTGGGAAAACCAAGGTTATGGTCTTTCATACATCGAGACAGGGCAGGAGTCAGCTGACATTCACTCTCGCAGGATGCCAGGTGGAGGTGGTGACATCATACGTGTACCTAGGGGTTACCTTCTCTGCAGCAGCCACACGCTTTACCATGGGTTCAGCAGCCAGAGCTAGATTGACATGGGGATATGCAGCATTGGCTATGCTAGAGAGATAGTGCCACCAGGCGCATTTTCAGGAGCCCCGGACGAAGGGGTGGCTATTTGACACATTAGTCACACCGGCATTGATGTATGGAGCAGCAGTATGGGCGCCAGGCCTTGCTACTCATTGGTGGACACAGATAGAGAGACCACAGGCCCTCATGATGGCACGCATGATACGCAGCAAACCGTCAGTACCTCATGACATTATCCGAGCAGAGTTTGCTGCGCCTCCTATGATGGTAGAGGCCATATTTCAGACTATATGCCTGCTAGACAGATTCAGAGAGATGCCACATGACAGATTATCATACAGAGCTTTTCAGGCATCTAGACAGTTGGCTGAGGCAGGAGACAGAGGATCATGGTATGCACAGGTCACACATTGGTTCTCACAGCATGGCCTAGACATGGATCATCTACCACCATTCCAGTATGACAGAGATGCACCACATATCCGTCTCTCTCATAGTGAGAGGAACAGAGTATTGAGACAGGATCTATGGCAGCTCTATACACGAGAGACATGGATATCGCCTACACAGCCTCTTCCACCGAAGATGCTATTGTTGGAAATCATGGATCTAGGACTAGGCTAGCCTATGGAGGCTCAAACATAATGCTAAACATGATTATAAACAAATGACAAAAGTAATACAAAGCAACACAAGATGCACTTACTTGACCAAGAGATTGTGTACTTGAGAATGAGTTGTTGTGTTACATTACATTGAAATGACCCTTTATATAGGTCCAAGTACCATATGGGCTTTGCCTTTGCATGTGGGATAACTCCTAGCCTTCACCACATTCATCCACATCCCTTTGACCTTGTCTATGATATGACATAGATCACTTTTTCTAACACCCTTCCTTGATCATGGCATATCATAATGCCCTTCCTTGCTTCTAACATTACATGAAAGAAAAGCTTAACTCATAAGGAGTATAGCTCTACAGTACATAAAAGAAAATGACATGACATAAAAACATTCCTACATGAAAACATTCCTCTCCCATACCCCATCATCATCATAGCATCATCATCATCATATCCATGAACATTGTGCCTCATGTGCACCATCATGTGTTGAGCATGGAGACCCAACTCCCATCAATCCCCCCCTTGTGGGCTACATGGCCAACGTAGGAGAACTGTGAGCATACATCATATCACATGACCTACATCATCGGTGGTCAGAGGTGAACATACATAAACATTTGGGTAAGAGAGGGCATAATTCATTCGTCATTATGACATGATAATCAACATAGACAGCATCTTGTTCATCTTCATCGATATCTTCGTCTTTATCTTCATCCATTCTTGCGTCTTCATCTGCATCTTTCCTAGAGTACACATACTCCCACATACATGTGCCCCATACATGACATGCCGAGCACCACATATTTCAACACCCCCCCTTGGTGCCCAATTGGATCTCATCCCAAGAGATAAGTGCACATGCACATGACACTCACATAGTCACTTAGCCTACATCATGGGTGGCTAGAGGTGACATACATCAACATAAATATGGAACATAGACATCATCACATCCACATATGGGCACATCTTAGCCAAGGGTTGCCCGACTCCGAGGCTGCCATAAACATCATCATACATCCATACATGCATAGAAGGGAGATTTCACATAGTTTGGGAAGAACAACACATACATGGCATACACACTAGGGAGCGTAAACTTAACGAGATCCCGAACATGAAAACAAACATATAACGAAAAAAACATACACATAAACATGAAAAGTGGTTTTGGAGGACTCCGACTCATCATGGGTGCAAGATGCCGCTCTTTTTCCGACGGCGTTTCCATGGCTCCGAGACTTGGGTCTCGCGCAAGAGAATCACCAATAAAAAGCTCGATGCAAAATCTCGTTCCAGTGCATATAACCTTGCCGGTGTCGTGGACGCATTCGGTGAAGTGCAATGAGAATGAGTAAAATGAGAATGAGTAAAATGTACGACTGCCTTCATTTCCACTCCCATGTGAATGGCCTCTTAAATTACTTTAAGGTTTTTAAACCTTAGTCTCAAAAAATAATAAAGAGAGCTTTTATTTCAAATGCAAAAAACGGCCAGATTCGCTGCGCTGATTTCGGATTTGTCAGCTACGCTGATTTCGGATTTGTCAGCTGCGAGAAGCCCTTCGTGTTCGCGGTTAATGGCCCGTAATCTTCAAGTGCCTGACCGGACTACAAGAACTGCGAAGGTCGCCAAGGTTATGGCCAAAATCTCCCTGTTTTGCCTCGTTTCTTGGTTTTGTGCAGGTCCTGGTGCTCTCGGAGACGTCTGGAGGTGCTGAGAGACACAGATGGTGGGAGAGGTGGCAAGCATGCGTGCGTCACCTCAGCTTGTGCCTCAGGGCATGTTTGAGAAGGAGCATGTACTACGAAGCGCAGATTTGCTTCTGAGCATGTGCCTGAATGCACTGGCGGAACCCGTAGCAGCTCTCTGCCTTTCAGTTTTGCCAAGCTTAGCTTATGCCAGGTTTGAACATGGGGACACTGGTACCTCTGATGCTGGATAAGGATCTGGTCAACTGCCTTCTTCTACTGCTTCACGAAACTCTCAAACTCTTCTCTTGATGAGATGAATGAAGGCTACTCTACTATCTCTCTCTCAAAAAGAAAACTCTGTCTCAATGCCCTAATGAAGACTAAGGATCTCCTAGACCAAATCTATAGCTCCTAAAATGAGATCCTAATAAAACATGTAAAGGAGGAGAGAAACCCTAATGCAATGCTAACTCCTAATGAAACCCTAATGATGCAAAGACTAATGCAATAATTTTGCTATTCCTTCTTCTCAATGGCACTTCCTTTTGCGGGTACCATATTGAAGAGAAATGGCAAAACAACTAAACTAAGCTAAGCCATAGCCTGCCAGGCTCTGATACCATGTTGGAAATCATGGATCTAGGACTAGGCTAGCCTATGGAGGCTCAAACATAATGCTAAACATGATTATAAACAAATGACAAAAGTAATACAAAGCAACACAAGATGCACTTACTTGACCAAGAGATTGTGTACTTGAGAATGAGTTGTTGTGTTACATTACATTGAAATGACCCTTTATATAGGTCCAAGTACCATATGGGCTTTGCCTTTGCATGTGGGATAACTCCTAGCCTTCACCACATTCATCCACATCCCTTTGACCTTGTCTATGATATGACATAGATCACTTTTTCTAACAGCTATACTACAGAGATCACTTCATGAGTATCAACTGATGATGGATTTATAGAGAGGCCTAGATACATGGAGGGCTTTTTACCACACGGCTCCCGAGTGGCTATTGGTCAGCTCAGAGTTTCATCACACCGATTGGAGATTGAGACTGGCAGAGTAGCACGGATCCCCCGAGAGGAGAGGGTATGCAGATTGTGCAGAGAGGAGGTGGAGAGTGAGGAGCATTATGTATGCAGATGCAGAGCATATACAGCCATCAGAGAGAGATATCCCATTTTATTCAGAGAGCCACATTCCCTATGCCAGATCTTTGAGACAGCAGACCAGCGCATACTAGGGAGATACATTCTAGACATACAGCGCCACAGAGAGACATTATTACAGGCTCAGACAGCTCCAGAGGGGGGCGACAGACACAGATTACTACATTTTTCCAGAGATCCATACCCCTCCCAGCCCCTACACGGCAGGGGATTACTCTCCAGAGAGCAGAGACACTTAGAGCCCGCAGGAGACAGAGGACACCTGGCTTTCGGACACCACGCCTATACCAGAGAGAGATGACAGAGATCAGAGCTCAGTTTCACAGAGAGGGTGCGGAGCGACTGGCTCGCTTCAGAGCACACCCAGGCATGTTCTTCAGGGAGCTGTGGACACCCCCTTCACTGATGTATACCATTTTATACCCCCAAGTATGGTACAGGATGGAGCTAGCTAGGTTGCATATCATGATTGTATACTCCATGCATATAGCTTTGCATTCTCCTAGTAATAGAGCTCCATCCCCTGCACACCCAGATTCAGCTTTTTTATTCAGTACTTTTTCATTTTGTTGGGATGATAGAGGATACCCCATACAGGTACTCCGATTTGTCTCATAGGCCGAGTTCGGTCTTTTGGAAGACGTTAATAAAATCTTTCTTTCTTTCTTTCTTTCTTTCTTTCTCTCTCTCTCTCTCTCTCTCTCTCTCACCACTTGGTTATTTTTCAATTTAAAAAAAACCCAAGCTCCCAAGTGGCAACTCACCACTTGGGATGGGGAAGCTTGGGATTTTTCTTTTTCTTTTTTTTTTTGGTTTTCTTTTTGTTTCTTTTTTACTTTTTAATTTTTTAAAATCTCTAAAATCTCTAAAATCTCTCTCTCTCTCTCTCTCTCTCTCTCTCTCTCTCTCTCTCTCTCTCTCTCTCTCTCTCTCTCTCTCTCTCTCTCTCTCTCTCTCTCTCTATGAAAAGAAAATAAAAGGAAAAAAAATGCAAAAAGAAAAAAACCCCAAGCTCCCCCATCCCAAGTAGCGAGCTCGCCACTTAGGATGGAAAGCTAGGGTTATTTTTTCTTTTTTTCTTTTTAAATTTTTTTATTTCTTTCTTTAGAGAGAGAGAGAGAGAGAGAGAGAGAGAGAGAGAGAGAGAGAGAGAGAGAGAGAGAGAGAGAGAGAGAGAGAGAGAAAGGGAAAAAAATAAGAAAAAGAAATTTTGAAAAAAAAACTAACCCCTCCATCTCAAGTGGCGGGGGAGCTAGGTTTTTTTGCTTTTTTATTTCAAATGAGAGAGAGAGAGAGAGAGAGAGAGAGAGAGAGAGAGAGAGAGAGAGAGAGAGGAGAGAGAGAGAGAGAGAGAGGATTTAAAATTTAAAAAAAAAACCCTAGCTCCTCCATCCCAAGTGCAAGCTCGCCACTTGGGATGGGGGAGTAGCAGACTCTTTTCTAACTATGAGAGAGAGAGAGAGAGAGAGAGAGAGAGAGAGAGAGAGAAGAGAGAGAGAGAGAGAGAGAGAGAGAGAGAGAGAGGAGAGGAGGAGGGAGGAGGAGGAGAGAATTAGAATTTTTAAGGAAAACAAAAAAACACCCCAAGCTCATCCGTCCCAAGTGGCAAGCTCTCTTCTTGCGATGGGAAGCTATGATTTTTCCCCTTTTTTTCAAAGAGAGAGAGAGAGAGAGAGAGAGAGAGAGAGAGAGAGAGAGAGAGAGAGAGAGAGAGAGAGAGAGAGAGAGAGAGAGAGAAGATTTCTTTAAAATTTTGAAAACAAAAAATCTAGCTCCTCATCCCAAGCCGCGAGCTCGCCACTTGGGCAAAAAACTATAGGTTTTTTTTCCTTTTTTCATTCCTCTCTCTCTCTCTCTCTCTCTCTCTCTCTCTCTCTCTCTCTCTCTCTCTCTCTCAGTTTTAAATTAAAAAGTAAAAACAAAAAAATGAAAAAAAAACCAAACTCCCCAATCCCGAGTGGTGAGCTCGCCACTTGGGATGGGGAGATAGGGGGTTTTTCTTCTCCCTTTTTTTGTTTTTAAAAATCAAACTACGAGAGAGAGAGAGAGAGAGAGAGAGAGAGAGAGAGAGAGAGAGAGAGAGAGAGAGAGAGAGAGAGAGAGAGAGAAATATATATATATTTTTAAAATAAACCCCTAGCTTATCCATCCAAGTGGCAAGCTTGCCACTTGGGACAAGGGAGGTAGGATTGTTTTTTTCAAAAATTTTCCCTTTTTTAAATAATCTCTTCTCTAAGCTCCCCCAACCCAAGTGGTGGCAAGCTCACCACTTGGGATGGCAAAGGTAAGGGATTTTTTGCTTTTTTTGCTTTTCTTTTCAAACTCTGAGAGAGAGAGAGAGAGAGAGAGAGAGAGAGAGAGAGAGAGAAGGTTTTTTGGTAAAAAACCTTCTCTCTCTCTCTCTCTCTCTCTCTCTCTCTCTCTCTCTCTCTCTCTCTCTCTCTCTCTCTCTACCAAAAAACCTTCTCTCTCTCTCTCTCTCTCTCTCTCTCTCTCTCTCTCTCTCTCTCTCTCTCTCTCTCTCTCTCTCTCTCTCTCTCTCGTAGATTGAAAAGAACACAAAAAGGAAAGAAACCCTAATCTCCCTAATCCCAAGGGGCAAGCTCATTACTTGGGATGGGGGAGCTAGGTGTTTACTTTTTGTATTTTTTTCAAACTGCAAAAGAGAGAGAGAGAGAGAGAGAGAGAGAGAGAGAGAGAAGAGAGAGAGAGAGAGAGAGAGAGAGGATTTTTTAAGAAAATAAAAAAAAAAATTTGAAAAAAAAACCAAGCTCCCCCATCCCAAATGGCAACCCGCCATTTGGGATGGGAGAGCTAGGTGTTTTTCCCCCTTTTTTCTTGTTTTTACTTTTTAACTTTTTTATAGAGAGAGAGAGAGAGAGAGAGAGAGAGAGAGAGAGAGATCTAAATTTGAAAAAAAAAAGGAAAAACATGCCCACCTCCCCCTCTATACAAAGAGAGAGTAATGAAGTAGGGAGGAAGATGGAGGAGAGAGATAGGGAAGGGGGGAGAGAGAGAGAGAGAGAGAGAGAGAATTAAAAAAAAATCTTTGGAAAAAGAAATTGTTAAATAACTAAATATTAAATAATGTCAGGTGTCAGGTGTCCTAAACGATCCGCATTCCTATTATGAATATTGATTGGTCATTAAATTTGGCCTATCTGAGATTCTCTTCGAGATCTAAGTCTGATATTACAGAATCTCAAATTCTTATTATAAACTATTTTCTCACCATAAAATGGATTTCAAGTTTACATTCTTTTTGTGTTACATGATGTCATCCTCTTTGTTAATATCTTTGATCCTCTTTGCTCTTCGGTTGCTCCACTTCCACACGTTTTGATACACTCTTTCCTTCATGTTGTCCTAAAGGATGGATGCTTCTATATTTCGTATGTTTGCATAAAGTTTAGGAAATGCGGAAACTCTTTTCAGATCCCATGGGCAGTACTTATTATTAATAGTAATCAAAGAATTAGATATGCAATGTAAAATGTCTTATAAATAATAGCCAATCCAAACTCTCAATGTTTGCAGTGAAAGTGTTAGGAAATGATAATCTAGTGCCTTTAATCCTTGGCAACACATCCTCCAGTGCTAAATTTTTTGTGTTCGATATGGAGCTCTCAGGCATGTACCTTGTGACACAAAGTAAGAGTATCCTTGATTTTGACAAAACTCCTACAAGTGAAATGATAGACCTAACTACTAAATCAAGTCTAGTGCTAGAAACTCTACATCATAGCACGATGAGGATAGTTTCATTAGACTCACGATGAGGATAGTTTCATTAGACTCATGACACCAATAATGCAAAGCTTATTAAAGAACTGGTAATAGGTTGCAATAGCATTAAAAAGTAGTGGAAATCCCAAATGTATACGACAGCAATGTGGCATTTGAACTTCCTTGGATCGACAATGACCAAAATTCACCAATGATAGGCACATAATAAATGTACGATGGTCATTGTTAGACAAGAATAGTGGAGACCCATGTGAAGTTTCCTAGGGTTGTGCGAAAGAGCTATTGTTATGGAAGTATGTTTTAGTGCCAATATTCCCTCTATGGCAATTTCTCACTAATTGTACAACAAAATCATTGTCCTCGCGTGGGATACATGAATATAAATGAACATTAAGCATTCGGTTGAACATCAATAGGATTTCTTAACATATTGTGTTGTTTTGCACGAAAGTTGTCACTTAGAGTTCCTAGCATAGGAATTTCAAAATAGGAAATGTGGAAACTCTTTTCAGATCCCATGGGAGACTTAGCAATTAAAGAATTAGATTTACATTGCAAACTTTTTGATAATAGCCAATCCAATATCTCAGTGTTTATAGTGAAAGTGTTAGGAAAGGATAATCTGGTGCCTTTAATCCTTGGCAACACATCCTCTCATACTAATTTTTTGTGTTCAATATGGAGCTCTCAAAGAGGTACCTTGTGACACAGAGTAAGATTATCCTTGATTTTGACAAAACTCCTACAAGTGAAATGATAGACCTAACTACTAAATCAAGTCTAGTGCTCGAAACTCTACATCATGATCAGGATGAGCAAAGTTTCATTAGAGTCATAGTGAATGACACCAGCAATGCAAAGCTTCTTAAAAAACTGGTAATAGGAGTCAGTAGTAGTAGCATAAAAACGTAGGAGAAATCGCAAATGTATACAACAACAATGTGGCATTTAAACTTCCTTGGATCGGCAATAACCAAAATTCACCAATGATATGCACAGAACACATGTACAATGGCCATTGTTAGACAAGACCAAAGGAGACCCGTGTGAAGTTTCCTAAGGTTGTGTGAAAGAGCTATTGTTATGGAGGTTTGTTTTAGTGCCAATATTCCCTCTATGGCAATTTTTCACTAACTGCACAACAAAATCGTTGCCGTAGTGGCGGGGTATGTGAACATAAATGAACCTTAAGCATTTGTTTGAACATCAATAGGATTTCTTCACATATTGTGTTGATTTGCAAGAAAGTTTGCACTTAGAGTTTCTAGCATATGAATTTCAAATGAAGGTTACGATTCCTTGTGGTGTTTTTACTGCAAGATGCCTCCCATCTGCATACCTCATTGTGCACTATTATATGTCAAGAAATTCACATTGAACATGGGTGATGATACATCAAGAATAACACAGCCATGAGGATTAAAGAGGCATATTGTAGGAAGCCATTAGGAGAACTAAGAAGCTTGTGGAAGAAGCAATTTTTGACATATTTTCCTCCAGCCCACAAAAGATTGAAATGTGTATTGCAAAAGCAGCTTGTCATTGATGTCATGGTTAGAAAAAATAATGAAGTACAGAAGCAAATAAGCCAGAGAGAGTTGTGTGATCTACTTGTTAAAAGAAATAGCTAACACATTGTTTTTTAAAACATATCTAAGGGGATTATATATTTTCTTTAGTGTTACAATTTACCAAGAAATATTTACTTGCCAAGTTCAATAAAATGGTCAAGATATCGAAGCAAGGTGGGCATGCACAAGGGCCAGCATCAAGTATACTAGAGTTGAAGAAGTAATGCACCTATGAGTTCTTTCATGATAGCGGTTTTCCAGGGCAAGCAGCCAAGGAACACAAACGATGTTAGGTTTTTAAGATATCAACGATTGGGCCTACTTCTTCTGAGGTGGTGGATTTGGTCAACCGGATGCGGCGAACCTAGCAATGGAGATTTAAAGAGGGTCACGTGTAAAGAGTTCAAGGCAAGACCACTATAGCCGCTCACGTGTATGATCCAAGGTGAGGGGCATAAGAGATTTCTACCAATGGTATCAACATTTATGTTAAAAAAACAATAATACTATTTGGAGATGAAGTGTGCTCCTAGGAACTCATGTCTTTAGAACCATGCAAGATGAGGGAGGAGAATACAGCTACACAAGTTCTATTCTGCAGGATATAGCTACATACTAACAACATGAGATGAAGGAGGATGATACTACCAAGTTCTCTTCTGGAGAATGCTAAATGAGGTGGTATAGAGGAAGGGATTTTTAGTGTCGGATTTCTTTGGCTTCATGGCTAACGAGGCATGTGATTGGAGGGCAGCATAAACTATGTACAACAATGATCTCAACAATATGATGGAGGGTAAGGAACGTTCATGCCTCTTTCATTGGAAGCATAGCCTATATATATACACAACATGGTATGTTATCAAGGCTTTTCAAGATCAGCACAAGATTCTATGTGGAAGATGGCATCATGCATCAACCTGTGAGGATGATGCACTAAAACAATACAAGTATAAAAGAGCATGGTGGAGTAATGGTAAGGTTGCCAATAGAAATATTGCTTCCATGGATAACTGGTTGAGTTGGTGGAATGTGAGATTTCCTCATTGGAGGCATCACCTAGTTGGGGTAAGCAACTTTCATTTTTAAAACCAGTCACCAACATTCAATGATCAAAGCATTAAAGCACTTGTTCTTTCATTCCACCTATAGGATTTTGACGAGAAATCCTTGGATGTATTACCATGAACCAACCTAAAAGATTCGAAGGATGCTAGTATAGCAGGTGAAGGATTTAAGGGCACATTAACCTTGTATGATGAAGTAGGGAGACCGATCTTGCAACACTCCTATAGAACACGAAGAAGCATGAATTTCAAGAAGGAAAGTACCTTGTATGATGAAGTAGGGAGACCGATCTTGCAACACTCCTATAGAACACGAAGAAGCATGCATTTCAAGAAGGAAAGTACCTCGGCTTAGGTCCTAGCATTACAAAGCTCATAGAGATGAATGTGATCGTCATTGCCCCTACATATCCGATTCCCATAGCCATAAGCCACTTGGTCAAAGAAATAGTTATAGAAGTAGCAGCAGGAACACCAATGCATCATGTTTCTAGTGTAGTGGGTGACGACAAGATAATATAATGGAAAAGATGCTCGGTAATCATCACAATAGAAAATGATAATAGCTCGCATGGCCAGAATACATGACAGAGAATTAGCTTCGAAATGTTTTTGGTTGATGTTTGCAATTCAATCGTCAAGGTAATGGAGGCAAATCAACCTGTTGACTTGGACCAAGGCATCCCAAAGGTCTAGAGAAGTCGAGATACGTGATAATATGTGGACAATCCGGCACACATACATTAATAACAGAGTTTCATGCCAAGAATGGTTAGGGGAAAAACGTGTAAGTGCAAGAAACCCATCGAGTTGTCAAGCAAAGGAGTTCTAGCACCGAGCTTCTACGGCTTGCGAGAATGGAGTGGTGGACAACAGAGTTTCATGCCAAGCATGGTTAGGGGAAAAATGTGTTAAGTGCAAGAAACCCATCAAGTTGTCAAGCAAAGGAGTTCTAGCACCGACTTCTACGGCTTGCGAGAATGGAGTGGTGGACAATAGAGGAAGTTCATGTGGTTCTAAAAAGCACTAGCGTAGAACACACGTGTGGAAAACCTACACAACGATATAACAAATGCTCCAGTGAGGCTGCCTTCCGTGTGGCGGGACTAAAGGGAACTAATCTAACACCGCAAGAGAGAGAGAGAGAGAGAGAGAGAGAGAGAGAGAGAGAGAGAGAGAGAGAGAGAGAGAGAGAGATTTTATTAACGTCTTCCAAAAGACCGAACTCGGCCTATGAGACAAATCAGTGTACCTGTGTGGGGTAGCCTCTGTCATCCCAACAAAATGAAAAAGTACCGAACTAAAAAGCTGAATCTAGGTGTGCAATAAGTACAATGAGAGAGAGAGAGAGAGAGAGAGAGAGAGAGATGGAGGAAGAAGGGAGATAAAGAGAGAGAGAGAGAGAGAGAGAGAGAGAGAGAGAGAGAGAGAGTGGAGAGTGGAGTGAGGGCTAGGCTAGGCGAAGGGGAGAAGAGAGAGACGACATGGGTAATAAAGGGTATAGAGAGAGAGTGGATGTGAAAAATATCTCGACTAGGCTAGGCTAGATGGGTTGGGCTTGAGATTGGGAAAGAAGAGAGAGACAACAAGGGTAATAGAGGGTATATGGAGAGAGTGGATGTCAAAAAACTCTCTAAGCTTTGTGTTCCGCTCTAATGGTACTAAAATAGTCTTATAGCCTATTTCAGTAATGGTCACACAGATCAAGCTACCCAGTATGTGCTTTGTGCCCCGCTCTAATGGTACTAAAATAGTCTTACAACCTATTTCACTAATGGTCACATAGATTAAGGTACCCATTGTGTACCTGTACATAATGGGTGGTCCTCCAAAACCTCACATATATCTATGGAAATCTGTGTTCTACTCTAATGGCATTGAATCTACCCACTATGCACCTATACATAATGGGGTGCTCCAAAAGCTCATATATATATATATATATATATATATATATATATATATATATATATATGCAAATCTTTGTGTGTTCTACTCCAATGGCACTGAAATAGGCTATCCTCATGTCTAAGACATATTGCTTCTACAATAATAAAATGCCATGAGGTGATCTCACCACCTCTATACCCAAGAAATATCGTAGCTCACCCAAATCCTTCATCTCAAACTTCTGCTTTAAAAGCATCCTAACATCATGTATGTCATCATCACTATTAGCAAGGATAATCAAGTCATCCATATAAATGACTAATAGCATAATCCCTATATTTGTCTTTTTCACATAAAGTGAAAAATCTGTCAAGCTGTGCAAGACTTTGCATAACCTGCACACAAAATGTGGGTGTACATTACTCTCATAACTCGGTGGTTGCATCATATTTACTTCTTGCAAATCGCCATGCAAGAAAGTAGTCTTTACATCCATTTGATGTAAAAACCAACCCATCGCTCTATAGCCATAGCAATCTCTCACAGTTGCCATTCTCGCAACTAGGCTGAATTTTCCTCACAATCAATACCATAGGTTTGCAAATAACCCTTACCTTATACCTGCTCACTTATCCATCTGAGTTATGCTTCACTTTATACACCCACTTTTATCCAATTGCCTTCATTTCTTAAATAGAGGCATTAGCTCCCATGTTGCATTAACATCCGATGCTGCCATCTCCTCATCCATAGCATCTTCCCATTTTTTTATTTCCAAAAGCCTACCCAAAACAAGTGAGCTCCAACTCATGTATTGCTTTAACCATATAAGCATAATGATGAGCTATATATCTATCATATCTCAACATGTCACAATAGGATATCTAACCCAAAAAAGTAAGCTTCAACTCCTACACATATGTCGGCCTTGATTATGACCCATATACTTCCAAATGAGGGGTCATAAGAATAAGTGTGCCACATGTGAGCATAATGATGGAATGTATATCCATTATATCACAATCTGTCAGCAGGGTATCTGACCCTGCTGATCAGATTGTGATATAATGGATAGACATAATGGATTGTGATATAATGGATATATCACAATCTGTCAGCAGGGTATCTGACCCTGCTGACAGATTGTGATATAATGGATATACACATGTGAGCATAATGATGGAATGTATATTAACTACAAGGTAAGTCCTAACATAACCCCTTTGTATAAACTGCAAGTCCACCTTGGCTTATGGCATGTTGATAGATCAGGCACAAAAGGTTGATCTTTCTTTTCCTTTCCTTTGCGTAGTACCTACATTTGTCCTCAACCTGCTTGACCATTAACACTCTAGGTCCATGAAGCATCTATGATTGCTGCTCCACATGAGGAGAAACATTATTACTTTTTACATCTACATCTTCTTTTGCCTTCCCTAGTGCATACCAGCTACTCATCTCATCAAAGACCTCTCTTCTTACTCACATCTCACGAATGATAAGGTTATAACATCTATAATCTTTCTACTCTAAAGCATAACCAATGAAGCTGCATTTCTCTGCCTTTGGATCCAACTTTGTTCTCACTATATCAAGAATATGCACATATGTAATACATCCAAACACTTTTAAGTGAGACACATCTGATTTTATGCCTATAAACTTCTGTTTAAGCATCATAGCATGAACAACTTCAGTGGAAGTCTTGTTCATAATGTAAATGGGAGCTGTTGCTGCATCTACTTGAAAATAATTTGGCATATCCTTTTCAGACACATCAAGGCATGTGCCACTTCTATAATGTGCATATTTTTCTTATTTACAACACCACTATGTTGAAGAGTGTACCTACATGTAAATTGGCTCTTGATTCCCAGCTTTCTCAATAAATCACAACTCATTGAAACAATACTCTCTCACATCTAATCTCAAGCATTTTATTTGCATGCCCTTTTCCATTTCGACCAAGACTTTAAATCTCTGAAAGTGAGCAAACACAACACTTTTCTCCTTCATGAAATAAACCCACACTTTCCTAGTGTCATCTCATCAATGAATGTAATATAATACTTGTAACCTGTAATTGTTACACTCTTGGTAAGTCCCCATACATCTGAATGCATAACATCCAATGATCTTGTATTGACGTGCTTTTCATGTGGAAAAACATATTTGGCTTACATACCAAGCTAGCATGCTTCACATACTTTGTACATACCATCAACTTTAAACTTCGACAAATCTAAATAATATTTTGGGACTCTATAAACTTCAGGGCACCGCTACTATATATTCGTATGAGCAATGCACTTGTGCGATATGCCAATATCTGAAATGGCACGTCCCATGCAAAAACATAACTACCTTAACCTCAAGCATGTTCATATCCACGGTAAACATTCTGCCATTTCTGTTACCCTTTGTAACTAAGTAACATTGTTTTTTGAAGTCTTCCACAAAGCATCCTTGAGAATTAAACCTCACAAACTCTGCTCAACCAGCCAAAATACTCTTAATATTTGAAACATGAAGTATATATGTCAAGTACTTTATTTTACCATCCTGCATAGACAATGGCACTTTACCAACATGCACAATGGAATGCACAGTATCATCACCTCTTTCTACATCACCTGGTTTTTTCATTTTTAACATATCTCTAAACCACTCCTCATGACTGCCCATCTGGTTAGAGGTGCAAGAAGCTACATACCAAATATCTCATGATCTTGAAATATATCATGTTGCGGAACTGAGGATGTGATGCATCACAAACAACTACTCACTTCTCTCATCACCATGTTGATAATACATAGTTACCTTGCTACAAATTTTCACTTTTGTTATCATTCAGCTTTTTATAACAGTATTTTACCATATACCTTAGTTTGCCATAGAATCTCTGCTATTTATATTTGATTTCTTTGCCAACCACCTCAACCTCTCTGACTCCCCTTACCTCTAGAGTGGCCTCTTCCACATGTATGTACATTTGATTCCTATTGTTATTAATTCTCATGATTTTTGTTTCCACCTCAGCCTCTATATATATGATATGCTCTCCCTCTAGCTGTATCTAGAAGGCCTGCTCATTTGAATTTGTAAAGGATGAATCTACCCTAATATTCATCTTCTCACGGATGAGAAGCAATCAATCCCTGAAAAATCAAGAAAGTTCTCTCGAACTCCAATGGAGGTCTGAAACTGGCTATATTCCTTGCCAAGACCCATTCAAGGTCACCGAAACCATATCATCATCTACTGGTGATCCAATAGAAGCAAGGACATCTGCAAGTCCTATAACCTTCACTAAGCAATCATTTATACTCAGGTTCACTGAGTAAGGGCATTTGCAAGCCCTATAACCTTCACTGAGTAATCATTTATACTCAGGTTCTCTCTGGTCACATTATGCAACTCCTCCTTTAGCTACATCTTTCGAGCTTGGGTGTTTGTGTTGTACATCTTTACCAAGGTGTCTAAGCCTCCTTAGGCGTTCATGCATCCTGTATATGCACAATCATAGAGTCTGTCACAGTGAGAGTAAGCCTTTGATGTCAATTGAGATTACATCAATTGAGTTTGAGACATCACCTTGTTTTTAGATACTGTGTTTCAAGCTATCACATAAATACATCGTGTCTACACTCTTAACAAAGATCACCTCCAAAGACTAGCACCTGGAATCCTCCAAATAGCTTGCATAGGAGAGACAATAGCTTATCATACTCCTCCTCACATGGTCTTCAAATGGACCGTCTCTCCTCTTTTGAGTACAACTTGAATGCCTCTCTTGGATCTCTCATGTCTAGAGATCAATCATATCCTCCACCTCAACCCGACTCCGCTTCACATAGATTGGACATGATTGTCTCCAACAATGCTCTTTACAAAACTCCAATTTTAAAGAGAGTATTTTTTACAAGTAACTAAGAATGGTTTCAATAATATCTAGCTATATCCACCGACATGTCTCATGCCATGAGATTGTCATTGGTTTGCTAAGGTTGTCCTCACATCACCTTTAGACGGAGTAGGTTAGTCCACACGACATTCTAGGGGAGAAGTGCAGTTGCAAATTTTGTACATCTAGGGAGATAGAGACAGAGAAGCAATACCTACCTGGACACCCAGTCTACCATGAGATACAAGGGAGGTTTCACTATGTTTTCATGGAGGATTTTGGTCGTGTTGCAGATGATACAATATAGAGACCAAAGATGCCAAGGCCTTTTCTTGCTAGAGATGTGTCTCCAACAAAAGACTCTTCTAAGGTTGCAAACAAGGATAGAGGTCAAACAACATATCCCCCAATCAACCCCCCTTTACTCAGCATGAGAATACTCTCTGCACCCGATAGGCACCATCCACCTCACATGTGGAATCCTTAAAGAAAGAGAGCACATATTCTTCAAAGAGCTAGACGCCTTCACCCTCGAGATTTGAACCCTCCTCTGCTAATCTCCAAATCGAGCACACACTCCAATGTCGTAGATTGACACTGCCACAAAAGGTCGACAACTACTTACTCAATCTTCAATGAGGAGGGCTACTTTCTTAGTTCATTGTACATGCAAAGCTCATTTAGTACATGGGCTCTATTCTTTGGGATGCATGGCTCTTTTAATTTCATATTTTATCGATAGTTAACCTACTCATAGATCGCATTTACTACCTTTTGGTCTCATAAACCCTTTGGTTTTTGGTAGATGTCAAAAAATATCGCCCCCTCTCATACACATGCTAACACACAAAAGCAAGGTAATTGTAAGAGGAAAAAAACTCGTTTTAGTCTTTAAAAATGAGATTCCTTCTTTCGAGGTTATGCACATTTCTTCTCTCTCTCTCTCCCTCTCTCCCTCCCTCTCCCTCTCTCTCTCATACACGCAAACACAAACCCCATCGTGCACACAATAGCAAGAGATTAAGTGGTGTGCCTCGACACAAAATAAGATAGGACCGTACCCAGCTGAATTCCTCGTACCCTTACCCAACCCATATGTTTTACGTTTTACCCTCTCTGTACTCGGGACTTCCATATATAGTTTGAAGTGTAGGTGATGTCGCAAGTGTGAAGCATTCCCCATTTCTAGCACTCTAACTTGTTATGACCTTTTACTAGTAAGATGTACTAAAAACACCACGACTTCTTGCTGAACTATGTCTTTTAAAGAATCAAAATCCATGATGCAAACATTTGTGCAAAGGTGCAAAATGGTATACAGATTCCCATAGACTGTGTCTGAGCTAGACATTTCCAAGAACACAGGACTACCACCCCACGTGAGCAGGGGCTTGAATCAAGAAAATCCCATGTATACTGAAAATGGACCCTACCAAGAGCCAATACTTCTTCAAGGCCTTGATTATTTTTCGAAACTCCAAATACAGACAGATTTACTCCTTTACTCCACACAGGAAGAACATGGATTGATTATGATTTACATTCATTACCTTGATCCTACTAGTGAGGGCACGTGACCTTCACCGCTGGTTACATGATGTGGATACACCTAAAAGCAGCATACTTGACATTTGTGTTTACCAGTTAATAAGAAGGGCTAAAATGCCCCATGTAACATCTTTGAGGAATTCCTACACACCATAGCATGGACCTTCCTATACATCATCGTCTGCAGTAGTCTCAGGCACCTGCACACTGTCTTCAACCAACTCTTTAGTTGATGAAGGTATCTCTTTGTCCACACTACTAGCTTCAGCAACTTCAACCACTTCTGGCACCTTGGGCAGCTGACCAAGAGAAGCTTGAAAATCCATTTCTTTCTCTTCTGAAATAGCTGAAGGCTTGGCCTCATCAACCGTAGCAGGCTTCTGATACCTAATTGCCGAAGCCACACCCGGCATCACCGTCTGGGGCACGGGTGGGGGTACCCAACCCTGGCGTCCCCAGGGACCGCCTCTACTTTGGCCTGCAGTGTGAGGTCCAGGGTTTCCTATTTCATGATCTAATACTGTGTCGACTTCAGTTATCTGAACTGTGCTTTCAGCACCTCGCTTGGGCGAGGTAAAGGTTTCCACGTCAAGTTTCTTTTGACGCCACCATGGCTCTTCTTCTGAGGGTGAAATATGATTGTTGACTGCCACAGAGACGCCATTGGAAGATTGAGACCTATCCGTGCCGTTGCTGAGGCCCATCCCCTGTGATAAGCAGGATCAAAACCCTGATAAGCAAACCTTAAGCTCCAGGATTACAAAAACAAAAATCAAATTCCATCAAATGCAACCAGGACAGTGCATTACAAAAAGGAAGAGTAAAAAGGTGATATGGAGGGACTTACCTAGAGAAGATTATAACATATCATTACACTTGCAGAGTAGGAATTTCAATCTGATATCTGGAACATGCCATTGCCAGGCTCAAGCCTAATACCTTGAGGGTGGGTTTTGGAGGTATGGAAGTCAGGACACCAGAGCTTGAGTGAAGTGTCATGGTTAGGTGTTGGTCTAGCAGTGTCTGATTTAACAGAATACATGCTAAAGCTAGCTGGATTGATGCTCGTAGTACAAATATGGTATTGGTCAGGTAACCCTAATCCTCTAATGTATGTTTCACTTCTACACATTTAAAGCAGTCATGCCATAGAGGGGCAGGAGTCAGGATAGGCATAACTGGACAACTATGAAATTCCTACCTCGAGGGTGAGACAATCATAGCAGAAAGTTTAAAGGGAGGCCTTCCTCCTGCTTTTGGTTAAGCACTGTGTTTTACTCATGTAAACCTTCAAAACGACTTGAATTATAAGATGCAAGTCTCAAAGCTAAGAAACACAGGTTGCTTCAAGTTTAACCCTGTCAATAAGTTACTAGACAAAGCCCACTACGTAAAGAGAGTGCACCCTCCAAATGAGAGTCCAAAATAAATTGTTTTTTTCTGTTTCAGGATACCTTGGGATTGTTTTGAATGCCTTGCCTCATCTGTACTTGCTCAGCCGGTGAGACTGCGCGTTGGAGAGCCTTGACAGAACCTGCACATAAAAAACATGAAAATGGGAACTTCTATTACCATAAAAACAATGAAAAAGAAAATTTAGCATGTATTCGTGTTACAAAAGGAGAATGTATATAAGTAGCCTCTGTCATGTACCAAGATTGCCACGTAGCCCCTCTGTCATGTACCAAGCTTGCATGCTTGGTACTTTTCCTGACACTCCATAAGCTTATGCTTGCGATGAAAGGTTAAGCTTCTAAAAAAACTAAAACTGAATATTCATGCATGTTCATAGCTTACAAATAATAAAACGCCCTGCCTTTCGCTGGAAAGGCACTGCAGGGGGAGAGAGAGAGAGAGAGAGAGAGGTGGGGGGGAGGGGGGCGCGTTCAGTATCGGCATATATGACATGAGTAGTGCCACATGTGAACATGGGCTAACCAAGGGCACTTTTTCCCTTTGGGTTTTTCCCCTTGGAGATCTGGTGTGAAAGGACACCATCTACTTTAGCTGTATTATGATATTATGGAGTTGACCTACTAGCTCCACACATTCCAATGCAATCCTATTCTTTGCATCTCTCACCATCATCTCGTGTGTACTGTGTACCTACTTGTGAATGTGCTGCTGTGCCAAACCCTAATTCTGTTCCTGTAGCTCCCCTCCTAGGCCGACAGTGGTATCAGAGCTTCACTGGCAGCTTTCACTCACGCAGGTGACAGCCCAGCTCGACCCTCCGTCCCTTCGTGCACGTCCAGGCGACTACTTCTGTCTGGCTCATTCCGTCCTCACTTCTGGCCTTGCTATGCGCCTCTGTTCCACCACCCGCCTGGCAGCCCTGCCCTCTTTGCCGCCGTCCAACCCAGCGGCAGTAGCGCAGGGCTCACCACCTCTGTTTGGCCCTACGGCAACGCTCACTCCACAGTGAGCGGAGCTCAGCCCACTTTGTGGCTGACGTGGCACAGGGGACATTTTCGAGTTTTTGGGGGTGCCTTTCGTCCAGCAGTTTTGCTGTCCGACGGTTCGCCAGTCAACACTCATGCCGAGGTCATGCCCACCCAGTTCTGGTCACCACAGTCCCTCCATGTGCGCACCGTCGGCACTGCAGTGTGCTCCACCGCCAGTGCTAACCTGTCAGCCAACCACCTTCGCCCGTCTCCACATCTCCGTAGAGGCAAATCTAGTGCAAGTGACTCGAGGTATTTGCTTTTGGTTTCTATGCTTGGGACCTTTGTGAATTACATGCTTCATTGCAAAATTCTAGGTGTAGCCAAAATTCGAGTACAATGCAAGATTTCCAGTAGGGTTCACTAAAAATTGGAGATTTTTTGAAATTCATGCTTGATTGCGTAATTCAAGGCAAACAGGACAATTTCATGCACACAAGTGCAGAATTTTTGCTTAATTGTGAAATTAAAGCTGCAAGCTTTGCAAAAATTTGGGAGTTTTCAGAAGTTAGTGCTTAATTGCACAATTATAGTTGCAGAGAAAACACATACCTGGGGCTTTTTGCATTTGTGTGCAATTGGCACATCATACAGCTCACTGGTGCACAAAATTTGGGGCTTTCCATTCTACAGGCCTTGATTGGATCCTTATGCATTGATTGTGCAAAATTTGCATTGATTGTGCAAAATTTGCATTGCTTGTGTTGTCAGGACACTCCCAATATTTAATGCAACCTTGAATTAGAGGCAAAAAGTTTGCTCAAGAGCCTGTCATTGCCTGGCATATTACTCCGGTGCATTGGGTTTTTGCCTGCAGTTGCTTTTTTTCAGCATACTTAGTTGCAAGTGTTTGCATATCTCTTGGCAAAGAGATTTCAGCATTATGACTGGGAATACAACTGATATATTGGGGTTTTGTCCCAACACGACAAACTGAATGGCAGTAACTACTCCCTATGGAGTTTCATGGTCCGAAACCTTCTTGTGGCCAAAGGTTTATGAGGTTAAGTATCAGGTGAAGATGTACGCCCCACAAACATAGCACCTAACACGCCTGGCCGTGGTGCTCAGCAAGCTGCAGTACTTACTCCTCCCTAACGAGATGGGATACTCATGATGCCCAAGTGATGGCTTTGATTGCTTGGTCAGCAAAGCGATCAATCGTACCGCATATCAAGTCTTGCAATATTGATGAGGTCATTCCTGAAAAGGAGTTGGTCTCAATGTCACTATCATCACTGCTGAAACTTACTTGAACTTCCACATCGCTCAGGGATGTTGGATGTAGTGGAAGCTCCCTGCACACGCGCGCGCGCGCACACACAGGCAAATCAAACACACACAGAGAGAGGTACAAGGAAAAAAACTACTCGAAAGTGTACTCTATGATAATAATATGTAAGTACAAGTGAGTACATAAAAGGTCTAGGGCTAAGTGCCCAACACACAGGAGTGTGTTCACACACGGAAAAAATCCATGTCTAGGCAAGGTAAAAAGTACCCGTGTGTAAGCTCTATTCACACCAGGACTTCCCGGAGGCCAAAGGTTAACAAACCCCCCCTGAAATGAATGGTGTGAACGTGTACAGCGTGTACCTGACTACCCTGGTAGATGTAATAAGTTTAAAGCTTTGCGGAAAGCTTCAAATTTTTCTCGCGAAAGAGACTTGGTAAACCCATCTGCCACATTGGCCTGTGTAGGCATGTAAGTCAAGGCTCTCTCTCTTGCATAGAGCCTCTCCCTGACATAATGATAATGCACCTCAACGTGCTTTGTACGCGCATGAAAAACCGGATTCCGTTGGGAGACCCGAAAAATGATGAGGAACATAGCTGTGCAAAAAAAAAATTGAATATTTTTTAATATGAAAAACAGCTCTGCAAACAACAGTGGCGCCGGCAGAGCGGAGCGAGCGACGAATGGACATTGTTGGTCCTATGTGTATTATTCTACTATGGAAAGGGAGTGTGTGCGAGTCGTATATCCGAATAGGATAATTGCTCCCTATCGTACATAATATTGAAAGTTAGAAATCAGAATTACTAGTCAAGTGTAGTCACAGCACCAGGTACTATGCCGACTCACGCCTTTGCAACTTCAGGTCTTCCTAGAGACATGCAACAATCCACGCAGTTAGTACCCACTTTGGAGTCCCATCGATTATTGAGGCATGCAACCCTGTTACGTGGATCCCTATCAGCAATCTCTTTATCGATTATTTCTTCTGATAAAGTGAATAGATCTTCTATTTCCAACTTGAATTACGAACCGAATCACAAGTTGTGCGTTCGATTATTGAACACGAATAGTGCTATGGCAACGCTGGTGGAAATCCCCAAATTAAAAAATTGATTTGGAGATTTGTTAATTCGCACCTAGGCGAGTCTCTCGGTGTAGGCGAAACACTGGAATAGTGAGCGTAACAGGTGGTGACAGCTGATTTCGTGGCAGCCACAGGCGACTTGCTGCTCTGCATATCTGTAAGGCAGGCAGCTGGGAAACGGCTGCTGCTCTGCAGATCAGAGGACCAAGAGTTGGGCTGAACTGTACACGGCTGTAGAAGCACCAATATGACCAATCTCGAGCCTATGCACTCTTCCCAATGGAATGAGGAAAGGCTACAAATCTGAGGCTGAGGTATGGACTATTTGGGACTGTTTCTAGGCTATGTATAAATGCTGAGTTTTACCTTCACCAAAGTGAAGTAGCAAAAAGATGAAGAAAACTCCTCCTATGCAGAAAACGCAAGGAATTCTGAAGGCTGAATGCTGTATGCTGATGCGTTTAGGCTTATGAAGGGTGAATGCTCATTCGTGGATGCTCCTAGATGCTGAAGGATGAAACGCTGAGGGCTGAGGTGATGAATGCTTCAATCGCTTATGCTCCTTGTGCTGAAGACCCCAATCGTTGAAGGCTTGATTGTTGAATTATGATATGAATGATGGAATGGTGCAATGCTGAATTATTTATATGCACTTTTGATGCTGATCGGCTGGCTACAGAGCTGGCCGACTGCATCATGTCTTGTATAAATAGATAAATATGATAAAAATGCCAGTTAAATGCTATAAAATATGGGAAAAATATTGGAGTAATACTTAATAATATTCTGATGAATGGTCTAGATGGCTTACATGCATATGGGATGAATGCTATGCATAAATGCACACATGTCCTGATGCAAACTCTAAGGCTTCTATGACATCTATATGCATGAATGAATCTCTTCAAGTGGATTAAGGGACTTGATTGACTGACTGACTTGCTATGGCTAAGGAATGACCTACGTAACTCGTGCCTGGCTTATCCTAGACTGAGGATTACAATGGGGTCACGGCGTACGACAATTATCATCCTAAAGGGTACTAATACTGTACAATGTTGCACTAATGATGATGAGCCATCTTGTCACTATGCACTACAGTGCAGAGTGCATGTGACATGTTCACACCAAAAAAAACCCATGTCCAATCATGGTAAAAGTGCCCGTGTGTGCATCTATTCACACTAGGACTTCCCGGAGAACAAAGGCTAACACGGGAACCCGGAACCAATCTTGTTTGAAGAGCTAGTTGGTTTGTCACTACAGGAGGAGTAGAATCAAAAAGAATACATCTGCGTGGCAGTGATGGGGCTTTTGTTGCCCAAGACAAGGGCAAAGAAAAAGCCAAAAGCAATTTTCAGCCAAAGGCTGATTTGTGACAGCCTTCACAAAAGGCTAAAAATGATGCAAGCCCGCCCAAGAAAAAGGGCAAGTGTCACTACTGCAAAAAGCAAGGTCACTATTTAAATGAATGCAGAAAGCAGCTTGCAAAGGACAAAAAAAAGGAAAGCAGTATGGCTGTAGATTCTTCTTCATCACCTGTAGTGAAAGATAATGCATCAGTAAATCTTGTGCAGGATGAGTGGACTTTTCTTACTTGCAGTTATTATGCATCATTAGAGCATATGTCTCTCAATGTCCATGAAAGACACGACACATGGTACTTTGACAGTGGTGTTTCTAAACACATTGCCTCACAGAGGAATCAATTTAAGAAGCTTATGGCTGCCCCTGAAGGCAAACTAGTAACATGTGCAAACAATTCTTCTTATCCAATTCAGGGTGTTGGTGAGGTGATCCTCGCAACAGCAAATGGTGCAGACTTATGTCTTCCAGATGTATTGTATGTGCCTGGGATTAAGAACTTGTTGTCCATCTCCTCTTTTGCTAAAAGAGGATATGTAGTGAACTTTGAGGACGATAGGCACACAATCAAAGACATGTGGCTATGCATTAGTCACATCCAGCACATTGCACCATGGGTTATATCACCTGAGATGAGAGAGCATGCTGCTCATGTGGTTACCGCTCTTACACCTGACATGCAAGAGGCAGAATTGTAGCATGCCAAGTCTAGGATGCTATTGCAAAGGCATCAAATGGTGCAGGACATGCCTCATGTAGAACTGCCACCAAAACATGTATGTGAAGGGTGCATATTGGGTATAAGAGCATAGAAATATATTCCCAAAAGATGGATCAACAAGGGCTTTCCGGAAATTACATCTTGTGCACAGTGATGTGTGTGGTCCTATGGGGACACCATCTATTGAAAAGCATGTATACTTTGTAACCTATATCGATGACTAGTCCAGCTTTTCTTGGGTGTATCCCTTGAAAGTAAAATTTGATGCATTTGCATGTTTTCAGTATTTTGTGTCATAGGCTAAAAATCAAACAAGTTGCAAAGTGCAAACCTTCTCTACAGATCGAGGGCGGAATCCATGTCCATTACTTTCAAAGCTTTTATGGACAAAAGCGCATAAAGCATCAATGCACGATGCCATATTCTCCTCCGCAAAATGGTGTTGCTTAGAGAAAGAACAAGTCTTTGATGGAAATGGCTAGATACATGGTTAAAGGCAAAGGCTTGCCTCACAAATTATGGATGGAGGCAATCATGTGTGCTACACATTGTTGAATAGATGCCCTATCAAAGCACTTAAAACCATAATGCCATATGAGACTTGGCATGAGAGGAAACCTAAAGTTGATCACTTAAGAGTTTTTGGATGTATTGCTTATGCACATGTATCTCAGCAATTGCGAGGTAAGCTTGATGACAAAGCCACTAAGTGCATATTTGTGGGTTACAGTAGTGGCAGTAAAGGCTACCGTCTCTTTAATCCTTCCACGCAAAGGACTTTGGACAATAGAGACATGTTTGCTGAAAATTCAAACCAGCCGATACCAGTAATCTCACCATAGGTGCAGTTTTGCAACAAGAAGGAAGACCCGTGGCGCATTACAGCAAAAAGTTAAATGATGCAGAAAAAACTTATTCTGTCTATGACAAAGAGTTACTAGGGGTTATCACAGCCTTGAAACAGTGGAAACCTTTCCTTTATGGAAGGGAATTTACTATGAAGACAGACCACAAGGCCTTGAAGTGGTTACAAACTATGACAAGTGCCTAGTGGAGCGATAGACAACACCAGTGGTGTCAGTTGTTCCATTAGTTTAGCAGAATGATTGAGTATGTACTGAGTAAGCACAACCCTGTAGCAGACGCTCGGAGTTGCAAAGGTAGTGTTCAGACAGTACAGGAGTCCACTGTGTTGGAGAAACAAGGAAAAGATTTAGACAGTATGAAGACACGGTATATAGATTGTCCAAAATTTGGAACTCCTCACAATATGGCCCTTTATTCAAAACCAAGTCATAATACCATTCAAGACGGTTGGCTTTTTTACAAGGATCGACTCTGTGTTCTCAAGGAAAAAAGACCAACACTCCTCCATGATGCCCATGATTCACTTGTTAGTGGTCATCGCAAGATCAACACTACCTTGGAGAAGTTAGAAAGATCATTCTCTTGGCCAAAGATGTGTGGGAATGTGTACAACTATGTTTTCGCATGTTCCATATGTCAAAAAGTGAGAGTACCTCATCCCAAACAGACAAGGTTGCTTCAACCATTGCCCATTCTTGAGGGTCCGTTTCACGACACTTTGATGGATTTTATTGGACCCCTTCTCGCATCTACTAGATCTCAAAATATATACTGTATGACGATAGTTGACAGATTCAGTAAATTCTGTATGCTTATACCATGCAAGCACACAGCCACAGCAGAAGATATAGTTCGACTCTTTCTCCGACATTGGTATCCAATTGGTGGTTTGCCACAGACCATTACTTCATATTGGGATCCAACGTTTACATCTCACTTCTGGCGACCTCTGTTTTAGGAATTTGGTACCAAATTGCAATTGTCCAGTGCATTCCATCCCCAAACCGATAGCCAAACCGAGATTTACAATCAGTTGGCTTTCGATGTGCTTAAAGCGTACTACCATGATTAGCGAAGTGGGAGCTTCATCTCCCGTTGGTACAGGCGATTCTCAAGGACACACTCTCATCCACTATTGGCAAAACTCCATAGGAGGCAGCCTTTGGTCGAAGATTTTTATCCCTTCTCACGAGGATGATCTCTCCTTCCTTGGAAGCCAACAAGACGACAAAAACTTTCTCAGCCATCATTGAGTCGATCAAAGAGCGTCTTACCAAAGCTCAGGAGGCTTGCACCAAACAGGCAAACAAGTCACAGAGAGACGTCAACTTCAAAGAAGGTGAATGGGTATGTTTAAGGATCATGAAGCAAAGACTCAAGCAAGTGGGCAAGCACTGTCCAAAGTTGTCATTCAGAAGTTTTGGCCCTTTTCCCATCGCATAGGCTCTAGCCTTTGCATACCTACAGCCACTCTTGTGCTTTCAGCCCAAGGGAAAAGAAGCTCAATCTCTTCAGGAGTATTCAGCACACCAACCCTCAGTCTTGGGCCGGCGCATCCTCTTCGAAGATAGCTTCATAGTTGCCTACAGCCTATGCGCAGTTCTACCCAACATTTGGTCGCTTTTTCCTTGCATTTGGCGGTCAATCAATCAATTGTCCGCTCAGTCTTGTGGACACGGTTCAACTTGTATTCAGTTTTCCAGAAGAAGAAATCAAGCAAATACTCCTGCTTGTAGATGAGGCCCTTCAGTGGGTGATTCGGGACCCCATCTGGTGTCGTCTCTCCTACATCTCTTTCAAATTCATGTATGTTGTTTTAAAGGATTGCTAAAGACTCACTAAACTCAAGTTTAAAGAAAGGCTTCGTTGTTTCACACGGTCCTAGCTCGACACATGCTACAAAGTCTTTCGCAATAGTCCAATAGAGAACACCAGGTACAAAGCATTGGCAAGCAATGAAGCGGATCTTCCGCTATCTTTAGGGCACCCTGGATCTTGATTTGGTATATCCCAAGGGAGCAGCTTGCAGTTACATGCTCACAATGATTCACACTAGGTTGGTGACTATGATAAACGGCAATCCACCAGTGGGAATTATAATGTTTTGGGGCATTCATGCATATCATGGTTGAGTAAAAAGCAACTCACTGTTGCCACATCTACTTGTGAGGCTGAGTACAAGGCAACCTTTACAACCACAGTAGATTGTGTATGGTTGAGGAGATTGATGGCTGGTCTTCGTGAGTGTCAATAGACACCCACTACCATTCTCATTGACAGTCAGAGTGCTATAGCTGTGGCACGAAACCCAGTGTTTCATGCACGTACTAAGCGCATCGAGATTCATTAACATTATGTCAGAGAGAGGATACATGCAGGGCGATCACATTACCTTACTGCTCTACACCGGACAATGTTGCAAATCCATTCACGAAAGCGTTGCCTCGAGAGAAGTTTGAAGCTTTCCGCAAAGCTTTGGGCTTATTCTCCTACAGAGAGTGATCTGCTACCCACCTTGTACAGGTTCACATTACCACTACAGGGGGGATTTATTATTATGGAGTTCACCTACTAGCTCCACACATTTCAATGCAATCCTATTCTTTGCATCTCTCACCATCATCTTGTGTGTACTGTGTGTACCTGCTTGTGAGTGTGCTACTGTGCCAAACCCTAATTCTGTTGCTCCAGCTCCCCTCCTGGGCCAACAAGAGAGAGAGAGAGAGAGAGAGAGAGAGAGAGAGAGAGTTGTCATAAATGAAATTTAAACAATATTCTGATATTTTTGGCTTTGCTAAGACAACGTCACTTAGGCCTTCCTTCCAATTGTTGCTAAGACTCATGATTGTTTTTCTTCTGAAAAAAATAGTGTGAAAAGCAGTAGATTACATAAACTGGGTTGCAATTGTGACAGTCTACACCAGGTACTGAAAGATAGATTTTTGACACGTGGTAAAAAGGTCACCTTTGTAATAATTTGCACCCACGGGTTCATCTACATGGCCATGAGCAACAGAAACCATTTGTCCTTGCAAAGCTTGAGGATCCTTGCTCATGATTGTAAGGGCGCTTTTAAGCTCTTCTGTCCGGATTTCGAGGGACTTGAGCACACTCTTAAGGTGCTGCCATTCTGCCATGACATTGCACATTAAAACCAGTAGCGATCTGCAAAGAGTCAGCAAAAGATGACAATGATTAAAAAACAATAGCATATGCATACCTTCGGTTCGGGATTTTAGCAACTCTCGATTCATACTAGCCACCTCCGCAGTGGCAACAGCAGCAGCATTAGCTGCAGCCGTGGCTGCACTAACTGCTTCCTCCATTGGACTCAACTTCACTGGTTTCCCTTGCACTTCACCTTTCACTCCCTCTACTGGACATGACTTCATTGTTTGCATTTCACTACTCTTTTCTAGCACCACCTCACGTAACCATGTTTTCAGCTTGGGAACCAAAACTCTCTGCTCAAGTAGAAACACTCATTACCAAAACTATACATTTCCAAATACGAAGTGGGTGTGCAAAAGCATATAATCATATTAATGACCTGAAAGAAGTATCCCGTTCCAGAACCAGCAGCCGCAAGGAAGCCTGCTCCTAAAATCAATTGTGACCAATGTGGGCGTGAACGAGCTTGCACCATGGCTAGAGGAGGTCCCTGTACTACTGGTTGTGGTTGGGCTGAAACAACAGTTTGGTGGGTGCCTCCCGATTGGGTTTGCGCCGGTGGTGGGGCCGTTAACTTACCTGGCATAACAAAAATAAATGGCTTTAAAGTCAAAACAAAAATAAAGAAATTCCACAACATAATCAACTTAAAATCCTTTGTCGACTTATATTTGAAGACGAATAGACTACTAAGCTAGTCTCTTTGGGAGCTCATTGGTGGGCTTGGCATCGGAATACGCCAACCCGAGCTTGCAGAAATTTCAAAAATTAATCCTCTAACCCTACTCCTTTCAATACCTTTGTAGGTTTTTAGAGTGCTACTTGCAGTATTATACATTGCGATCAGTAGCAAACACACTTGCAGTGTTTTGGGGGTTTTACATCCCTTGCATTCAGTTAGGGGTACACTTGCAAACAATATGGCTGGCAATGATGTGATTGGGATGCTTGCTGGTGAAGATAAGCTTGACGGGACTAACTGCCTGTTTTGGACCTGTATGATGAGGCATCTATTGATGGCCAAAGGGCTTTTGGGAACCATTACAAGAGAAGAACGCCCGGTGTCTGTAGTGCTCTTGCTACTTCTATAGGAGGTGTTACAGTTGCTTCGGTCATATAATTGAAGGAATGCACAACGGAAGATGGGAAAGTGGAAACGCAGGAGAAAGAAAGAAAGAAAGATATATTAAGCGTCTACTAAAGACCCAATGGGCCTATGAGACCAAAGTGGTACAATAATGTCCATAAAACAGAATGAAAACATAAATATAGCTATCTCACTGGGGTGATACAAAACTGTCCATGGAAACTTGTAATGGAAAACTAAGAACATAAAAACATGGGAGCAACATCAACTCCGAGTAGATGGTATACCACTCTCCAAAATGTCAAGCATGGGGTTGACGAGTATGGCCGAGAGGTCTCCCTCAGCTATGTCACGTGGAAAGGTAGCTCGATGGCGGTGGAGCATGTCCTAGATCTGGAGCTGATGAGGTGATCATGGCCGACGGGGGGGTCGAGGGTGTCGGGCACGCTGGAGTGCAGAGGCTCGGTCTAAGGTAACTCCTCTTGGGCGAGGTAGGTCCAGAGCAGCTCATGGAGGGTCTACAAGATCCACTATGTCGGTTTCCTTCACCTCCTGGGTCCGGAAGAAACTGGTGATGGTTGGCTGCTGAGGGAGGGGGCGGGGTGGCCGGGGCCTGTGTCTCAAGAAGGTGTCCCTGTGTCTGCGGAGCTCAAGCAGGAAGAGGCCCAGGCAACGCAGAACCTGGAAGTCAATGATCCTAGAGAGTGGACCGAATCCCTCACGAAATAGACAGTGAAACCTCCCACGGATCTCATAGTATACTGGGCAGCGGCATATGTAATGCTCCTCCGTCTCAACCTCTGTGTGGCATAGTCGGCATATCCTCTCCTCTCTGGGTGTCCGTACGAGCTTCGCGACTCTGAAGATGCGCTCAGCTCTACCTGTCTCCACTTTGAGGCGGTGGGAAGAAACCCGTATCTGGCCAATCGCAATCCGCATGGCGTGGGACATGTGAACACTCAAGTAGCCCGGCTGCTGGATGAATCCATCCTCAGTGAGTGTGAGAAAGTGGTCTCTGTAAAAGTGCATCTTCGTGGGGAGCTCCGGGGGTGCCATCCATCTACAATGTGTGGAGGCTAAGAAGATCTGACCGGATAACCTGGTTGGTATCCTCGTGAGACAGTCAGAAAAAAGGGGAGTCCAGATTGTACTGAAGGAGGGGTAGGCGGTCCATGCAGAGCCCGTATATTGAGAACCAAGTGGAAACTAGTGCCTACCATACTCCAAAGTGCCCCTCAAGTGCTAGCTGTCTGGAGGACTCCAGAGCAAGCCTCGGGTACTTGTGGGGATCCATGTGACTGATGCGATGAAGGTACGTGACTATCTGGAAGAGTGCCTCCACTACCATCGGGGCTGCAGCAAACTTTGCCTGGATAATCTGGTGTGGGACCGATGGTTTGCTACGGATCATACGGGAGAATATCATGACCTGGGGCCTCTCAACTCGCTCCCAATCCTCATCGGATAAATCTAGACCCCAGAAAGCTGCTCCGTACATCAAGGCTGGTGTGACGAGGGTGTCAAAAAGCCAGCCCTTCGTCCTGGGCTCCTGGAAATGTGCCTGGAAGCTCTGCCGCTCAAGTAAGCTCAAGGCTGCATATCCCCGCGTCACTCTGGCATGTGGAAGCATGGTAAAGCGTGGGCCACTGAAAGTGACACCAAGGTAGACATAGGATGAGACAATCTCCATAGTATCCCCTCTATATGTGAAGCTCAATCTGGATGTGACGGGGTGGGAGGTATTGAAGACCATTACCTTGGTTCTACCAAGGTTAACAGAGAGGTCTCGCTGAGTGCAAACGTCATGTAAGGCATCCAACTGTCTCTGAAGCCCTTTGGTTGAGTCTGAGAGGAGGGCGATGTCATCTGCATAAAGTAGTATGGGGATCAATATGCCTGCCAATGTGGGACCAGCCCCGCCTAATCCATCAATGAAGCTTGAGATCTCGTCAATGTAGAGGCCGAAAAGAGTGGGTGATAGAGGGCATCCCTGTTTCACCCCAATGGTGGTGGAAATCTCCAATGACGTACTTCCTGGGGCTCTCACTCGTCCAGTGATGGACTCATAGAGGGCGATGATGCTCCAAACCATGTCAGATGGGACTCCGATCTCCTGTAGACGGTGTAAGAGGCGGGCTCGGGGTACAATATCAAAAGCTTTGCGGAAATCCACAAAGCAGCAGTAAATCCTCTGGTGTCGTGCTCTACCCTCCTCGATGATGGCACGGAGGGTGACGATGTGGTCAAGGGTAGAGTAGCTCCTCCGAAAGCCAGCCTGTCGTGAGGCTTTGCATCCTTGGCTCTCTGCAAATGAACTGAGCTCCACCTCTAGCACTGATCCATAGAGCTTGGCCAATGTGTGACCAATCATGATCGTCCTGTAGTTATTAGGATTAAGTGGATCTCCGTCTTTGAGGATGGGGGTGATGGTGTTGGTGGACCAAGAGGGTGGAAATCCTTCACAAAGGGCTCTATTGAACATGTAGGCTAGTAGGGGCGCTAGGGTACCATGGGCATGCGAGATGTACTCGGCAGTGAGTCCCTCATGATCTTGGGCTCGTCCATTGCGTAGTCTACGAATGATGTGCTAGTTCTTGCCATTCATTTGGGCACTTAGTTGATCATGCTCTCATAAGCACCTTGTGCAATGAAGAGAAGTCCCATGAGGAAGCATAGGAAGATGATCATGCGATGCAGGATCATTGGATGCATGCTATGCAGTATGACTCCATACTCAAGATGAGTCAAGAATAACACATGGTATTGGCGATTTGCCTCATGGCAAAAAGACCATTGGTACAAAGTGGGTTTACAAGTTGAAGAGAAAATGGTAGCGTTGATTGCTACAAGGCAAGGCTTGTTGCCAAAGCTTATGCTTAGCAAAGGGCATTGATTATGATGAGACTTTTGCACCCATGTCTCGTATGACTACCATTTGGTCCATCATTGCATTGGCACCACATCATGGATGGGATGTACATCAGTTGGATATCAAAACTGTTGTTTGAGTTGTGACTTGCATGAGGAGGTATATGTATCTTAGCCTTGTGATTTTGTACAAAAGGGACAGGAAAGCCTTATATGGCCTTAAGCAGGCTCCCAAGGAGTGGTATGAAAAGATTCATGCATTACTTGGTTGCTTTTTTTTTTTTGTACAACAATCCTATTGAAAGTAGGACACTCTATGTCAAGAGGACTCAAGATAGTTTCTTGGTCATCGTCTTGTACGTCGATGACATGTTGGTCATAGGCCCTAATGAGGAACATATTTCAGGTTTCAAAGTTGAATTACATTCTTCATTTGAGATGTCAGATTTGTGCCAGTTGCATTTTTACTTGGGCATTCAGTTCTTACAGCGTGATGATAGCATAGTCATGATGCAATCAAAGTACAGACAGAGATTGCTTAAAAGGTTTAATCTTGAGGATTGTAAGCCTGTGTCTACACCAGGTGAGACAAGTGCCAGGCTTAGCATTTAGGATTTTGCAGAGCCTTTTGATCAAACATTATATTAGCAAGCTCTTGGTTGCATCATTTTTTAATATAATATGAGGCCAGACGTTCAGTTTGGGGTCTCTCAGTTGAGCAGGTTTATGCATAGCCCAGGCTCTAGGCATTGGCAGGCTATCAATCGGGTTTTCCGCTACTTACAGGATACTCAACAGCTCGGATTCTTCTATCTTAGGGTGATTCACAACTGCATGCATTTACATTTTCGGTTGGACTGGACACGCGAGGGACCACTAGTGGCTTTTTCTTTCGTTCATGTATATCATGGCTTAGCAAGAAGCAGCCAATAGTGACCACTTCCAGCTATGAAGCTGAATTCAAGATAGCTTTTACAACTAGAGTTGAGTGTGTCTGGCTTAGATGCCTTATGGCTAATTTGGGTGTTGGACAATCGTGCTCCACTACCATTTTCACTGACAGTCAGAGCGCATTGGCAGTTGCAAGGAACACAATGTTTCATGTTCGCACTAAGTACTTTGAGGTGCATTATCATTATGTCAGGGAGAGACTCTCTACAAGAGAGATCATCTTGGTTTATGTGCCCACACATAACAACATGGCAGATTTGTTCACGAAGGCTCTTCCTCGTGAAAAGTTCGAAGCTTTCTGAAAAGCTCTGGGCTTGTTGCCTGTTGGAGATTGATCCGCCATCCCTGTATATATTCACATCAATCGCTCTAGGGGGTTTATTGACATCTATGTCATATAGGGAGTGTCACCAGCCTGGACATTCCCCAGTATGAAAGGGGTCTAGTGGACTCCAGGATGTCTGAATATTTGGAAAGTACAAGCTTTGGGAATGGGGGATTATCCTAGAATACAAAGGACCACATGCCTAAAATTTAGGAGAGTTGCTATTTTTGGCCCGACTCCGATAGAAATTCTGTTCGCGTCATTACATCTGGAATTGAGCAGATACCAAGAGTTGGCAAAGTGCCTATGACAGAATATCTACCAGTTGGGATATTTTTAGAGAGAAAGTTTATAGAAGGACCCATCTCTTAGATTGGGACATGTGGCAAGAAAGTGGACCAAAGTGAGACAAGTGGCCTCACACTTGTTAGAAAGTGGATCAAAGTGAGACAAGTGGCCTCACACTTGTCACTCCAGCAATTGTGTGGCTCTCCACTTGTCATTGTAGCCTTCTCTTGCCATTTTAGCTCATGGGAGGCCCAAATCTATAAATTGGAGCCCTCTCTCTTCATTAATAGAGGCTCTCTTGCTGCACACTAGCCTCTACCACTGTTGAAGGCTACCCTAATGATGGCTACTCTCTTTCACTCTCTCTTGAAGGCTGCCCATGAAGAATACCGGCTGTTGGGGACTGTTTTGGAGGTTTCCATCTCGAAGAAATACTGAAGGCAAGGGTATTTAATCATTTATTATGATTTCCAGCCAATGTACCGGTTGTACCAACCTTTGTACCTGCTGTACCAACCATTGTACTAGTTGTACCAATCCTTGTACTTGTTGTACTTGCTGTACCACCCATTGTACCGGTTGTACCAACTTCTATACTTGCTGTACCAACCACTGTACCTGCTGTACTAGTCACTGTACATGTTGTATCAGCATTTGTACTTGCTATGCCTACTGTACCAGCCACCGTACCGACTGTACCAACCATTGTACCTATTGTACCGCCTGAATGGAGAGTTGTACTTGTTGTACCAACTTTATTGCATGAAGACCCGTGGTTTTTGGGAAAGAATCAGTACCCACACGGAGGTGTATGGATTATATTGTTGGCTCGGCATTTCTACAGCCTATGTTCCGGCTTGGTAGCCTCGTGTTGGGCTGTGTTATGGCATTTGTATATGGATAATCCGGCATCTCCCGTGGGGAGAGGAAGGCCCTCAAAGCTTGTACATGATATTATTCTCCTTGGGTAATAAAATACTAGGGGGGGGGATCGGCCCATTCCGGCCTCTATGCGGTGTCACACGTGCAAGCTCCATTTTTAGCATTTGTGGATATTTTGTCCAGCTTTATGTTTTATGCAAAGTGGTGATGGATATGTGTTAAGGTTGTGGCCATGTTTAAATGTTTAAATGTTTTAATATGCATTGATGGTATCAACAAGTGTGTCAAAGGCCCTAGTCCCACGGGCACCCGCCGCGAGTTTCAAGGAGTGGTGTGTGAACACTAGGACTTGGCGGGGCAATGTTTACTCTCTTTAGGAGAGGGTTTTTCCCTTGAGCTCTTGTACATGTGAACTGGTCCTTATTTCACTTATGGGGTTCACATATCATTGTATTTTTGCACATAATCCATAACATTGCTTTGTGTCTCTCTCCTTGTACTCTCATGACTATGCTTCTTTGAGTATGTGCATAGTTGCATTCCGTACCCGTACTCATCCGATGTGTACCTTCAGTACTAACCGTACCACTCCATACGTACCGTACCTCGTACGGATGAGGTCTTTGTACCAAATATGAGGTTCAATGTACAACATGTATTTGGCCCATTTTTTAATTATTTTAGTCAATGGTCATTGCTCAATAGTTAATAGCTTCGTTTTCATTTCAGTATTACCACTGTCTTTCATGCTAATTTTGTGTGGATGCTAGATATGCCTTATTTTATACATACATACATACATACATACATACATACATACATACATATATATATATATATATATATATATATATATATATATATATATATATATATATACATACATACATATATACATATACATACATACATATACATACATATACATACATACATATACATACATATACATACATACATATATATACATACATATATACATATATATACATACATATATACATATATATACATATATATATATAATAAAAAAACATGAATGTACTTAAAGTACTTATCTTGATGCGCACTTTGCGTACTCGTACCGTACACGTACCATACCGCAACGTACCTAAAGTACTCAACCACTATGAGTATGTGTGTGGATTTTTGTGCTTGGTCGTAGCATCTCTCCAACACTTGCTTACATGGTCTCAACGAGCTAAAGGTACATTATTACTAAAGGTACTTGTTGCTTTGAGGGTGTCCGTTTTGTAGATGTGGCCACCATGACCTATATGATGTATCCACACTATGCTTAATGATGGGAACCCCGTCATGTTACTGCACGTGACTAATTGCAAGTTTAGAGCATAGTCATAGGAAATGGGGGAAATGGTCCCTTGAAATGGGGAAACACAGTTTCCATCCGCTGAGAACTCGAAAACGGGCCAAAATGGTGGCAGTCTAGTCCAAGGCCTAGCTCATTACAAGAAATAGCCATTTCATAGATGAGAAATGCCGTTCTTGGTGAGGTCCCAGAGCAAGAAAGACCACACGCCACATGTCAAAAAAAGAATTTTAAACGTTGCCCGATCAATGTGTGCGCGATTTGATTTTGGGAACGTTAAAAAAACGAAACGTTGGCCATGCTAACGACTTGAACAAACGTATCTTAGTACCATATAAGCGTGCAATTCTTCTGTACTTGCGCACAAGTTTGAAGAGTAGAGTATCAAATTCCAAAGCTCAAGCAGTTACCTTTTCCCCTCCCCCCCCCCCCTCTCTCTCTCTCTCTCTCTCTCTCTCTCTCTCTCTCTCTCTCTCTCTCATCAGCATACATGGATCTACCTGATATACATTTTTCAGTATTTACCAGTATTTTCTACTCAGTATCATCTCGGAGTCTTACAGTTCTATTCTTATAACGGTAGGACAATCAATTTATTGTACTTTTTAGTCTCATTTAGTTGTTCTCTTTGATGAGACACCAACTTCAGATGTACTCTCAGTTTTGGTCTCATAGGCCACTATGGCCTCTTAGAGACGTTAATATATCATTTCATCTCTCTCTCTCTCTCTCTCTCTCTCTCTCTCTCTCTCTCTCTCTCTCTCTCTCTCAAAGGCGTAATTTCAGCTCTTCAGAGGGAGCTTGCAGAGGCTAAGGCAAATGGTGGACTTGAAGAAGGTGAAATTCAGCCATCCATGATAGAAGAGCTCAAGGTTATCAAGGAACAAGTACGGGCAATTAAGGAAGAAGAGAAGCAACACGAAGCATGGAAGTCATCACCAAGACTCAAAGGAAGATGGATGAAGTGGAGAACTGGATAGAGGTCGCCAAGAAGGGTAAAGGTAAGGAGATAACAACCCCTACACCTACAATCATTAACATGACTTTGGAAGAGGAACAACGAAGACGTACACGTGCTTTGCATGTGAGGATTACCGGCCTTAAAGATGGGGATAAAGTTGAAGAGGAGGTGAAAGAGCTTATGGTGTTGATGGGGATTGACAGTCCAGCACACGCAAAAGCCTGGAGAGTGGGGCAAAAAAAGCGGAGACAACGGGAAAACATCAAAGGAAAGAGCTCTCATACTTCGCTTCCTCTCTATTGAGGCGAAGGAGGAGTTCTTGAAGAGACGACCCACTTTAAAGAATACATGCATTTTTCTTGGCGACGATCTTACACTTTCACAGCTTGCACATATGAAGGAAGTCATGCCAGAGATTAGGGCGGCAAGAGAAAAGGGAAAGATAGCATTTTATAGAGAAGGGAGGGTGGTCATCGTGGAGCAACGCTCTACATGACGGTGCGAGACCTATGGGACCAAATTAAAGCTGGCAGCCTGGAACTGCAATGGATCCCTCAGACTTGATGTAGGTGCCTTTGAGGACAGCTTTAGAGATAGAGATATAGTCTTCTACTCGGAGACTCACCACGCCCCTGGTCAGATGATGCCATAGGTGACAGGATACAGATGGGAGACAGCTTGCAGAGTAGGGACGAGATCGGTACACAGTAGTAGAGGATCAGGGGAGTGGCAGTTCTTTTCAGGGAGGAGCTGCAACCGCTTCTACACATCGTTCGGAGAGATGATTAGGCCAGATATATGTGGGTGAGACTGAGGGTCGACACAGACAGATTCCTGTATATTGCCATATTCTAGTACATCGACATATGCAACACCTAGAGGGCAGTCTCCTTTCTCAATGCTAGGTGATGACATATGGGAGTTCTCTAGGGATGGAGACATCATCCTGTTAGGGGACTTTAATGCCCGAACGGCAGACAGCCTTTTATGATACCTCAGAGGAGATGCTGAGAGAGCTGGACACTCTGGATATGGGATTAGACAGACGCTCACAGGATGTGGAGTGCACAGAGTATGGGAGATATTTGGTAGATATGGGGACTTCACATGGGTTGGCCATACTTAATGGCTTGCAGAGGTTTCCGTCAGTAGCTAGATTTACTTGCTTTCCACATAGACATGGTGCTAGCACAGTGGATTATGTTATGGCTATGCCGAGCTTTGTTTCATGCATTGAGGACTTCACAGTTGGATCTCGGCCCATTGGGGTAGTAGTGGATCATGCATTGTTGACATTGACCATCTCTTTTCACTTTACCACAGCTCAGAGGACACGAGGGGCAAATCACACTCGATATACTTTTACTTCAGAGACTGATGCTGTCTACAGATATGGGATTTATAGACGTCTGTACACAGAGGAGCCAGGGAAACCTTTGGAGGAGCTGACCCATATACTGACAGAGACTTTACAGGATGCAGCAAGAGCGGCATATCCACATACTCAGCCTGGACAAAGACTTTACAGGATGCAGCTAGAGAGGCATATCCACATACTCAGCCTGGACAGAGACAGCGTTCTGGGTGTATGCCCCAGAACAGCTGGTATGATGAGGAGTGCAAAGAGACAAGAGCCCGACTGCAGCGGGAAGTTGCTTTGGGAGTCACTACTCACCGACAGTCACGTATTGCCTTCCGGCGCCTTGTGCGAAGGAAGAAGCGGGCCTTCCTTGCTCAGCTAGAGCAGGAATTATACCAGCTGTTCTTGAGCCAGGATTCGAGGGAGGCTTGGCGTTTGTTTCATGAGTCCTCCCCTGCTTTGGCCATCACTTCTACAGAGGTCTGGGGTAGCTATGCAGCATCTCTATATACAATTCCTGGACAGACACCTTTTCTCAGTGCTAGATGATGACCCGCCAGCACCATGCCCACAGACATGTCCTTTCTTTACCGCAGAGATGGTAAGGAAGGCCATTGATAGGATGAAGACTGGGAGAGCATATGATCATGATGGATTGGTCGTCGCTGAGCACTTTATTCATGCAAGAAACATGCTGGCAGAGCTTCTAGCAGTGATGTTCAATCGTGCTATGTGTGAAGGCTTACCCGAGACTTGGAGTATATCCACCATCGTGCCTATCTTCAAGTCAGGGGACCCTATGGAGCGAGGGAATTATCGCACTATTATGATTGGTCACACACTAGCACGATTGTATGCATCCATTCTTGAGCAGCAGTTGAGTAGATGGGCAGAGAGAGAGGGCATTCGAGCAGAGGGACAGGCAGGGTTCAGGAGAGGTTTCTCTACTCTTGACCACATCTCGACTCTGTAGGCCATTATTGAGGAGGGTAGGTCGCATGGGCGATGGATTTATTGTAGCTTTGTGGACTTCCGCAAAGCATTTGATACAGTGCCCAGAGCCAGATTGATGAGGCGATTACAGGAGATGGGGTACCCACAGAGCTCATATGGGGGATTAGTTGGCAGGAAAGGTACGCACCCCAGAGGGGGTCTCTACTTTGGTTCACTCCACTATATGAGTGAAGCAAGGTTGCCCCCTATCTCCTTCATTGTTTGGTATGTATGTGGATGAGGCTTCTGACTACATTGAGAGATTGGGGGACAGAGGTGCCCAGCTAGCAGGTACATGGATCCCATTATTGAGAGATTGGGAGACAGAGGTGCCCAGCTAGCAGGTACATGGATCCCACTATTGTTATATGCTGATGATATTGTGTTGATCTCTGAAGCGTCATCTGGATGCTTTACATGAGTTCGCACATGATAGTGGATTGTCTGTCAACCTTGGCAAAACCAAGGTTATGGTGTTTAACACCACGTCACAGTGGGTTAGGCGATCAGCTCCCACATTTACATATGGGCAGGAGATTGTGGAGTATACAGATGCATATACATATCTTGGGGCAGTATTCAGTGGGCCAGTGTTTTCGATGAAGAGAGCAACAGAGACTAGATTGACTAGAGCACATGCAACCCTGGGTGGTTTGGAGAGGATGTGTTCGCAGGTTCAGTTTCAGGAACCTCGAACGAAACTTTGGCTTTTTGACACTCTAGTGACATCAGCTATGCTTTATGGAGTGCAGATATGGGGACCTTCAGTGGGCCATCACAGCGCAGGCGGGTGGAGAGGTATGGAGAGGCCTTTGGTATCTATGATTGCTAGGATTATTAGAGCCAAGGCCGTGGTACCTCATGAGACGAGCAGAGCTGGCGGCTGCCCCTCTGGTGATTGAGGCTCTTACGAGATCAGTCTCCTACATACATGGCTTGTGGGATCTCCCCCGAGACAGATATGCACGCCTCGCCCTTGAGTCCTCCCGACAGTTAGCTTTACAGGGAGACACGGCTTGTTTGTATGGACAGATGACATCTTGGTTCCAGGCACATGGTTTTAGCATGGACAAATTGCCTCCCTTCCAGTATTCTCTGGAGGCACCCTCTCTCACTCTCACACGGACAGAGATTACCAGACTCATCCGTCAGGATTTAGTTCAGCTGGACATGGATACAGCCGACTGAGGAGCGGGGCACGAAGATGGCTTTCTATAGAGAGCATTTTCTTTAGCTCACAGCACATGGTTTTGTGATCAGACCCAGTTACATGGATGTACACTTGTCTCATGCAGTACGATGTGCTATTGGTCAGATTCGCACATCCTCACACCAGCTTGAGATTGAGATTGGCCATTATAGAGGTATACCAGCTGAGGCCAAGATATGCCGAGTATGCCATGGGGAGCCAGAGACAGAGCTGCATTATATATGCCATTGTACTGCATACTATGAGATACGTGGTCGTTTCCACTGTTTATTCAGAGAGAGTTTTGGACCACTTTCCAGAGTCATGGGGTACCAGGACCAGAGGTGTTTGGGATTGTTCTTGCTTGAGCTGCAGAGATATAGAGATAGCTTGCTTAGGCGCACAGAGAGCCCGACTCAGAGGCACATTACAGACTTCTTTAGTCCAGCCATCACTGCGCCAGATGGACCACAGCAGCAGTAGGACATGGATACCGCCCACACCAGCGGTACACTGATTGCTCGTGCGATTGAGCTTGGGTGGTCCAGACGCCCACGACTATGGAGGAGGGCATCCCAGCATAGACGGAGGTTGCAGTGGCAGATTCGGATTAATGACCATCGAAGTTTTTTTTTTAAATGACCTTGTTTTTTTTAAATGACCATCGAAGTTTTTTAAATGACCATTGAAGAAGGTCCATATAAAATAGGTGGGAAGTATCATAATTAAATCGCATGGTTTTTTCCCCTTATATAACTCTTCTTGCAAGCCCTTTTAGAATAAATGAACCTTGTTTTTCATTTATCCCTCTCTTCTTCTTATTGTGTTGCATTGAATAGTTAGCACCAATGGCATTCTATGAATAGCGTTGTGGTTGTCGTTCATCTGTGGTTGAGCGACAATACATCGAGACAGCTCGTTGTCGATGCCCTTTGCCTCTCTTTGAGAGAGCCTGACATTGCAGGAGACAATCTCTAAGAGGGTCTCAATGATGTCGCTGCCCACCCATGTGGTTTTGGGACGATGACAATTGTTTGCTACCCAAGATACGCTCGAAGACGAGCACCCATATGGCGAAATCTCCAACCTCTAGAAGCACCCGCTGTCGCCCTAGCTGATCCTGAGGCACTTGCCACACTTGAGGATCAGGACAATAATCCCCCAGGCAGTGCAACTCGTATTAGGGTGCACTTGCTTCATTAGCATGGATAGGACATGGCGTACTAGTCAAAGACGAGAGAAGCTTCATTGGGAAGACGAAGTGACACGGCCATCTTCATCAGCTCGAAGAGCAAGGGTGGGAGTAGATCCTTCCACATATGTTGGTACTTCAAGACAAACCTCTGGAACCTCTAGGTCTTCATTTGGTGGAATACCATCATTTTTTGGACCCACTACAAGTCCATTTGGAGCACCACCATCAAAAGTGGGGGCGAGCGGTAGTGTTCGCTCGAGGCAGAGTACACTTTAGAGTAGATGGGAACCAAAGGAGGAGGAGGTGGATGCTAGAGTTGTGTGCTTCTTCTACCATGACACCATTGCCTTTCAGGTTGCTCGTAGCTTCTACTTCAAGGACATGGTGCGCAAGATTGCAGAGTTTGGATCCATCTACACTTCTCCATCTCCAGAGGCATTGAGAACCATCTTACTAGCGAAGGAGGAGGACATAGTTGCTGTATCTACAGAGGTTGTTAGGTTCTCTTTGGGACTGGAATGTCATCACACTTATTGCAGATGGGTGGAGTGACAATCGGTCCAGATCCATTCATGGTGTCATTGCCTATTCTAGAGGGCAATCTTACTTTATCTCATTCCATGATGCATCCGAGATAGGGAAGAGTATAGAAGCACTTTTCCAAGAGTGGTCGACAGCGATACAAGCGGGTGAAGAGAAGGTGATCCAGTTTGTAGTTGATGGAGAGAATGTGAACAAGGTAGTTGGCAAGTTGTTGACTGACAGGCACACTTTCTTGTTGGCTAAGTTCAAGAAGAAGTCATAGAATTGCGCAAGTAGTCGGATAGTCGCTTCGGATACAACTTCCTCACGTTTGGGTCTCTTAACAAGTGCTCTAATGCCCTGAAGCAGTCGATGGTGAGTGATGATGAGAGGCATGCTTTGTCTCGAACTACTATAGGGAAGACGTGTGTTGCATATTGGAGACCCTCTTTGGTGCGAGCAAGTGAGATGCATCATAGCTTTGGGAACGCCAATCATCCACTTGTTGAGGATGATAGATTCACTTTAGCCATGCATTGGAATGATTTACAAGGGGTTGTACAAGATGGTGCAAAAGTTGGAGCACATCGAGCCAGATAAACAGAAATACTAGGTTTTAAGGAAGGTATGCCATGATAGATGGGATATGTACCATTCACCAATGCACGCAACAGGTTTTATGGTTGACCCCCAGTTTCAAATAGGCAATCAATACACAGATTCGGAGGTGGCAGATGGGTGGGACATAGTTTTGGAGAGACTTGAGCCTGACATCGCAAAGCAGATAACTATCAAGGATCAGTTGTTGCTGGTAGATTACACGGCTTGCAGGAGGAGGTTTGGAAAAGCCAATGCTTTGACAGATTGCTTCACCACTGATCCATGTGTTTGGTGGGAGGACTATGGGACAAACACTCCAGAGTTGCAACAGTTGGCCATCAAGATTCTGAGCCAGGTGGTCAGTTTCTCTTGCTTGGAGAAACTATGGAGCTCATTTAGCCATATCATTTCAAAGAAGCCAAACCGGCTTGTGAAACCGATCCCGTCAAGTGGGAAAGACTCAATTGGACACCTACACGTTTAATAGCACAACTTTAAAACCACAAATATGAAATGGACAACTTAAAACAACTTGAAATTTAAATGAACAGAAATGGAAAGATGGACACCAGCACTGGGGCCGGAACGGGCCGACCCCCCCCTCAATATATGATATATTTATTGGGAGTATTTAAAGAATACAATGCTCCATGGGTTCTGAGAACCAGATCATGTCCATGTACATATGAAAACAGTATTAAACAAAATAGCTCGAATTTCGATGTAGAAAAACTCGGAGCAGAACGACCACTAGTGTGGTCCAATCACTACGGTCCTGTGCTTTCACTGGACTCCGCGGAGAGCACCACACTGGTGTTCCGAGACCACGCACAGACAGGCGCTCTCGTACTAACGCCTGGCTCTCCCGATCTCAGCACCTTTGGACCGAGGTTCGCCCATATAGCTTGGACAACCCGGCACCGAACGGGTGTAGGCCGAGCAGGACGACTCTTTTACCAGATTTAAACATTGAATGCTTTACTCAAATCTGAAAATCACTTACTTGTAATTGGTTGATAAAAGACCAAAACTTGCGGAATGATGAAGTCTTCCAGGTGATGAAGAAGCAGTTGCCTCGTGGTGAACTAACAAGACAAGCACCACCACGAAGGGTACAGCCACCTGCTGTGAGAGAAGAAGTGCACAATCACTTGCAGCCTGCTGGACAGTAAGAGCAACCACCGTTTGCCGGGGTGATGAATGTGACAGTATGGTCAAGAGGCATCTGGCTGCAACCTGTGCCGACTGACGTGCAGGGTGATCAGCCGCCAGCTGAAGAACTAGTGTAGCCAGCCGAGGGATTGCAGAAGCGCAGGTTGTTGGAGAAGATTTTGGCAGCGCACAGCTTGCAAGAGATGGTACAGGCTGCTTGCAAAGTCACTTGCTGTGGGGGGCAGCGCAGCTTGTTTTGGCTGCCTGTCACACGTACACAGAGCCGCCTTCAAGGTTGCCTGGCGAAGGAAAAGGCAGCCTGCTGGTGAATCAACGCAGCCACCTGTAGCAGAATTCAGTCGCCAGCAGAAGAGATGGGAAGAGTCGCCTGTAGAGGGGCAGTTGCAGCCAGCCTATGGAGGGGCAGCCGCCTCTTGTGCAGCTTTAGTATCCTGACTGCAGTATACAGCAGCCGGGTTATGACCAGAAGAAGAGATGGCCCCTCTTGAGAGCATGCGCCTGTTGCAAGTGTGGGAGAGCAGCCGTATAGCAGCAACACGGTGAACTCCAGCCGCCAGGAAGAGGCGATGGATGATCAACGCCAAGATGATGCGATGCTTTTTCACTTGAGAGAGAGAACTTTTTTAATAAAATTAATGTGGAGATAACCTTAGCTTGCATGTGGGGAATTAGTGGGGGTTGGTGACACCCACCCCCACACTCACTTAAAAGTGAGGCTCCCCACCTTGGCCCCAAAGTGGGTGCCCAAAGGGGGTGCCCACTTTTAAATAAGTGTGAATCCCCTAACCTTATAAATCAAAGGGTTAGAATTTTAAATATTAAAACAACATGTACCATATACTTACCACCTGTTCACATGCACTGAAACTCGTCAGAATACAGAGCACACTTCACGACTCACTGGCAGGCGTCCCCGCTCAGTAAGTAACACGTCAAGCAGGCAAACACACGAATACATGTCATGCGAAAACAGTTTCAAGCATGCAAAATATGTGTGCATGTGCAAAAGTAACATGGACATATCTCCCGTTCATGGAACATGTACAAAATATCTGTCGGCACAAAACTGGCACGACATAAAAAATATAAAATCCTGGTCTTCCTATGGAGTGACAGTCCCATAGGTAAGACACAGTTCCAGGCACGAGTTTCCCTAGGTGTGACAGTCCCATAGGTAAAACACGGCACGAATACTGGCTCTTCCATGGCGTGACAGTCCCATGGATCGAACACAGTCCAGGTCATACACGGGTGGCACTGATCTGGCTCCCGTCCATACAACACCATCCTGCTAACACACGGGTGGCACCAGTCTGGCTCCCGTCCATGTCAGCAAAATACTGGCCTCTTCACATGAGACACTGGCCTGGCCTCAAGTGAACGAGACGCAAAAATGTGGGAATGGACCAAATGGTCGGCCAATTGGTGACATCCCCCCGGGCTTCTAAAGAGTTGACCTCAACTTAAAAGCCTCAAGATATGCCTGCAACAATTGCGGATAATCTGCAAAATATTCCTCATTTACCCACTTGGCATCAATAGGCAAATAATTCTTAAACTTCACAAGGTATCTCCTGGAAAGCTTTCCTGCAGGTAGCTTTCTTTCCTTGTGAAAAACAATCTGTTCGGGCTGGAGGATCTCCTCAAGCTCTTCAATTTCTGGCGGATCTTCTGTGACAGGCTCATTAGGATCTGGCCCCACATATTTCCGAAATAGACTCACATGAAAAGCATTGTGAATCTTCCAATGACTAGGTAAAGCAAGCCTGTATGACACTTCATTGATCTTGTGAATCACCTTGAAGGGTTCATAATAGCGAGGAGAAAGCTTAGGATATGATCCTTCTCGTCCTGGCCTCTTCCGAAGCCTAGCCTTCTCAAATTTCAGCAATACCCAATCACCTTCTTTGACTTCCATGTCCCTTCTATGCTTATCAGCAGCCATTTTATGCTTATCCTGAGATCTTGCAATGGCTGTCCGCACTTGACCAAAGGCAACATCCAAGTCACGAACATATTCATCAGCAGCAAAAATCTCATCCTTGGTACGAAGGATGGGTGGCAAGACCACTCTGCCATAAACAACCTCAAATGGAGCCTTTCCTGTGGAAGCATGGATTGTATTGTTGTAGGCAAACTCAACAAGTGGAAGATACTTCTCCCATGCACTCTTTTGATCTGCCACATAACACTTCAATAAATCCAACACAGCTGAATTCACAGCTTCACTTTGGCCATCCGTTTGGGGATGATAAGCTGATGAAAACTCAAGCTTAGTACCCATGTTATCAAACAAAGCCCTCCAAAATAGGCTTGTAGTCCTGGGATCTCTATCCCCAACAATGGATTTAGGCATACCATGATGCTTGAAAATATTAGCAAGAAAAAGCTTTACCATATGATCAGCTTTAATGGTTTTCTTGACGGGCAAGAAGTGAGCTTGCTTGCTAAACCTGTCCACAATAGTCCAAATAGCATCATTCCCATGCTGGGATCTAGGCAAATCCATAATAAAATCCATCGTAATACTTTCCCAAGGTTGCGAGGGAATAGGCAATGGCTGAAGCAAACCTGGAGGCTTTTGCCTGTCGAATTTCACCTTTTGACAAGTAATACATTGACGCACATAAGCCTCAATGTCTTTACGCATGCTTGGCCAAAAGAAATATCTCTGAATTATGCGAGTAGTAGGCATAATACCTCTATGACCAGCATAAGGTGGAGCGTGACATTCGTCCATAACCTTTGGACGCAAATCCTTCACCACACATAGGCAATTATCCTTCATGAGATAACCCTCATTGATAACATAAGAGGCATGTGAATGACCAGCCATCAAATCAGTCCAGATATGGCAAAAATCAGCATCCAAATGATACAAATCTCTCATAGCAGATAGATCTCCATGAGAGGCCACTGAGACTGCAGCAATATAAGGCCTCCTAGATAGTGCATCGGCCACCACATTTTTCTTTCCTGGAGTATGCACAATCTGAAAATGAAACATGGAAAGAAAATTTGCCATTCTCATTTGCTTCTCTGAAAGCTTGGTTTGAGATAGGAAGTATCTCAAGCTTTGATGATCTGTCTTGACCACAAATTCAGCCCCAAGAAGATAATGTTTCCAAATCTTTAAGGCGTGAATTACAGCCAAGAGCTCTTTCTCATAGATATCCATATGAAGCTCAGCATCATGCAAACGACGGCTCTCGTATGCAACTGCATGCCCTTCTTGATTTAGGACAGCTCCTATGCAATCACCACAAGCATCACATTCAACCACGAATGACTTGTGCAAGTCAGGAACAATCAATACTGGTCCACATATGATCGCATGCTTGAGCTGCAAGAAAGCATCCTGTTCCTTTGAAGTCCATTTGAACACAGTTTTCTTCTTCGTGAGATCATGTAGAGGAGTGGCAATCATAGCAAAATGCCTTATGAAACGCCTGTAGTACGAACATAATCCCAGAAAACTACGTACTTGATGTACGTTTTGCAATTCGGGCCAATTCCGAATAGTCTCTATCTTTGCAGGATCCATTGTAACTCCATCCTTGGATACAATATGTCCCAGATAATGAATCTCTGAAAGGAAAAACTCACTTTTCTTGGCATTGACGAAAAGTTTATGCTTCCGCAACTCTTCGAACACTGTGACCAAATGAGTTCTGTGTTCCTGCTCATTCTTGGAGAAAACCAAGATGTCATCAAAGAAGACTCCTGTAAACTTGCGATGGGATCGGAATATCCTATCCATCATACGATTAAAAGTAGCAGGAGCATTGGTGAGACCAAAAGGCATTACCAAGAATTCATATAATCCGAAGGCTGTCCTGAATGCAGTCTTATGGACATCTTGCGGTACCACACGTATCTGGTGATAACCACTCTTCAAATCAAGCCTGCTAAAGCAAGCTGAGCCATCAAGCTTATCCAAGATATCATCAATACGTGGAATAGGAAATCTGTTCTTGATGGTAAGCTTGTTCAAAGCTCTATAGTCAACACACATACAGAATGATCCGTCCTTCTTTTGAACTAGAAGCACAGGAGAGCAGTAAGGTGAGGAACTGGGCTGAACCAAACCTTTCTCTAAAAGCTCGTTTACCTGCTTCATAATTTCTTCTTGTTGTGCGGCACTCACTCGGTATGCGGGTTTGTTAGGTGGAGAACTACCTGGCACAAGATCTATGCAATGATCTTCGGGCCTTTGGGGAGGTAGTTCACCTGGCAATGAGTCAGCAAAACAGTCTTTGAATGCATTAAGAAAATTCAGCCTATCATTAGACATAGCATCCACACTTTGATGATTTGGCACAAGACTATCACGCACAAAAATCAAGTACGCTGAAAGACTCTTTTTCATTGCTTTATTAATTTGGATGTGTGATACAACTGGGATGGAATCCCCTTCTTTGCCAGCATCAATAAAGTGCATGCGGCCTTTATGCATAAAAGAAATCATATTGGACTTGTAGTCTTTGCGGGGCTCAAGCCTATGATGCCACGGCTTGCCCAACAATGCATCACATCCATTCAAAGGAGCAACTAAGAAATGCTCATTGTCAAGGTAGCCCTGAATATGAATACGCAACTTCCCAATCAAAGGGGTAACCTGCACCTCTTTACCAATGAATGCAGCTTCGGCTTCAATCTGAGGTCCCATGCTTTCAACCTCAATTCCCAATGCAGCTGCCATTTGCATAGAGATGAAATTGTCAGTTGCACAGTCATCAAACATGAAGAGTGCGGGCTGATCCTTAACTTGCCCCCATGCCTTGCAAACCATTCTCTCCTTAGCATCATGACCTGTATTACCTTGCACATCAGGAACTGCATGAACATTTGCTTTGGTATGCTTGTCCTCGTGCTTTGGTTTGCGATCTGGGCATTGCCGGAACATGTGGTCTTTGCTACCACAAGAAAAGCATTTTCCATCCTTAGCATATTGCTCTCTTTGCTCCGGGGTTAAGCCAAATTTGTTCTTTCTTGGGCCCTGTTCTTTATTTTCAGCTTTACCACCCTTGTAAGGCTCCCGGAAATTCTTTTTAGGTGGCTGTCCGCCCTTTTGCTGATTTGGGATAGCCTTGTCCTTCGCCTTGGAACCTCCTTGATCTTGCTTGATCTTGAGCACCAATTGCTCAGTAGCAAGGGCAGAAGCTGTGAGTTGTTGCAACGTATGTTTTGGGTGCAATTCAATACCCGATCTATAAGCAGGTTGCAATCCAGAACGAAACTTCCTCTTTCTTTCCTCCTCAGAGATTAGCATGAAGGGAGTCACTTCCAGCAACACTTTCCAAAATTTATTCACATACTGTTGCACACTCTCATTATCTTTTTGTTCCAGCCTGTCCCACTTTTGAGTGAGAGTTTGCTCTGCATTGGGTGGCAGGAACTGAGCATAAAATCTGTCTTTGAATTCCTTCCAAGTAGAGATGGGATCCTTGGTGATCTTTTCGGTGATCCACCAATGGGCAGCAGTGCCTTTCAGAAACATGCTAGCATGGCGCACCTTCGACTTTTCTGTGAAATCCTCATCACTAAAGGCAATGTCGAACTGTGCCACAAACGCTAACACCTTAGAAGCATCATGTTCACCATGAAAGACATCAAATTTGACAGATTTATCACCTGCTTTGAACTCCTTGAGCTTCCTGGCATGAGGCTCATGGTCCTCTCTTTTTCTTTTCCCTTTATCCAACGGGGTAGCCCTGTCTGCATGGGCTCCATGGGCCGTCATAGAAGCTTCATGGGGCACGGTGGCATGTGCTCCATGAACTCGAAGCTCAGATGCATGTGACTTACCTGCATATGGCATGGTCTCTCCATGAGACAACTCAGAAGGCAAAATTTTTCTGGAAGCAGACCTGTCACCATGAGATACATATCTTGCATGCATGTGACTTTCGTGCCCTCCATGAGCACTGGCATACATATTTCTGTCAGGCTTAGTGCCTTGGGGAGAGGATGCATGACGAGAAGTGACAGTCACCTCTTCCTTTTGCATATAAGATTTCAGCCTCTGGGATGCAGGATCTCCATGCTTTAAACGAGGTGGATTTCTGAATTTTAGCTCTCCGTCATCCCCCTCTTTGATATCACCTTTGCGAAGGAGATAGGCAAGTGCCAACTCCCTTGGTTTCTTGCCCACTTCACGAGCCATTGATTCAAAGGTTACATCAACCATAGCATCTGCCTTCCTGGCTTCAATAGCACTTTGCAGATGAGGATCTTCATGCAAAAACTTCAATTCTTGCTCTTGAGCCTGCAAAAGTTTTCTCATATGTTCCATTTCAGCCCTCATAGCATCAGGGTCTTGTTCAAGCATAACTGTCTTTCCTGGAGACAGTTGACCTTTGGATTCACTATCCAGAACCCTTTCAAGAGGCTTGTGTCTACCTCGCAGGGCATCAGACCCACGAGAAGCACTAGAGAGACCCCTCGAATTTGGTACTTCCAAAGGGTTGCCTTGGCTGTCCATTGTGTTCAAAGTTTGCTAAAAGCGGGATGTCCAATACACAGGTTCGTTTCCCCACTAGGAAGAGGGAAACAACCGTGCTCTGATACCAATGAAACCGATCCCGTCAAGTGGGAAAGACTCAATTGGACACCTACACGTTTAATAGCACAACTTTAAAACCACAAATATGAAATGGACAACTTAAAACAACTTGAAATTTAAATGAACAGAAATGGAAAGATGGACACCAGCACTGGGGCCGGAACGGGCCGACCCCCCCCTCAATATATGATATATTTATTGGGAGTATTTAAAGAATACAATGCTCCATGGGTTCTGAGAACCAGATCATGTCCATGTACATATGAAAACAGTATTAAACAAAATAGCTCGAATTTCGATGTAGAAAAACTCGGAGCAGAACGACCACTAGTGTGGTCCAATCACTACGGTCCTGTGCTTTCACTGGACTCCGCGGAGAGCACCACACTGGTGTTCCGAGACCACGCACAGACAGGCGCTCTCGTACTAACGCCTGGCTCTCCCGATCTCAGCACCTTTGGACCGAGGTTCGCCCATATAGCTTGGACAACCCGGCACCGAACGGGTGTAGGCCGAGCAGGACGACTCTTTTACCAGATTTAAACATTGAATGCTTTACTCAAATCTGAAAATCACTTACTTGTAATTGGTTGATAAAAGACCAAAACTTGCGGAATGATGAAGTCTTCCAGGTGATGAAGAAGCAGTTGCCTCGTGGTGAACTAACAAGACAAGCACCACCACGAAGGGTACAGCCACCTGCTGTGAGAGAAGAAGTGCACAATCACTTGCAGCCTGCTGGACAGTAAGAGCAACCACCGTTTGCCGGGGTGATGAATGTGACAGTATGGTCAAGAGGCATCTGGCTGCAACCTGTGCCGACTGACGTGCAGGGTGATCAGCCGCCAGCTGAAGAACTAGTGTAGCCAGCCGAGGGATTGCAGAAGCGCAGGTTGTTGGAGAAGATTTTGGCAGCGCACAGCTTGCAAGAGATGGTACAGGCTGCTTGCAAAGTCACTTGCTGTGGGGGGCAGCGCAGCTTGTTTTGGCTGCCTGTCACACGTACACAGAGCCGCCTTCAAGGTTGCCTGGCGAAGGAAAAGGCAGCCTGCTGGTGAATCAACGCAGCCACCTGTAGCAGAATTCAGTCGCCAGCAGAAGAGATGGGAAGAGTCGCCTGTAGAGGGGCAGTTGCAGCCAGCCTATGGAGGGGCAGCCGCCTCTTGTGCAGCTTTAGTATCCTGACTGCAGTATACAGCAGCCGGGTTATGACCAGAAGAAGAGATGGCCCCTCTTGAGAGCATGCGCCTGTTGCAAGTGTGGGAGAGCAGCCGTATAGCAGCAACACGGTGAACTCCAGCCGCCAGGAAGAGGCGATGGATGATCAACGCCAAGATGATGCGATGCTTTTTCACTTGAGAGAGAGAACTTTTTTAATAAAATTAATGTGGAGATAACCTTAGCTTGCATGTGGGGAATTAGTGGGGGTTGGTGACACCCACCCCCACACTCACTTAAAAGTGAGGCTCCCCACCTTGGCCCCAAAGTGGGTGCCCAAAGGGGGTGCCCACTTTTAAATAAGTGTGAATCCCCTAACCTTATAAATCAAAGGGTTAGAATTTTAAATATTAAAACAACATGTACCATATACTTACCACCTGTTCACATGCACTGAAACTCGTCAGAATACAGAGCACACTTCACGACTCACTGGCAGGCGTCCCCGCTCAGTAAGTAACACGTCAAGCAGGCAAACACACGAATACATGTCATGCGAAAACAGTTTCAAGCATGCAAAATATGTGTGCATGTGCAAAAGTAACATGGACATATCTCCCGTTCATGGAACATGTACAAAATATCTGTCGGCACAAAACTGGCACGACATAAAAAATATAAAATCCTGGTCTTCCTATGGAGTGACAGTCCCATAGGTAAGACACAGTTCCAGGCACGAGTTTCCCTAGGTGTGACAGTCCCATAGGTAAAACACGGCACGAATACTGGCTCTTCCATGGCGTGACAGTCCCATGGATCGAACACAGTCCAGGTCATACACGGGTGGCACTGATCTGGCTCCCGTCCATACAACACCATCCTGCTAACACACGGGTGGCACCAGTCTGGCTCCCGTCCATGTCAGCAAAATACTGGCCTCTTCACATGAGACACTGGCCTGGCCTCAAGTGAACGAGACGCAAAAATGTGGGAATGGACCAAATGGTCGGCCAATTGGTGACAGCTTGGCACTCAAAAGACCAATGATCTAATTTTTGTGAGCGCCAATTTGCGTCTTCTTGAGCGTTATGAGAACCCCCAATCTTGGAAGCATTGGTCAGAGGAGGATGAGAAAGGTTCAGAGGCATAGGAGCAGTCCACTTTACTACTTGACCCGATAGCTAGTTCTAGCGAAGCAAGGGGTTGCGGCTCCAAGCTTAGATGATGATCTCTCGCAAGTTTGAGTCTACTCATGAGTTCCAAACTTGGTTGATGTATTTGCATTGTACTTTGTATTCTAGATTTAACAAGAAATTGAGTTGATCTTGAGGTGTCCTTTCTTTTCTTGCTCTAAACGTGTGCTCTTTTATGCAAATTTGAGAAAGTCTGGCTGTTGTGTTTGTAATTACTAGTTTTGGTTCAGTAATTTTATTAATCAAGTATATGTGCTGTTTCCTACCAGTTTTCGTTTCCCACTGGTTTTTTCATTTCTATTTCCGGGGAGGTGCCGTTTCCGTTCCCGTTTCTTGTTTCTAGTGATTATGGTGCAGAGTGACATTTGCCAGACCGGGGGCAAAGGTGGCGCTATCTTAAGTGGTAGGTGCTTGGGCAGCCATATTGGTCAACTCTATGCGAACCACCTGTGCAGCAAAACTCACCTTCATGCTCAGGAGCAGATCCGCGAGTTGTGAATCCATGAGGAATAGCTAGGAACCAGTGATAGAGCTAAGATAACCCAAACCCAAACCCAAACCTGACCTTGTGCAGGCCACGAAGCTAGGGGCTCTACCCTATCCAAGAAGTCAACACACACGCATGCCAAAAAAAAAAATTTTGCAAGTTCCCTCGGCTTTGATACCACCTTGTAGATCCCTTGGGCTTTTAGAATAGAAAGGGGAGCAACTGACCTCAAACACCCAAAACACACAATAGCCTAAAAATCTATTGTATTGTATTATGTACAAAGAAAATGTTTACAACTGAATTTCCAAGTGCAAAATGTGGCTGAAATTGTTGACCACAAATCTTAGCCCAATACCCTGCTGTCGATCCTCCTTGGCCAGCCTGTACTCTAGAGAAACGCTATGATTGGCTTGATCGTTGGAGAAATACGAGATGAACAATCGAGGAACTGAATCCCTCTTTAAAGTTTAAATAGCAAAATCACTCCAGGTCCGCATTCAGGTTGACCAGCCCCTTCAACCTACAAAATAATGTCAAAAAACACTTCAAATGTTTGAATGTTGTGCCCAAGGGGTGTCCCATCTTTAGGTGCCTTGATTGGGCACTTATGGGGCTCCAAAAAGGGCCCCAGAATCGGCTGTCCAAACTTGACCTAAAATACTGTGATTGTCCATGCCTGTAGAGTCGGGCTAAAGCTTAGCTTAATCTTGGATTAATCTCAATTCAGTGGAGGGATTCTTCATGCACAACACCCAATTTATATCTCTCAATTTTTGGCTTCTTTCACATGCTAGGCCATACACTCCCTTGCCCAATGCTTGGCCAATTACTCCTCTAAGGTGTATACCCTTTTGGGCCTTTGACCTTGTTCTTTCAATTAATGCCTTTTGGGTGGTCCCTTAGGCATTTCTACCTCACATTGGCCACCTCAAGCATTGGCTAAGTCCTGTACACTCCCTAAATACACACCTGCCCGTAGGGGACTCCCGTCAAATGTATTTTATGAGTAAGCCTATTAAAAGTATTCGCTTGACCATATCATTTGCAGAGATATGTACATTAAGTGGACACTTCAGGCGCCTAAACACTTGTACTTCGTGTATGACCTATGAGGTCGATTTCCGCTCTGTTTTTGAAAGGCTGAAAATTTGCAGGTGTGTTTTGAGGGGTCAAACAGTGTCAGAATTTGGGGCTTTTTGGCTTGGGTGACTTGGAAGAAGATGAGGAGCACAATGGTTGAAAAAAAGATGGGAGCTCCAATGGCAGTGTCAGTGCCGCCGCCACCGTTGGCAAGCCGCGGGCAGCAAGTGGCTGGATTGGGCTGAGCTGCCTCTTTTCGGGCAGCGGAGGCAGAAATCCCCAAATCGAAAAATTGAAAAGGGGGAGCTACTACAAATGTGAGTCCCCAGAATCACAAAGCCTTATGCTCTGATACGAAATGTTGGAGAGATTCTCCAGCCAAGCACAAAAATCCACTCTCAAAGAAGCACAGTCATGAGAGTACAAGGAGAGGCACACAAAGCAATGTTGTGGATTATGTGCAAAAGTACAAAAATATGTGAACCCCATAAGTGGTTCACATGTACAAGAGTTCCGAGGAAAAAACCTCTCCTAAAGAGAGTAAAAGTGCCCTGGCAAGTCCTGGTGTTCACACACCACTCCCCATATGACAGATGTCAACAGCAAGCACATCACTCCTGTATATACAAATACACAAGGCTGAACCCAAAAGCTTGCTCAACCATCAACCCCTCAACACTTAGGTGTACTGTAAGATCCTCCCAGGAACTTACCTAAATCACAGACTAAACACTAGGTTAGTCCGCATCCGCATACCTCCCTCGAGCCAAGGGGCTAGATCCATGCCAAATCAGCCATGTCGTCCCATACCACCAAAGCCTGCCCATACAGGCCCTCGGCAAGACTATCTCCGCCATGTACACAACAGGAGTATGACTACTCTGGGCCAAGCACCAACCAACTGTCAATCTCCCATGATAATGACCCACACCTCACTTATATAGTGATAACTGCTACTATTAATAACCATCTGGTAGTAAATAGCTAGTTCGCATGGATTTATTAACAAGGAACTTTAGTCGCCCTTATCTGCTTGCTTTCCCTAATCTTAGGGTCTCCTAACCGTGACCCTAATCTTGAGGATTAGTATTTGGTACGTAACAAAATTCCCCTCCCCAGACATTTACTCCTACATGAAGTCAAGGAATCAATGGTACAACTAGCTACCGTCTCCTCAGTCCCCAGTTTCTTCTAGAGTCTACTCTCATGGAAAATTGGATGAAGTCGCACATCAAGAGGTAATTCCAGCTTATAGGCCACCTCACCAATCTTTTCAAAATCCAGTAAGGTCCAGCCCTCTTTACAACATATGCGAAAGGCGCCTACTTATGGGTGTTCAAGTCGTTGAGCAATAAGCAACAGGACAACAATCTCTCTACAAACCAACCAGCATATACAGACCCTATATAAGCATGGGCTTGGCAAAGGGCTAAATCATCTCAAAATCCAGTAAGGTCCAGCCCTCTTTACAACATATGGGAAAGACGCCTACTTATGGGTGTTTATTCAAGTCGTTGAGCAATAAGCAACAGGACAACAATCTCTCTACAAACCAACCAGCATATACAGACCCTATATAAGCATGGGCTTGGCAAAGGGCTAAATCATCTCATATTCACAATTGTTGAAGCACTACAAGGGCCAAGACAGCCAAAGGGAGGCTAACGCCAAGGTGAACTTGAAGGTCAAGAACAGGTCATCTCCAGGCTGCTGTTTTCCAACCAAGCAAGGTCTCCCAAAAGTCAGTCATTCACATCATTCGATAAAGCAAATACACTAGTCCTTGGTGGGGGCACTTCAGAGGATATTTGGGATCCTATCCTGTGTACTTGTCTCCTCCCCCTCCAAACGCAACACCCCCCCCGTGCAGGCCTCCATTACATTGTGCTATCATTAAGAACCAAGGTGCCGAATATTCATTATCAAAGTATAATCTTGTCTGTAAGCTTCTGCATGTTAGATTGCCCCGCTTGTAGAGGTGGGGACATAACCCTAGGGATTCGTTGGTTTCACAAGTTCCACCCACACATTGACTGGGAGCAGCACACTTTTCGTATTCTCTGGAATGTGTCCAAGGCTCCTATGATCATCAAGTGTGAGCCAAGGATACCTAACTTTCCTCTCATAAGCCACATACAAGCTAAACGAGAAATGCGGAATGATGCACATTGTGCAGTGATCTATGTTCACACCACCCATACAAGAAGTACTAGGCCCTACATGACCCGTTCCAAAAGATTTTCCTTCGGGACAATCTTTCTCCCAAGCTTCACCTGTCTAGGCTGGAGGATCACAAGATAGATCTCCTCAAGGCTCAAAGCCAACCAAGCAAGTTTCCGTATCGTCTTAGTAGGACTATTGAATCAGAGTTGGATTGCCAATTCCGAGAATTATTGTAAGCAGGTTTCATACCTTCAAGTGTGTCTCCTTTTGCAACACCGATCCCTTTCATTAAGAAAAAGAATGGATCTTCCACACTTTGTGGATTATCATGCTCCGAATAAGCTGACAATCAAGAGAAAGTTTCCAATGTCTCGGATTGATTGTATCTTACAGAGGATCAATGGAGCCAAGGTGTTTTCGTAGCTCGACTTGAAGAGTGGATACCATTAGGTATGGATTGTCGATGGGGACATTCCCAAGACAACCTTCCATGCTGAACGAGCCCACTATGAGTTTTTGGTCATGCCTTTCGGTCTAACAAACACCCCGGCGGTATTTAACTGCATGATGATGCGTTTTTTTAGGGACTTGATTGGAAAGTGTCTTGATTTTCTTGGATGACATTTGTATTTCCAACGACGATAGAGCAACACGACATTGACGTCGAAAAAGTGATGAAGTTGTTGGAAAGTAACGAGCGTTATGTCAATGAAAAGAAATCGGAGATCTAAATGTTTGAGGTTCATTACCTTGGATATATTATTAGTACCGAAGCCATCCAATTAAATCCCGCCAAAGTGGCAAAAATCCTAAATTAGAAGATTCAAGAAACAACATATGGTATACGGTCGTTTGTGGAAATTTGCTTAGCATATTCCACCCACATCGACAAGTTTTCTGGCATCTCAACAACTCTCATAGATCTACTCGAGGATGTCAAAACTCATAGGCCACTAGCATCCACGACTCTGCGTGGACTGCAAGCTTTCAAGGACCTCAAGGTTTCTTTAGCAAAGGCCCCTTGTTTAGCACTTGCCTCATGGGATGATCCATTCCAGGAAATCACCGATGCGAGTAACATCACCACTAGAGCTTTGCTAAAGCAGAATGATCATCCACTTACTTACATGTCTCGTAAGCCGATCTCTGCAGAGAAGAATTACTCAATCTATGTTCGAGAACTCCTTGCAGTGATCCAAGCCCTAAAACATTGGAAACATTTCCTATCTGGGCGCATTGAGATGGCTTCAAACGATGCCAATTACACAATGGAGTGACCGGCAGCACCACTGCTCGAGCCAGATCTTCTAGAAATTTGGTGGCATGATTGAGTACATTCCAAGCAAGGCCAACCCAATGGCCAATGCATTGAGCAAGAAAGGAACTGTTTCCTATATCCAATCCACACGGATGGAGCTCGCATGTATATGACTAGACGAGATGAAGCACAAGTATGCGGATGCCAATGAATACGGTACTCGGTGGGAACAGGCATTGGATGCCCACAGGACCGTGCCATTTCTTGATACCGCATGATTGGCTTTTCTACAAAAGTCGACTCTGTATCTTGAAGAAGTTTAGGACAACTATTCTCCATGACGCCCATGACACTATCATTGGCGGTCATAGAGGCATGAACCCAATGTTGGAGAAGATAGAGAGGAAATTCTTTCGGCCCACAATGAGGCGATACATGTTCACTTATGTACAACATTGTCCCCTTTGTCGAAAGGTAAAAGCATCGCATGGGAAGAATACAGGGTTATTTCAGCCGTTGCCGATTCCCGATGGCTCTTTCGAAGATATATCTATGGATTTCGTGACAAATTTGCCTCCTAGTCCAGGTAAGTGTAACACGCAATGTTCAACGATTGTTGATCGTTTTAGCAATTATTCCTTGCCGGACTAATGTTACTGCCAAAGATGTTGCAAAATTGTTTATCCGGCATTGGTACCCAATTGGTAGCATACCTATGACCATTCTATCAGATCGTGATGCCACGTTCACCAATCATTTTTAGAGGACATTGTTTAAAGCGACGGCATTTATTTATGCCTATTTTTCCTAGTCGTTAGGGGCCAACAGCTATAGATCCAACCGACCAGCATATGGAAGTGCCTATATGAGGGAACTTCAGTCTTTTGCATGAATCAACTCATATATTCAGCAAGAGCCATGGTTCAAGGGCATCGACAGCCAAGGAGAACCTAGGTGGAAGGTGTGATCAAGGGTCATCTTTAGGGTGAAAGTCATCTAAGCCAAGTGAAGGTCTTCAGGTCAGTTCAGTCCTGGTTATTTACAGCCAGCAGACTGTCATTCTACTCATACAATAAAGTAAATACACTATACGTGGTGGGGGGCCTTGAGAGGGTATTTGGGACCCAACACTGTGTATTGTCTCTCTTCTCTCTTTGGCCTCTTATTCCCATATCATTGTGCTATACATCATCAAGAACAGCAGGGCTGAAAGTTATTTATCAAAGTATAATCCTCATCTATAAGCTTCCGCATGTTACATCTGATGACACATAAGAATGGTACCCAAAAAGTGGATGGTGTACCTTCGGATGAAATAACATTTCTTGCTGCCTCGTTTGACGGAGGATCCTGTATCCAGGAGGGAAAAAATGTCAGCTGCTGCATGCATGAGAGAGGGCACATGCTTAAAACAAAACATGCTAAATATATCAATACATGAATTCAAAAGATTTGATCACATGCTTAATTTTTGCAAGTAGCGTGTCCTATTGAGGATAAATGTTCACTTAATGCTATGACTAGAAATCTCCATACAGACAAAAAAGCCAGATGCAGACCTTACTATCTTGTGAGCGTAGCTTGTATGGTAACAAACAAGCCTATATTGTGAAAGGTTTTGCCTTAAATAACTAGTCAGATAACAAGCATAAACCAAACAACTGAATCAAAAGTAACAAGAGTGCAATAAAGCATGCTGTTTCTTTGTACTCAGTAAGTAAGGAATACAAAAGACAATTGAAGGGGAGGGAGGGCACCAGCCCAGTTTTTATCACTAGCTTCACGTTGCTAATTATTCCCAGTTTTGTGTCCTTGCATAACCCCCCTCAATGTCCACCCAGCTTCCACAGAATGTCACTCCAATGTTTTCCCACTTGAAGCATTGGTGAAAATATCAACACAAGTCTCTTACGTCGGGAGAGACCAGCTCAATCTCGTGGGCCAGTAGGCCTACTCAAGTCTCTGATCACACACACAAACCTTTTATCTGTGTGCTTAATCAGCCATGGAGCACACCGTTAGCACCACATGCCCTCTGTCACCATTTGGTCCCTTCAATCGTCTAGACCAGTGTTTTACACACTAGGTGGAACCAAGGTGTGAACGGGGATTTTTTCCACAAAAGAAAGTAGGAGCATTAACCGGTAAAGTTTTGGCCTGAAAAGATGGCATCTGGTCAAAAGTAGTATAGGATTTTCATCATTAGAGTGATAAGTTAGTGTTTTCACACACTATTAACAAAGGGCTGGTCATATTATTATTATTGGACACGTATATGTGGACGCCTACTCCAATCTTGGGGAGCAAGTTTGGGAAAAGCTTAAAAGTAAGCTATTTTTTTGGAAGCAAAGCCACTTATGGCAAAAAGGGGAAAAGCACTGCAAATATAGCCATCCAAATTCATTAAAAAGGGGGCTGGCTTTGGGCATGCACTTACACCCTCAGCAACCAACAAACTCTCTCCCCCTCCTGCACTGAATTGTCCGTACAGCTGCCGCCACCAGAAAAGTAGCCGTACAGTCGTCGGCTTTCTCCCTCTTCTTCTATGCTAGACGTACGCTGCAACAAGGCTGTCAAGTTTTGTTCTCTCTGGCCATAAAGATTGGGCAGCCAACAATGTTCTTTTGTTCTCTCTCTACTCAGGCCGTATAGAGTACGACAGCCATACCACTCGCCTCCCTCTTTGTGCAGGCCGTACAGTGGAGCTGTAGGCAGCACAACACTCCTTTATCTCTACACTAACTGAACAGGGGCTGCCGACAAAAGCATGTCCGTACAGCCGCACAGGGACTGTACCAACTCACACGTGTGAAAACCAACATGGTCAGTTTGAGGGCTGTTTTTGGACTGTCTTTGGAAAGTTTTTGGGAACTTCTTGTCAATCTTGGAGTTGAGTTGCTTTGCCAAAGTATTGTGGAAAAGATCCGGTGTTTTCACCCGCACCTTGGGTATCTCTGTAAAAGAAAAGCTTCTATCTTAATAAAGAAGTACCTACGGGGGGCCAACCGTTCCCGCTCGATGCAGTGTCTATTTATATTTCTTGTGCTATCTTTTGTCGTGTGCACTCTATCTGAAGGTTAGAAGAGTTCTGTCTCTTGTCCCGAGTCCCCGCGATTTGTGACAGTGGTATCAAAGCAAAGGCTTTCCCAGACTGATCGAGAAAGAGCAAAGATTCTTGGGAGAGACTCAGAGAATTCATCTCTTTATACTATGGACAGGACAGCACTATTGGGATATGACATCACAGCATTGTTCGAGAACATGACTGCAGAGTTCCAAAAGATTCTCGATGCCCCGGAAAGAGTTCTATTTAGAGCAACTGGACAAGCTTCTTGGACAGTTGGCTACACAAGAAGCCTTGCTAAGCAAATATCAGCGCTACCCATACGTTGAGACACTACTCTCTGGAAAGGTAGCTCAGGATCACTCAGTTATGGACATTTTTGGAGGTCTAGCGAAGATCCTACAGACTTGACTTTTCGATATCTCTGAAAAGACAGCGATATTCAGCTTCAACCAAACGGTGATCTTCTCATCCTAAAATCTCCTTAAAAATATCAAAAACGCACATCGGAGCTCAGGATCATTCAGTTATGGACATTTTTGGAGGTCTAGCCCAAATGTATGCTGAAGATCATGCAGACTTGACTTTTCGATATCTCTGGGAAGACGGCGATATTCAGCTTCAACCAATTGGTGATCTTCTCATCCTAAAATCTCCTTAAAAATATTAAAAACACACATCGGAGGATTTGGATGAGCTGTCATGCTATGAGAAGAAGAAACCTCGCCTGCTTGTTGTGACCACCCTTGAGGAGCAACACAAGCCTGGAGATCCTCACCCAACATCTGCTAAGTCTGAGAAAGGAGTGGCATGTCGAACGAAGCCTTGAGGTACTGTGAAACTGCGTACATGGCTGCCTACATGTACTGATTGCGGAGCCGAAGGTCACATGACAGTCTTCTGCCCCCAACCAAAGATCACGCATTATGACGATGATGAAGTTTCATCTCAACTTTAGATTAGCAGATGTCAGCCTCACATCAAGGCATAAAATTTTGTACAAGGATACTAATTTTGCTTACACTTCAGCGGTATATTTTTGCCACTATCCTTTTATCAACTAAGTATTTTTGGCTTTGTACACGCAAGAAATAAATATATGTTCAGTTCTGGTTAAATATATTTATATTGCATGTTTGTACAAGAAGAATCCTCTCCCTATTGCTATGTGTTGTATAAACTAGTTTATGATTTTGGTATTCTATGTGATACAGTGTCATCTATCAACAATAAGTATTTACTAGATGTTGATGACACTTTTGTCACTATGACTATTTGTTCCATGTTTCTCGGGATGCACTATGCTATTGGCTTCCCTTTATTTGGGATACAATGAACTTATGGAATTCATGGATCTCTCATGGATCGATGATTTTTCTATGGATTTCTTTCATCGGCCGAAATGCCTATAAAGCTATTTGTCGCAAACATATTTATGGAGAACCAAGATCTCTATGCCTGTGATTTATTATTATCTTATGTTATAATGCACTCATGGAAGAGTCGGTGACTCTAGTGAGTATCTGAATTCATGGAAGAGTTGGTGACTCTATACAAGGAGAGGAGTTGGTGACTCTATACAAGGAGAGGAGTTGGTGACTCAATTTAGTGAGAAGAGTTGGTGACTCTGATTTCTCACTATCTCAACTCATGGGATCATGGCAGACTCTGTCCAGTGAGTATTTCATGAACTCGTGGAAGGGTTCTCGACCCTAGTGAGTGACTTCGGGTTTGTGACCCTATGAACTCGGTGACTCTAGTGAGTTAATATCTGGACTCATGGAAAGGTTGGTGACCCTGGTGAGTGAAGTCTCGTGGAAGGAGTGAAACAAATACGGAAGCGTATACACATAAAACCTTATTCCACACATAAGGTCATGGCATCATACATAGCATCTAGCATCATCATACTTTGATACCACTGAAACAACAATATGAAAATCTACACAAAGACAAAGCACTAGCGGCTGAAGTTGAGCCAGTCCCCCCCCCCCCCCGAGGTATCTTTATTACCAATAGAGTGTTCCAGTACAAGAGAACGGGTGCCAGAGAGTAAACACTCTTCAAACTGGCACTAGATACATCCAGAATAAGATGAAAACAAATCAAACAATTGCTTGAGTACTCAATCTCAAACTTCCAAGAGTCTCTCGTGCACAAACACACTCCTCATGCAGGTTTAGAGACTGTTTATCTTCAATTCTGTCGCAAAGAACCTTGCTGAATTGGACTGCACAGCCCTGTTTTGAGCCCACAAACATGCTGTAAAAGTCACCCCAAGAGATGAGGTGAGTGCTCTGTGGTTTGTTGCCTTGAATCCCGAGCCTTCAGAGCATCAATAACCAGCCAAAAGACCTGTTGTACAGCAGTTGACCAGTCTTGTAGAGAGGCCAAGAATGGTCGCTTGCTTCAAGGGAGAGAGAGAGAGAGAGAAGAATTGCTTTTTGTTGTAGCATATACGGAGGTAGTCCCCCAGCTATAAAACAGCTCTGTTCATGGTCGACCAGCTCTCTCTAGTTCCCTTGCATGCCCACCTCCCAACTGGCACCAGCCTTGCATGTTCCATAGCCAAAAACAGCTGAAAGGGAGGCACCTTGCTGATTTTGGCCCTCCTCTCCCAGAATAGCAACTCGTGGAGCTTTTCTTGGCTTGAGGGCTGCCCACTTTGAGTAATGGCCAAGTTTTGTTAAAAATTGGTCCCTTTTGATGTGAACACCTTAAAAATTGTCCACCCGAACATAAGTGTTAAGTAAACACTTTATAATTTGTCCGCCTAAATTTAAGTGTATTTGATTCATAAACCTTAGTATAATAAAATATAAGCTGTAAATTGAGTTTGGGATCACTTACCACCTGCAAAACACATAAGACCACCGCCTTAGTCCCAAACAGGTGTGCACACACGCGTCCACAGGGTTTTCCAAGCGTCCCCGGAGCCCATGGACAATCACAGGCAGAAATATCAGGCATTGTCCAGGCAGTCAAGACAAGTCATTCATGCATGTCAGTACACACACAAATGCTTTATGCATAATATTTTGGATTCCATCTCCCAACTTAATCATCTTGTACCGAACCCTTCTCGGGCACTGCCCATATAGGTATAAAGAATGCTCACCAACGTATCCACCCTTCCATGAGACTTCATCAGCACGCTAGGAACTCTCACCAGGGTATCCACCCTTCCATGAAGCCCTTCCACATGTACTGAGTCATGCCAGGAACTCACACCAGCATATCAATCCTTCCATGGAACCCTTCCACATGTAACCGATCATGCCAGGATTTCAATCCTTCCATGGAGCCCTTCCACATGTAACCGATCATGCCAGGAGCTCACACCAGGATTTCAATCCTTCCATGGAGCCCTTCCACATGTAACCGATCATGCCAGGAGCTCACACTAGGGTTTGTACCTACCCTTCCATGGTGTTCCTCCACATGTGTTTAGTCAAAAATATGACATCTCCCCGGCTTCTAACTAGTTGTCCACAACTAAAATGCTCAGGCTTAATATTCTTTCATACAGGAATGAAATGAGCATGCTTGCTGAACCTATCTATGATGGTCCATATGGCGTCATTTCCCTACTGCATTTTAGGCAAATCCATGATGAAATCCATAGCTATGGACTCCCAAGGCTGATCCGGGTGCCTTGTGCCTGTCAAACTTCACTTTCTGACAAACCATACATTCGCGCACATATACATCTATGTCTTTGCGCATGTTTGGCCAGAAAAAGTACCTCTCCAAAGCCTGCATAGTGGCAAGAATTCCTTTATGCCCTGCATACGCTGGTGCATAGCATTCATCCATCACCTTAAAAAGAGTGCACAGAGTGAAAGCAAATAAGCACTACAGTGTACTGAGTAGAGAGTGCAAGAGAGAGAGAGATATGGAGCAACTATGCTGAATATATTGAAGTGATACAGTCCCAAGCAAGAGACAGAAGGTGTCTCATAAGTGAGGGAGCAAAAGAAAGACTAGGCAAGATGGAAAATGTTAGGGGTAAAGGCATTATGCCCACCCTTATAGTGTGTACAAGCCCATAAGTTATAGTACATAGTACACTTAGTACTTTTAATGTACTAAGTGCACTATGTGTACTAGTGCAATATACACGTGTGATAGGGGAGTCACACACACTCATATCTTGATGAGTTGACTTATCCCCACAACTCTCTCTCTCTCTCTCTCCCTTGTTTTCTCTGTGTATGTCTCCCACATGAATCTCTAACCCTAACTCTCTCCCATTCAACTGGTATCAGAGCTATGGTCATTCCCCCCGCCTCTTCTCTGCCGATTGTTGCCATCGCCGCCCTATGAAGTATTGCACCGGTGAAGAACAGCATGCTTCCATCGCTGTAGACGATATCCCAGCATGCTCTGCATGTAGAAGGACACCCGACCTGCAGCAGTAGCGCTTTGATTCATAGAGTTTCAAAGGTCACTCAGAGAGTGCCGTAGCTGGGCGTGAGCAAGTACCCGCAGGCGAACACACAAGCTTTGGTCGCTTCGCTGGTCCACAAGGCGAAGAGTGTAGGCAGGAACGTTAACAGGCGAACACGCCTACGTGAGAACCCGTAGTGCGAAAGGGGAACCCAGGCGCAGCAAACGACGCGTTGGTCCAAAAAGTGTAGCGCTACTAGGTGGCGGATAGGCGAAGGGCAGGCGTGTCAGGCGCCTACAGCAACTAGGCGGAGGCGGCGGAGGCGGCAAAGGCAGCGTGGCGACGTGTAGCGCTGGCCCTTCGCTCCTCAGCACCTAGTGCCGGTGTGACGAGTTGTGCGCGAAAGCTCCAGCACGACCCTACGTCCAGTTGTGTGCGAAAGCTCCAGCACGGCGCCCGTAGTGCTGGCCAAGGTGTAACAAAAAATCCTCCGTCTACTGTGTTGCCCACGAGGAGAGCTACGCAGCCTAGCCATCCGTACACGCACAGCAATCTGCAGGCGCGTCAGCATCAACCTGCGTGCTTCCCAATAGTGTGGTGCTGCTTCAATAGCCGCACGAGCTGCTACAAAGGAGTCCTTCATCTGCACTAATACAGCAGCAGCATCATCACCCCCTTTTCCTGCAACAAAAAATCAAAAATTACAAGGTATCTTGCTTCATTTTTTTTTGGGACTTGCAATTGAGCAGGTACAATAATCAATTGAGCAAGTACAGGTGCCGAATTGCTCAATTTTGAGCAAAATTGGCAAAATTGGGTGACATTGGTCACAATCAGGATCAATTTGCAGGAAATTGGATTTCGAAATTTGGGGCTTTTGATGTAATTGTGCAATTAAGCACTCATACATGTTGTATGATGTGAGAAATCGCACATTCGGGCAAAATTGCAGCAAATTGCAGTGCAAATCACGGGGCTTTTGTGCCGATTGGATTGATTTGCATGCAGGCAATCGCATTTGATGCTGTGGATAATGTGTTGATGCCTTACAAGCACTCAATGTGCCTGTAAATCAAGGGGCTTTCATGTATTGGATGTATATGTGGCCAGGGGGAAGCACCGTGAAGACTTTGGATGCCTTCATGTGCGTCAATGTACCATGTATGATCAGCAATTGATCTTAAATCAAGGGGCTTTTCAAGATCGTATGCTTGTTGAGCTTGGCAAAGCAGCAGGCAAGACATTTATGCCTTGAATCCTCAGAAATCAGCTTGCAGTCAAGGGGCTTTTGCCCAATTTCTGTTCGGGACTGTTGTATACAGTGTTCGGGACTGTAAAAGTCTGATTTTCACTCATTTGGACAGCCAGGAGAGCATTTATTGCTACTGTACTTGGTACTGTTGTACAGTACTTTGGAAGGGCAACAGAGCACATTTAAGGTGCTGTCCTAAATCTGCAGCAACCAGATTTTGGTGATTTCATCACATAAAGTGGGAGAAAAGTTGCATTCTTGCTTCCGCAGTGGGAGATAAAGCTTGGGAGAACAACTGTAAGCAATTTGTGTGCTTTTGGTGCAGTGTTTGCACATTTTGCAGGGAGTCAGACATTGACAGGTTGCATATTGCTATGGCAACCACAGGTGAGAGCTCTTCATTGCTTCACATCAAGAAGCTTGAAGGCTCACATAACTATGATATTTGGCAAACCCAGTGCTATAATGTGTTGCTCCAGAAGAAGCAGCACAAACCTATCAAAAAAAGGGGTGTAATGCCCGTTTCTCTTACTGCTGAAGAGTGGGAAGATATGGATGAGCTGGCAAGATCTACCATCATGTTGTCTGTGTCAGACTCTTTACTTTTCAGCATTCGTGAAGAGAAGACAGCTTGGGGAATGTGGCAGAGATTGCAGGACTTGTATGCCCAACAAAGTGCCTCAAGCAACGTGTATTGGTTGAAGAAACTCATAGGTCTTCAGATGAAGGAAGGGGCGTCTATGACAGCCCATCTAAATGAGTTTAATGGTATTGTCAGCCAAGTTATAAATCAAAAGTTGGCAATGGACAATGAGTTCAAAGGCACCTTTCTCTTATGCACTTTGCCAGAGAGTTGGGACACATTCAGGACAGCCACTAGCAATTCGAATGCTATGCTGTCATATGCAGATGTGGAAGGTGCTCTTCTTCAAGAAGAGATGAACAGGAAGAGCAATTCTGTTGGAAAGTCCAATGCAATGAATGCACGTGGGAGATCCCAGCAAAGGGGTAAAAGCCAAGAAAGGGGAAGGAGCAAGTCTCGCTCCAAAAAGGATTTGGAATGCCATTATTGTGGCAAGAAGGGACACATCAAAAAGCAATGCTACAAATGGAAAAATGATCAAAAGGAAAAGGGAAAAGGCAAAGGCAAAGACAAAGATGAAGCCAAAGATGTAAAGCCAAAGGGCAAAAGTGGAGTCAAGATTGAAGAAATCAATGTGTCACATGCAGGTGACAGTGAGGATGAACATGTATGTGAGATGCCTCAGCTTTCTTTGGGAGGGGCAAAATACTTTGTGTTTTTTATAGATGATGCCACACGCAAGGTGTGGGTTTATCCTCTTCGTTTGAAGAGTGATACATCCTCAGTGTTTCACAAGTTTGTTGCTCATGTTGAGAATCAAATTGGCAAAACACTGAAGGCTTTGCGTTCCGACAATGGTGGAGAGTATATGTCCAAACAGTTTCAGGACTTTTGTGATGCTAAAGGCATCAAGAGGGAGCTCTCTACTCCTTATGATCCTCCACAAAACGGGACAGCAGAGAGGATGAATAGGACTATTCAGGAGAAGGTCCGTTCTATGTTGTCACATGCTGCATTACCTCATGGTTTTTGGGCTGAAGCTGTTATGACAGCCGTTCACCTTATAAACAGGTCACCTAACACGAGGCTTGGTCGGAAAGTGCCAGAAGAAGTATGGACAGGGAAGCCTCCGTCATACAAGCACTTGAGTGTTTGGTTGCGTTGCGTACGTGCACATATGCAGGGAAATGCGCACCAAACTTGATCCTAAGTCTCACAAATGCATATTCCTAGGATATGGTGACAGAGGTGAAATGGGGTATAGACTTTGGGATCCCGTGAATAGAAAGATTATACGCAGCAATGATGTCATTTTTGATGAAACATGCATGTATAAGGAGCCTGCAAGGCAACAGGAGCCTGGCAGAGTCATCTTTGATAATGATGGACATCATGGACAATCACCAAGGGCTGTAAATCAGCCATTACAGCAAGAAAACCAGCCCTTAAATGGTGCTGAAAATGGTCCAAATGGACAGCCAGATATGGCAGAAGATATCCCTATGGATATACCACAGTTAGAGGAGATACCGGGCATGATTTTTCAGCCTTATGGCATGGAACAGGAGCCACCAATGGGTGATATGCAGGCTGGACAGCAACCTGCAAATGATGGTCATTGGGTACGGAGGTCCACAAGACCCTCCAGAGCCCCTGACAGGTTTGTTCCAGGGGTTGACTACTTAATGCTTACTGACTGTGGGGAGCCCTCATGTTATAAGGAGGCTTTACAGAGGGCAGACAAGGCTCTATGGGAGCGTGCTATGAAGTCAGAGATGGATTCTCTGCACAAAAATGGAACATGGAAGTTGGTGCACTTGCCTACAGGCAAGAAGATTTTGCCATGCAAGTGGGTTTACAAGTTGCACCTGATGCAAAGCCAAGATACAAAGCCAGGTTAGTGGCTAAGGGCTTCAAGCAGGAATATGGTGTGGACTTTGATGAGATCTTCTCTCCAGTGGTCAAAATGACCACACTTAGAGCTGTGTTAGCTTTGGTTGTGCATGATGATCTGGACTTGATTCAGATGGATGTGAAGACTGCTTTTCTTCACGGTGATCTCCATGAAGAGATATATATGCAACAGCCATAAGGTTATGCAGTAAGTGGAAAGGAGAAGCTTGTAAGCTGAAAAAGAGTCTTTATGGACTCAAACAGGCACCAAGGGAATGGTATCATAAATTTGATACATTCATGAAATCCCAGAAATTCAGGAGAAGTGACATAGATCACTGCTTATACACCAAGAAAGCTTTGGATCGCAGTCTATTGATCCTCATCTTGTATGTTGATAATATGTTGATTGCCGGGAAATCTCGTAAGGAGATGGATGCCTTGAAGCAGAGGCTGCATCAAACCTTTGATATGAAGGATTTGGGTGATGCAAATCACATCTTGGGTATGCGGATACTTCGGGACAGAAATCAGCATGTGTTGTATTTGTCTCAGAAGGAATACATTGGCAAAGTTTTGCAGAGGTTCAATATGGACGGGGGGAAGAAGACTAGTACTCCTTTGCCTCCATATGTGAAACTCGGTGCTATGGACAGCCCACAATCGGATAGAGACAGGGCTGATATGGCCAAGGTTCCGTATGCTTCAGCTTGTGGCAATCTCATGTATGCCATGGTTGCTACTAGGCCGGACATTGCATTTGCAGTGGGAGTGGTTTCTAGATACATGGCTAACCCTGGCAAGAAGCATTGGGAAGCAGTGAAAGGTGTCATAAGATACCTGAAGGGCACACAGGATATGTGCATATGTTTTGGCAAACAGGATGCATTAGTGCATGGTTACACGGATTCGGATTATGCCGGTCATCCAGATAACCGGAAGTCTACTACCGGTTATGTGTTTACATTCACAGGAGGTGCTGTGTCATGGATATCCAGGATGCAGAAGTGCACAGCCTTATCTACTACAGAGGCCGAGTATATTGCAGCCACAGAGGCTTGCAAGGAGGCATTATGGCTATCTCGGTTAGTGGTTGATTTGGGTTATACAGGGGATATTCCATTGTTGCATTGTGACAGTCAGAGTGCCATCCAATTGGCAAAGAACCCTGTCTTTCATGCAAAGACGAAGCATGTGGATGTGAAGTATCACTTCATCAGAGAGGTGATAGAGAACAAGCAAATTCAGCTTGTTAAGATTCATACGGATGACAACCCGCCTGATCTGTTGACAAAGAGTTTGCCTCCGGAGCGGTTTGCTCATTGCAGACACTTGATGGGCATTGGATGAGGCCAGTTTCAGCCTTGATATGGCCTTGTATATTATCATGTACATGCTGATTTTTTTTTTCCTTTACTTAAGGGCACTTTGCCTTTAAGTGGGAGGTTGTTAGGGGTAAAGGCATTATGCCCACCCTTATAGTGTGTACAAGCCCATAAGTTATAGTACATAGTACACTTAGTACTTTTAATGTACTAAGTGCACTATGTGTACTAGTGCAATATACATGTGTGATAGGGGAGTCACACACACTCATATCTTGATGAGTTGACTTATCCCCACAACTCTCTCTCTCTCTCTCCCTTGTTTTCTCTGTGTATGTCTCCCACATGAATCTCTAACCCTAACTCTCTCCCATTCAACTGAGTCACACACACTCATATCTTGATGAGTTGACTTATCCCCACAACTCTCTCTCTCTCTCTCTCTCTCTCCCTTGTTTTCTCTGTGTATGTCTCCCACATGAATCTCTAACCCTAACTCTCTCCCATTCAGAAAAGTGAGAGGCCAACCCACCTATTTATAGGTAAGAACGGCTAGCTGACTGGACATGCTAATACTGGCCGACTCGACATGATATAGCTGGCCGACTAGGAAAATACATCCAGGCTGGGAAACATCCCAGAAAAATATATAAAAAAGGAGTGGCCAGCCCACAATCAAGGGCCATGAAAAAAAGACCAAAAGGACACCAAATATGGGCAGAAACTGGGGATGAATGTGCTAACAACCTTAACACGTAAATCCTTATGCACACAAGCGGTTTTGCATCATCAAATATCCATCCCGTATGACGTGTTCTTAGCAATCCGGTAATAAAATCCATGGAAATACTTTCCCATTTATTACCTGGGATTTGCAAAGGATGCAACAACCCAACCTGTCTAAAGGATGCAAAGGATGCAACAACCCAACCTGTCTAAAGCGTTCAGCTTTATTTGCCTGACAAATTTGACACTTGAGAAAATAATCTTCTACATACCCTTTCATCTTTGGCCAATAAAAAGTGTGTTTCACTAACGATAGTGTCCTGTGTACCCCAAGGTGTCCAGCAGAAGGGGCGTCGTGACACTCCTTAAGAATCTTGGACCTAATGTCCGGGATTTGTGGTACACAAATTTTGTCATTACGGAATAGTAAACCATTCCGAATCATCCACTAGCCTCCTGCAGCCTGAATGGTAGACTGCTCAGTCATCGAGTCTTGGTCAATCAATGAGCTCCCGTCCTGGATCTTCTGCCAAAATGGACCAAAATAACTATCAGTCCTGCAAAGCCCTCTCAATGACTGAAATAAGTCAATATAAATCTTGGTGAACGACAAAGTATTCACCTCTCTAATTCGACTAAGCGCATCTACAATACTATTCATGGACCCTTTCCCATTACGTATCTCAAAATCAAAATCTTGCATTAACTCGTGTCCCAAGTAAATGATTTCGGTCATAAAGAACTCACATTTACTCTATATATCAAAATATCATCCAAGAACACCACCACAAATTTCCCCAAATGTTCACGAAAAAGATCATTCATCATTTGCTGGAAAGTGGCTGGAGCATTGGTTAACCCAAAAGGTAATACGAGAAACTCGTAATGGCCATACCTAGTCCGAAAGGCGGTTCTTTCAACATGCCTTTCATGAATACGTATCTGGTGGTAGCCAGTACGTAAATCTATCTTCGTGAAATATTTCGCTCCTGCTAACCGGTCAATCAGGTCATCTGATCTAGGGAGAGGATAACAGTTCTTAATGGTCAGCTTGTTCAATCTCTTGTAATCTATACACATTCTCCAGGTATTGTCCTTCTTTCTCCTAAGCAACACAGGTGCACCCCAAGGTGATTTAACAAAGTTGTGTGAGCTACCAGGGTCTAGAAGAATGTGAATCTTATGGCCATTCACGTCTCCATAAACTCGGAGCAAGCCAAATACTTTAGAATTGAACAGACAATCAAAACAAGTACTAGGGCGAGAAAGTGCAGTAATTGACGTACCTGTCAAAGACAACTGATTAGCTGCCTTTGGCTTGGGTCCTACGTTTGTCTTGGTACCCTTTTGCTTTGGGCACTCATTACGCATGTGTCCTTTTTCTTCGCAGATAAAACGTCGTCCTTCCTTCTTGAGCTTTAAAGCCCTACGGAGTCGTTTCTTCTTCGCTGGTATCGAACTGGAATTCTTAGAAGGTTGGTCCGAAGACTTTCCTTCTGTCGTGTTAGCCATAGGTGCGGAGAACTTTCGTTTATGCTTGTTCCCCTGCTCGGTTAACGGGTTTCGACTTGGAAGAGACCATTGTATCATCATAGATACGAGCTGAATGAATGGCCTCGTCCAATGTTTTACATTTGTTATTTTTAACCTGTAATCGGTACGAGTCTGGTAAACCAGCTACGAAAAACCCCAAAAGAGTAGTGGGATCCATCTTTGTAGCTTTCATCTGCAAGTCCCTAAACTTCTGGAGGTAGACCTCATAAGTGAGGTGCTGCGAGGTCATGGTCAAAGCTGAAAACCGGGCAACATCATAATCATCCTCTTTCTTGAGGAATGCTTTCTTGAAGACGTCTTCGAATTGTGTCCAAGTCGTTGGCTTAGGATTGAGTTCCTTCCACCAAAGCAAAGCTTTGCCGGATAGGAAACCTGTTGCTAACTGGATCTTCTTTCCATCATCATATGGATGAAACTGAAAGTGAACTTGCCACTTATGTAGCCAAGTGTCCACGATCTCCTTGGTGCGTTGCATTTGCTCACCCCCGAACGGTTCCGGAGTAATGTTGGGGCCTAAAGCAGAGGCCAAGGTATCTATACCCGATTAGGTAGAGAGGTTAGTCGTCAAGAGAGCGATGGAGTTTTGCAAAGCTTGCATCTGGGCTGCGATTTGTGTTTAACGTTCCGACGAAGAAGCTTCGAGAGCTACTTTGAACTCTTGGAAATCTGATTTTGACACAAAATCGTCAAAAAGATCGGCATCGGTACCTTCCGTAGCCGGCGAGCCTTCGCGTTCCACAAGGGACTCCAACTCCGATTCTTGGGTCGACATCGTGAAGAGGGTAAGTGGAGAGAAAATTCGATCTTTGCACAACAAAAGTGCGAGTGAACTTGAGAGCTTGAGAGCTTGAAAACTTGAGAGATGTGTGGCAAGAAGCCCACTTAAGGAGTTTATATAGCCTGTCCCAAAAGCTTCTTGAGCTTTTTCTTTTGTGTGGGTTTTTTTTTTTTGTTTTATATACATACATACATACATACATACATACATATATATATATATATATATATATATATATATATTTATTTATTTATTTATTTATAAGTTCTGTTTTCTTAAAAAAAAGGAAAAAAAACACATTGAACCTTAGGGATGCTCAACTTTTGTAGCCGGGAGACTAGGGCCTTTGACACACTTGTTGATACCATCAATGCATATTAAAACATTTAAACATTTAAAAGCTGGACAAAACATCCACAAATGCTGGAAATGGAGCTTGCACGTGTGACACCGCATAGAGGCCGGAATGGGCCGACCCCCCCCCCTTGGAGTATTTTATTACCCAAGGAGAATAATATCATGTACAAGCTTTGAGGATCTTACTCTCCCCACGGGAAATGCCGGATTATCCATATACAAATGCCATAACACAGCCCAACATGAGGCAACCAAGCTGAAACATAGGCTGTAGAAATGCCGAGCCAACAACATAATCCATATACCTCCGTGTGGATACTGATTCTTCCCCAAAAACCACGGGTCTGTCAGAATACACAGCGGAGATGATGAACAGATCTGGGAACACAAGAGCAAAAAACGCATGCAGAAAAACAGCACAAGAGAGAGAGAGAGATGTAGGCGTGTAACTCTGCTCTGATATACACAAGAAGATCCCGAATAAGATACAATGAGTGGTATGGGGCTGGGGGCCTATTTATATGCCCCCATAACAGCAGTCGGCCTGCTGTAGGCAGCCGACTGGCCCTGAGAACTCCACGACCAGCATAAACTCCAGTCGACCAGATCATCAGCAGTCGGCCACCTCATAGATGCAGTCGTGGACCAGTTCAGCAGTCGGCCAGCACATGGGCTGCCTCCCAAGCCACAGAAAAAATAGGAAAAATAAGGGAAAAAGCGAAGACTGGGGAAAAATGATAAAACACCTCATACGGGCGGGCACACCCACAACAAAGGCCCTGGTGTATAAAACTGGACAGGAGATGACTTCTAACTCCCCCTCTCAGCTCCTGGCTGTGAAACCAACAACAGGGAGCTAGGGTGCCGCCTGAGCAAATCCTGAGAGAGCGACTTCGTGAAGAGGTCCACCGTACTGTCCTCCGTCGAACAGAACTCTAGCAAGATGTCATCAGCATCGATCTGTTCATGAACAAAGTGCCTCTGGATGACCATGGGTTCCTCCAGTGGAAGCCCAAACCTGCAATGCAACCTCTGCATCCTCACCACCTCACAAACAGCATCACAAACAGCCCGGTACTCTGCCTCTGTTCTCGACAAGGCAAAAGATGACTGTCTCCAACCACTGCTCCAAAAACCTGCTCCTGGGCCTGAAGTAGATCTCCTCGTGTCCTGATCTCCTCCCCAAACTGAGTCACTCCAACCGTGGAGTCGGACTCCATCCAACAATCCCCCTCCTGTGTACAAGAGTCCCTAATCCTTAGCATGCCGCAAAAACCACAGGAAACACAATCCTGCCTCCCAAAGAGACATCTGCAACCATGAGCTCAACTGCCTCATCAGGAAGCTCCCGTCCAATTTGATGTCCATCAACCAGATCAATGAACCATACAGCTTCTGAGTCAAAAAGGCATCACACTGTTCACAAGGATCAACACCTGTTACGGTGCAAAAACAAGTCCTGGAAACCTGATGAAACCTGTCAACCACCCCCTCTGAGTCCGAAACCACAAAGCCTGGAGAAACCACCTCCTTCTGCAAGTAATCACCTACCACCTGCCTGGCTTTCCGAAAGGTCCCCGTGGAAAGAACATCCTCATCAACCGGAGGTTCTTTGTCCCGAACACGACGAGACATCAGAGCATAAGTAACCAGTTCAGTTTCCTCTGACTCACGAACACAAGAACCACCAACATCAGTACTAGAAAGTTCCTGCCAACTGCTGCCATCTACCGGTAAGCTATCCTCCATCTGGTCCCGGAAAGCTTGTACCTGCAACGTATCCACACTTGAGTGGCCATTACCAGACTGCCACTCATCACAACCCTGAGGACCTAGGAGAGAGAGTGCTGAAAGCCTGTAAACTCCATTCGCCACTCCGCCTTCCCAAACCACTTGGCCTGTTGCTTTGTCCCGGAGAGCAACAAAATGCTCATCAAACTCCGCCCGTACGCCAGTCTTGCAAACCTGATGCACTGACAACAGATGAAAACCAAGTGCCGGAACATACAACACCTGGGAGGAATGCTTCCCCCCTTTGCCATTGGGAACTATCTCCATCCTGCTCTCACTGCGAACTGGGATAGTGGATGTATCACCAGTAAGAATATGACCAGAAAGCCTGCAGAGATCCTGTAAACCGGAACGAGGAGGAGTCATGTGCCTGGAAGCACCACTATCTAGAATCCACTCCCGAGTATCCGTTGCGGAAAGTCCTCCAATCTCCTCCCTGCCTGAAGAAAATGAAACATCGGTGTCCATCACCTCCAGGTGCACAAAAGCCGGAGTCTTCATGATTGCTACTGAGGAGTCTTCACCCTTCTCGGTCTTCCGCTTGGGACACTGCCTCCAATAGTGGCCTTTCTCACCACAATCATTACAGGTCCTCTCTGCCTTCAGTTTCTCGCGGTCAGTGACGGACTTTGTTACGACCCTGTGTTTTCCTCTGGACAGTATGCAGGTGTGCACGGGGACATGGTGGACAGTGTGAATGGCATCAGGTTGGAGTGAAAAAGGGAGCCCATGTGTGGACAACCCCATGTGTGAAAGGGGGCAAAGAGACATTAATTAAAAAGGTTTTATAACCTTTGGTGGCCAAAAATTAATGTTTTAAAGGTTTCAAAACCTTGGGAGGCGCCTAGGGCAATTTTTAGAGATTACTCCACTTTTGGAGGCCTATCTCTCTCTTTTCTCCCTCTCTCTAGCTTTTTGGAAAAAGGGGGTGCAACTTCTCATGCGTGGAGGAGAGGAGAAGTGGACTGCATGTTGGCTGCGCACAGGAGAATTCATGCTGATCTGTACGACTGTACGGACAGCTGTACGGACAGGACAGAATCAGGCGCTGGACAGTTCTGCTGCAGGCGGCGCTGGACAGATCTGGCTGCGCAGGTACAGGGTGTACAGGCAGCGCTGGACAGAGCAGCGCATGTTTTTCTCTACGCGCAAGGGACTGGAGTGCAGGTACAAGTCGGCTACATGGAGGAGAAGACAGTCGGGCAGGGACTGAACAGAGCGTGGGTCTCTCCCCCTTCCTGGTGAAAAGATGCGCAGGCAGTTACAGGGCTGCCGGAGGTGGATAGAGCTGGCGCAGAGACTGTTGGCATGGACTCCACGTGGATCGATTGCAGAGGTGCACATGGTGCTGATCCTCCTTGCAACAGGACTTTTTTGGGACAGTTTATGGGCTGTTTTTGTTTGGCTGCAAATTCAGCAATGTACTTGGGTTTTTGGCTACAAGTACAGATCTTTTGGTTATGTTTCTTGGCATGGGAGAGATGCAAGCTCGCATGGCTGCGTGCTCATGGAGCAGATTGTTTTCTTCCTGCTAGAAAGGAACAGTGGGACCTATAGTTATGGGCATCTCTATGTTGCCAGATGTTTCATGAGGGAACAGGTAACTAGATGTATGGAAACAGGACAGAAGTTTCAAAGGGAAACAGGCCTAAGGATTTCATGTGGAAAGAGGTCGTAGGTTTTCTCGAAGAGACGAGTTTTTGGGTTTCTCCAGGAGATAGGTCACACGCAGGCATAGGTACAGGAATGGACACATGCTTGGTACAGCCTTGCTACTGATTGGGCAGGGGACATGTCACCAGCCAGGACATTTCCCAGTATAAAAGAGGTCTAGTGGACTCTAGGATGTTTGAATATTTGGAAAGTACAAGCTTTGGGAATGGGGGATTATCCTAGAATACAAAGGACCACACTCCTAAAATTTAGGAGAGTTGCTATTTTTGGCCCGACTCCGATGGAAATTCTGTTCGCGTCATTACATCTGGAATTGAGCAGATACCAAGAGTTGGCAAAGTGACTATGACAGAATGTCTACCAATTGGGATATTTTTAGAGGTAAAGATTATGGAAGGAGATTGGGACATGTGGCAAGAAAGTGGACCAAAGTGAGACAAGTGGCCTGACACTTGTTAGAAAAAGGATCAAAGTGAGACAAGTGGCCTCACACTTGTCACTTCAGCTATTGTGTGGCTCTCCACTTGTCATCGTAGCCTTCTCTTGCCATTTTAGCTCATGGGAGGCCCAAATCTATAAATTGGAGCCCTCTCTCTTCATTAAAGCAGGCTCTCTTGCTGCACACTAGCCTCTACCACCGTTGAAGGCTTCTCTAATGATGGCTACTCTCTTTCTCTCTCACTTGAAGGCTGCCCATGAAGAATACCGGCTGTATGGGACTGTTTTGGAGGCTTCCATCGCGAAGAAATACTAAAGGCAAGGGTATTCAATCATTTATTATGATTTCTAGCCATTGTATGTGTTGTACTAGCATTTGTACTTGCTGTACCTGCTGTACCAGCCACCGTACCGGCTGTACCAGCCATTGTACTTGCTGTACCAGCCACTGTACTTGCTGTACCAGCTTCTGTACTTGCCGTACCGGCTGTACCAACCACTGTACCTACTGTACCAGCCATTGTACCTACTGTACCGGCTGAATGGAGAGTTGTACTTGCTGTACTAGCTCTATTGCATGAAGACCCGTGGTTTTTGGGGAAGAATCAGTACCCACACGGAGGTATATGGATTATATTGTTGGCTCGGCATTTCTACAGCCTATGTTCCGGCTCAGTTGCCTTGTGTTGGGCTGTGTTATGGCATTTGTATATGGATAATCCGGCATCTCCCGTGGGGAGAGTAAGGCCCTCAAAGCTTGTACATGATATTATTCTCCTTGGGTAATAAAATACTCCAAGGGGGGGGTCGGCCCATTCCGGCCTCTATGCGGTGTCACACGTGCAAGCTCCATTTTCAGCATTTGTGGATGTTTTGTCCAGCTTTATGTTTTATGCAAAGTGATGATGGATATGTGTTAAGGCTGTGGCCATGTTTAAATGTTTTAATATGCATTGATGGTATCAACAAGTGTGTCAAAGGCCCTAGTCCCCCGGGCACTCCCGTGCGCGAGTTACATTGGTATCAGAGCATAGGCTTTCTTGGAAGCGGAGGCTTCCTTCTATCAATAAGGAAGAGAAAAGATCTCGAGTGGGGACCACACTTACCATCATTGCTATTAAGCATGGCCAGCCACTTCAGAGCCCATGAAGCAATAGACAGATTGGTCTAAGGATTTATGAATTCACAAAATTTATCTTGGAAGTATGGAGTTGGCTTTATGTGCACACGTTTAGCACTCTTTCCATATGGATATTGTGGATTATATTATCAAGCTTACAGGCAAGCTATATGGAGATATATCTCAAGATATCTTAAGGATATGGTGACGAGATATTTCTTTTGGCTTCATGACCAACCTGCAAAGAACAGCTAAGTATACTTTGAGTTTGCAAAGTTGGTGCTTTTGCTATTTACTATGAAGTGTTTTTGATGTTCACTAACCCTTGTATAGCTATGCAAGGAGAAAGGTGTTGTTGTTTGCCTTGAGATGGTTTCAGGGAAACATTGTTTATGGCTCCCTTTAATGGGATGAATTCTTTTCATGGCTCCCTTTATTGGGATGGAATATATCTATGGAGATTTCTTTCTTGGACGAGATTTATATAGATTTTGGGCTTAACAGGCAATTTCTATGGACGAATCTGTTCGAGTTTATAGAGAAGAAATCTTTGGTTATCTCATGGATATGATGCTTTTATGGATTAAGTTCACCTCTACTCCAAGGTGTGTGGTTAGCACGGAGTATGTGGTAAGAGTTATGGTATACAAGGATTATGGTATACAGGTGTATGGATTCCTGGACTTCTTTTCTAGGAATTTGGATCCATCCTCAGGTTTATGGATTATGTTTATGGCTCCCTTTTACTGGGATGGATTATTCTTTTTGGCTCCCTTTATTTGGGATGCATTGGACTTATGGAACTCATGGTTCACTTACCTTGTGTAGTGTTCTCTTGTCCTACGTGCTCTCTTGAAGATTGTTTCTACCATGTGAGGGTGGAACAATAGAGAGCAGATGAAAGGGAACCATGGGCACTTCAAAGGGTACTGACAAGCACAACATACCTTGTGTAGTGTTCTCTTGTCCTACGTGCTCTCTTGAAGATTGTTTCTACCATGTGTGGGTGGAACAATAGAGAGCAGATGGAAGGGAACATGGGCACTTGAGAGGGTAGTGTGAGTTGGTGGCCGAAATGCCTATAAACTATGTGTAGCAGAAATGCGTATGGAACACCAGGTTATCTATGCCTGCGAGTGATTGTTTTTAGGACTCCTTGTTTAGCCGCCCTGTGTAGTATTTCTCTTGTCCTAAGTGCTCTTCAAGATGTTGCTACCTTGCTTGGTAGAACATAGAGCCAATGGTAGAGAATATGGGCACTGAAGTCGGGCCCGGCGTCAAGGCAGCTCCTTGGTGATCTACATGGATTATGATATCTGGACTTATGGGACTGTTTTGTCTCGCCCATTTACTTGGGACATGGATTATGATATCTAGATTTATGGGACTGTTTTGTCTCGCCCATTTATCTTGGGACATGATTATGATATCTAGACTTATGGGACTGTTTTGTCTCGCCCATTTACTTGGGACATGGATTATGATATCTGGACTTATGGGACTGATTTGACGTGCCCATTTATCTTGGGACATGATTATGATATGTGGACTTATGGGACTGTTTTTGTCTCGCCCATTTATTTTGGGACATGATTTTGATATTGGTATTATGGAGACTTATTTAGTCTCGCCCATTTCTTTGGGACATGGATTCTTCAGTTATATTGGATTTTTGAGACTGTCTCGTCTCGCCCAATCGATGGGACATGATTATATCTTGAATATATGGCTTGAAGCTTAAAGTTGCGGACAACTTTTAAGAAGTTGGGGAGGATGTCACCAGCCAGGACATTTCCCAGTATAAAAGGGGTCTGGTGGACTCCAGGATGTTTGAATATTTGGAAAGTACAAGCTTTGGGAATGGGGGATTATCCTAGAATACAAAGGATCACACTCCTAAAATTTAGGAGAGTTGCTATTTTTGGCCCGACTCCGATGGAAATTCTGTTCGCGTCATTACATCTGGAATTTGATGGGGAGAAAACTGAATTAGGGTTAGAGTTCATTCATGGGAGACATACACAGAGAAGCACAAGGGAGAGAGAGAGAGAGAGTTGTGGGGATAAGTCAACTCATGAAAAGCATGAGTGTGTGACTCCCCTATCACACATGTATATTGCACTAGTACACATAGTGCACTTAGTACATTAAAAGTACTAAGTGTACTATGTACTATAACTTATGGGCTTGTACACACTATAAGGGTGGGCATAACGCCTTTACCCCAACAACCTCCCACTTAGAGGCAAAGTGCCCTTAAGTAAAGGAAAAGAAAAAATCAGCATGTACATGATAATATACAAGGCCATATCAAGGCTGAAAATGGCCTCATCCAATGCCCATCAAGTGTCTGCAATGAGCAAACCGCTCCGTAGGCAAACTCTTCGTCAACAGATCAGCCGGGTTGTCATCCGTATGAATCTTAACAAGCTGAATTTGCTTGTTCTCTATCACCTCTCTGATGAAGTGATACTTCACATCCACATGCTTCGTCTTTGCATGAAAGACAGGGTTCTTTGCCAATTGGATGGCACTCTGACTGTCACAATGCAACAATGGAATATCCCCTGTATAACCCAAATCAACCACTAACCGAGATAGCCATAATGCCTCCTTGCAAGCCTCTGTGGCTGCAATATACTCGGCCTCTGTAGTAGATAAGGCTGTGCACTTCTGCATCCTGGATATCCATGACACAGCACCTCCTGTGAATGTAAATACATAACCGGTAGTAGACTTCCGGTTATCTGGATGACCGGCATAATCCGAATCCGTGTAACCATGCACTAATGCATCCTGTTTGCCAAAGCAAATGCACAAATCCTGTGTGCCCTTCAGGTATCTCATGACACCTTTCACTGCTTCCCAATGCTTCTTGCCAGGGTTGGCCATGTATCTAGAAACCACTCCCACTGCAAATGCAATGTCCGGCCTAGTAGCAACCATGGCATACATGAGACTGCCACAAGCTGAAGCATACGGAATCTTGGCCATATCAGCCCTATCTCTATCTGACTGTGGGCTGTCCATAGCACTGAGTTTCACATATGGAGGCAAAGGAGTACTAGCTTTCTTCCCCCCGTCCATATTGAACCTCTGCAAGACTTTGCCAATGTATTCCTTCTGAGACAAATACAACACATGCTGATTTCTGTCCCGAAGTATCCGCATACCCAAAATGTGATTTGCATCACCCAAATCCTTCATATCAAAGGTTTGATGCAGCCTCTGCTTCAATGCATCCATCTCCTTACGAGATTTCCCGGCAATCAACATATCATCAACATACAAAATGAGAATCAATAGACTGCCATCCAAAGCTTTCTTGGTGTACAAGCAGTGATCTATGTCACTTCTCTTGAATTTCTGTGATTTCATGAATGTATCAAATTTATGATACCATTCTCTTGGTGCCTGTTTGAGCCCATAAAGACTCTTTTTCAGCTTGCATACAAGCTTCTCCTTTCCACTTACTGCATAACCCTCTGGCTGCTGCATATATATCTCCTCATGGAGATCACCGTGAAGAAAAGCAGTCTTCACATCCATCTGAATCAAGTCCAGATCATCATGCGCAACCAAAGCCAACACAGCTCTAAGTGTGGTCATTTTGACCACTGGAGAGAAGATCTCATCAAAGTCCACACCATATTCCTGCTTAAAGCCCTTAGCCACTAACCTGGCTTTGTATCTTGGCTTTGCATCTGATGCAACTTTGAGCCTGTATACCCACTTGCATGGCAAAACCTTCTTGCCTGCAGGCAAAGGCACCAACTTCCAAGTTCCATTTTTATGCAGAGAATCCATCTCTGACTTCATGGCACGCTCCCATAGAGCCTTGTCTGCCCTCTGTAAAGCCTCTTTGTAACATGAGGGCTCCCCACAGTCAGTGAGCATCAAGTAGTCAACCCCTGGAACAAACCTGTCAGGGGCTCTGGAGGGTCTAGTGGACCTCCGTACCCAATGACCATCATTTGCAGGTTGCTGTCCAGCCTGCATATCACCCATTGGTGGCTCCTGTTCCATGCCATAAGGCTGAAAAATCATGCCCGGTATCTCCTCTAACTGTGGTATATCCATAGGGATATCTTCTGCCATCTCTGGCTGTCCATTTGGACCATTTTCAGCACCATTTAAGGGCTGGTTTTCCTGCTGTAATGGCTGATTTACAGCCTTTTGTTGTTGTCCATGATGTCCATCATCATCAAAGATGACTCTGCCAGGCTCCTGTTGCCTTGCAGGCTCCTTATACATGCATGTTTCATCAAAAATGACATCATTGCTGCGTATGATCTTTCTATTCATGGGATCCCAAAGTCTATACCCCATTTCACCTCGGTCACCATATCCTAGGAATATGCATTTATGAGACTTAGGATCAAGTTTGGTGCGCATTTCCCTGCGTATGTGCACGTACGCAACGCAACCAAACACTCTCAAGTGCTTGTATGACGGAGGCTTCCCTGTCCATACTTCTTCTGGCACTTTCCCACCAAGCCTCGTGTTAGGTGACCTGTTTATAAGGTGAACGGCTGTCATAACAGCTTCAGCCCAAAAACCATGAGGTAATGCAGCATGTGACAACATAGAACGGACCTTCTCCTGTATGGTCCTGTTCATCCTCTCTGCTGTCCCGTTTTGTGGAGGATCATAAGGAGTAGAGAGCTCCCTCTTGATGCCTTTAGCATCACAAAAGTCCTGAAACTGTTTGGACGTATACTCTCCACCATTGTCAGAACGCAAAGCTTTCAGTGTTTTACCAGTTTGATTCTCAACATGAGCAACAAACTTCTGGAACACTGAGAATGTATCACTCTTCAAACGAAGAGGATAGACCCACACCTTGCGTGTGGCATCATCAATAAAAGACACAAAGTATTTTGCCCCTCCCAAAGAAAGCTGAGGCATCTCACATACATCTGTATGCACAAGCTCTAACTGAGCATCTTTCTGTCCAAGAGCTTTCTTGTGGGGGCACTGTAGTTGCCTACCATATATACAATGCTCACAAAACTGAAAACTTGAAAACTTTAGAGAAGGCAAGTAACCCAAACGAGACAATTGCTCCATTCCTTTGACACTCATGTGTCCCAACCGGCTATGCCACATAGAAATTTCCGGCAGCTCGGTTGCATTTACATTAGCATGGTGACAAACACCTGCATGCATAAAGTAAAGAGTGTCCACCTTAGAGCCTCTGGCAACAACCAGTGAGCCCTTACTAATTTTCCACTTTCCACTACCAAATGTGGTAACATAATCAGCATCATCAAGCTGTCCAGTAGAAAGCAGATTCTTCTTGATCTCAGGCACATGCCTGACATCATGGAGCATAAGCTGTGAGCCATCTGAAAATACAAGCCTCACATCACCTCTGCCAAGAATCTTGCATGCATGGTTATCACCCAAATAAACCACTCCTTCATTGCCAGCAGTATACCTGACAAACAAGTCTCTGCAACCTGTGACATGAAAGGAGGCACCTGAATCAATGATCCATGAGTGCATACCATGACCACCTATAAGAAGTGAATGGGCATCAAGTGAAGAAGTAAATAGGACCTCATCCTCACTGCCACCTGCATGTGACACATTGATTTCTTCGATCTTGACTCCACTTTTGCCCTTTGGCTTTACATCTTTGGCTTCATCCTTCTCTTTGTCTTTGCCTTTTCCCTTTTCCTTTTGATCATTTTTCCATTTGTAGCATTGCTTTTTGATGTGTCCCTTCTTGCCACAATAATGGCATTCCAAATCCTTTTTGGAGCGAGACTTGCTCCTTCCCCTTTCTTGGCTTTTTTCCCTTTGTTGGGATCTCCTACGTGCATTCATTGCATTGGACTTTCCAACAGAGTTGTTTTTCCTGTTCATCTCTTCTTGAAGAAGAGCACCCTCAACATCTGCATATGACAGCATAGCATTCGAATTGCTAGTGGCTGTCCTGAATGTGTCCCAACTCTCTGGCAAAGTGCATAACAAAAAAGTGGCTTTGAACTCATCGTCCATTGCCAACTTTTGATTTATAACTTGGCTGACAATACCATTAAATTCATTGAGATGGGCTGTCATAGATGCCCCTTCCTTCATCTGAAGGCCTATGAGTTTCTTCAACCAATACACTTTGCTTGAGGCACTTTGTTGGGCATACAAGTCCTGCAATCTCTGCCACATTCCCCAAGCTGTCTTCTCTTCACGAATGCTGAAAAGTAATGAGTCTGACACAGACAACATGATAGTAGATCTTGCCAGCTCATCCATATCCTCCCACTCTTCGGCAGTAAGAGAAGCGGGCATCACACCCCTTTCTTTGATAGGCTTGTGCTGCTTTTTCTGGAGCAACACATTGTAGCACTGGGTTTGCCAAATATCATAGTTATGCGAGCCTTCAAGCTTCTTGATGTGAAGCAATGAAGAGCTCTCACCTGTGGTTGCCATAGCAATATGCAACCTTTAATGCCTGACTCCCTGCAAATGTGCAAACACTGCACCCAAGATGTGCAAACACTGCACCCAAAGCACACAAAGTGCTCACAAATGTTCTCCCAAGCTTTATCTCCCACTGCGGAAGCAAGAATGCAACTTTTCTCCCAATTTTTGTGATGAAAACACCAAAATCTGGTTGCTGCAGATTTTGGACAGCACCTTGAATGTGCTCTTTTGCCCTTCCAAAGTACTGTACAGCAGTACTAAGCGCTCACCAATGATGTACCAAACCTGTACCGGCAATTTCAGCAGCTGAAATTGAACCTTTTGGTCACTCAAAATAGTGTACAGCCATGCCAAAACATGCACAAAGCTGTGCCAAATCTGTACCAGCAGGTACAATAGCAATAAATGCTCTCCTGGCTGTCCAAATGAGTGAAAATCAGACTTTTACAGTACTGTACACTGCATAAAACAGTCCCGAACAGAAATTGGGCAAAAGCCCCTTGACTGCAAGCTGATTTTTGAGGATTCAAGGCATAAATGTCTTGCCTGCTGCTTTGCCAAGCTCAACAAGCATACAAACTTGAAAAGCCCCTTGATTTGAGATCAATTTCTGATCATACATGGTACATTGACGCACATGAAGGCATCCAGAGTGTTCACGATGCTTCCCCCTGGCCACATATACATCAAATACATGAAAGCCCCTTGATTTACAGGCACATTGAGTGCTTGTAAAGCATCAGCACATTATCCACAGCATCAAATACGATTGCCTGCATGCAAATCAACCAAATCGGCACAAAAGCCCCTTGATTTGCACTGCAATTTGCTGCAATTTTGCCCAAATGTGCGATTTTTCACATCATACAGCATGTATGAGTGCTTAATTGCACAATTACATCAAAAGCCCCAAATTTCGACATCCAATTTCCTGCAAATTGATCCTGATTGTGACCAATTTCCTGCAAATTGATCCTGATTTGACCAATTTCCTGCAAATTTATCCTGATTGTGACCAATGTCACCCAATTTTGCCAATTTTGCTCAAAAATTGAGCAATTGGGCACCTGTACCTGCTCAATTGCTTGAATTGATAAGAAATTCGCAAAAAATTAGAGGCAAATACCTATGAAATTCTGAATTTCTCTGAGATTTGCAGATTGATTTCTGTTGCAGAAGGGGGGCGTGGTATTTGGACTGCCTGCAATACGGATTCTGCTGCTGCTGCTGCTGTGCTGTACGGCGGCGCCTGGCTGTTGCTGCACGTTGCTTTGCAGGCGCTGGCTGCGCCTAGTGCTGCTGCTGCTCTGCTGCTGTGGGCGCTGTTGCTCTGGCTGTGCTGGCTGCATGGCAGCCCAGTTGGGCAGCAGCCAGGGTAACGCTGGCTGCCTGGGCAGCACTACAGGCTCGTTAGCGCTGCAGTTTGGGCAGCGATCAGCATTGAATGGGGTAGCCAGCCGAATCGCCTAGCGCCTACGTTCACACGTGCGTGCTACGTTTTTTAACGCCTCAACGCCTGCTGTGCGCTGGAACTCCACGCTCACACATGAAAGCCTTCGTCTAGCTGATTACGCCCGTTTGCTTCTTCGCTCGCTTCAGTGGTTAACACGCCTTTCGTCTAAGTGGCCAGCGCTAATGATTCAACGCCCGCCACCTTCGACTTCTTCTCCACCTGCGCCTGCCCTTCTACGTGCCTCAATAGCTGGGCAGCGCTGGTACACGCACCACAGCGAGCTCTCTCCTCCGTTCTCTTGCAAGCTTCTGGCTACCTGCTGCGACTCTTCTTGCTGCGCCTGACTCCTTGCTACCATCAAGGAAAAGAGGAAGGGAGGGATCACTAAGGGCTCTGATACCAGTTGATGGGGAGAAAACAGCAATTAGGGTTAGAGTTCATTCATGGGAGACATACACAGAGAAGCACAAGGGAGAGAGAGTTGTGGGGATAAGTCAACTCATGAAAAGCATGAGTGTGTGACTCCCCTATCACACAAGAGAGAGAGAGAGAGTTGTGGGGATAAGTCAACTCATGAAAAGCATGAGTGTGTGACTCCCCTATCACACATGTATATTGCACTAGTACACATAGTGCACTTAGTACATTAAAAGTACTAAGTGTACTATGTACTATAACTTATGGGCTTGTACACACTATAAGGGTGGGCATAACGCCTTTACCCCAACAGAATTGAGCAGATACCAAGAGTTGGCAAAGTGACTATGACAGAATGTCTACCAATTGGGATATTTTTAGAGGTAAAGATTATGGAAGGAGATTGGGACATGTGGCAAGAAAGTGGACCAAAGTGAGACAAGTGGCCTGACACTTGTTAGAAAAAGGATCAAAGTGAGACAAGTGGCCTCACACTTGTCACTTCAGCTATTGTGTGGCTCTCCACTTGTCATCGTAGCCTTCTCTTGCCATTTTAGCTCATGGGAGGCCCAAATCTATAAATTGGAGCCCTCTCTCTTCATTAAAGGAGGCTCTCTTGCTGCACACTAGCCTCTACCACCGTTGAAGGCTTCTCTAATGATGGCTACTCTCTTTCTCTCTCACTTGAAGGCTGCCCATGAAGAATACCGGCTGTATGGGACTGTTTTGGAGGCTTCCATCGCGAAGAAATACTAAAGGCAAGGGTATTCAATCATTTATTATGATTTCTAGCCATTGTATGTGTTGTACCAGCATTTGTACTTGCTGTACCTACTGTACCAGCCACCGTACCGGCTGTACCAGCCATTGTACTTGCTGTACCAGCCACTGTACTTGCTGTACCAGCTTCTGTACTTGCCGTACCGGCTGTACCAACCACTGTACCTACTGTACCAGCCATTGTACCTACTGTACCGGCTGAATGGAGAGTTGTACTTGCTGTACTAGCTCTATTGCATGAAGACCCGTGGTTTTTGGGGAAGAATCAGTACCCACACGGAGGTATATGGATTATATTGTTGGCTCGGCATTTCTACAGCCTATGTTCCGGCTCAGTTGCCTTGTGTTGGGCTGTGTTATGGCATTTGTATATGGATAATCCGGCATCTCCCGTGGGGAGAGTAAGGCCCTCAAAGCTTGTACATGATATTATTCTCCTTGGGTAATAAAATACTCCAAGGGGGGGGGTCGGCCCATTCCGGCCTCTATGCGGTGTCACACGTGCAAGCTCCATTTTCAGCATTTGTGGATGTTTTGTCCAGCGTTATGTTTTATGCAAAGTGATGATGGATATGTGTTAAGGCTGTGGCCATGTTTAAATGTTTTAATATGCATTGATGGTATCAACAAGTGTGTCAAAGGCCCTAGTCCCCCGGGCACTCCCGTGCGCGAGTTACAGGACAGGGAATCCATGACAGAGATGGATAGTACCCTTGGAAAGTAGAGAGGGTTGGTATAGGAGTGTCGACTGTATGGTATGCTATGCTGTGATACGAGTTCTCTTTTGAGAGACAGTTTGGGAGTCTGTGTTGTGATGCAGAAGCACTGGATGTGTCAGGGTGTGATGCTGTTCATAGTGTGAGAGGCTATGGATGGTTGTGGCAGCCCTGATCATGGGAGAAAGCTTCTGTATGCAGACTCAATGTTTGAGAGTCTTTTGAGGTGAACAATGGCTGGACTTGTCTGTGGATGCCAAGTGGACAAGAAGCCATGATGCAGTTCTTTACAGGCTTCAGGGGTTCTACTGAGACGGCTGAGTTCCCAGCCTTATATTGTAATCAAAGCTCTTATAATCAATTAAAGAAATACCGCAAGGGGCGCCACTGCGATTTGGGGCCAATCGGTGTCCGTGTACTGTTTGCAGGAGCACTCTAGCTCCCCCTGTTTGTTTTCCTTTTCTAGGTCCTCAATGGCGTTGAAGTGTTTTATTTATGTGCAAATGTTTGTTTCACCGCCCGTCAGGCCGGTTTCAAGGTTCCGTTGTCGGGACACATCGTCGACTTTCTCAAGGAGGCGAGCCCGTGGTTGTCACATCAAAACCTTCAACATGAGGAAAGTGAAAAGGAAGTGCAGAACACAGTACAGGATTTTGTGTCTTTGCCTATATATGAGGTGAAGAGCAAGAGCTGAAGATGAAGCTCAGGAGAAAAGACACCAAGGACAAGAAGTAGTTGGCCAGGAACAAGAAGCAGTTGAAGTGTTATGGTGCAGGAGATGCGTTGAAGGCTATGGCTTTCGACAGTTTGTCACCAGTGGTATCTTCATAGAGGCTTCATGGGTTCGGAAGACAGTTTCCTTCTATGTTCAGCAGTGGTGATCTACTATGCTTCATCGAGGACTTGTGCTTATCACTTGGGTGGAGTGCAAGCAGGTTTTGGGTGCCTGAGGATGTATCAGATGAGGCTCAGATGGAAGTAGAGGAACTTGACGAGGTTCTTATTCCTGAGCATATACTGGCACATAAGGAAAGAAAGGTACAGGGTAAGGTTTCCCGTCGCTATCCTGTGAAGTTCAAGAGCTGTTCACTGATGGATGCGAAGTGGATGGAGGAGGTTCACTAATGGATGCGAAGTGGATGGAGGAGGGTGACTTAGCAGATTCACCTCGGGATTTGCAGCTTTATCTTGATGCCTTTGAGTTGGAGTCGACTCTTGTTACGGCTCATTCAGGTTCAGCAGAGCATAGGTCTGGAGCATTGCCTGATGCTCAAGAGGGGGGTAGCACCTTCGCTCCCTTGTTGTTACAGACAGGCTTAGTTGTCATCTAGGAGTCGCTTGGTGACATCTTTGTATTCACCCGAAGGTACTGAGGCTGACAGTACATCTACTTATGGGACTTCTATGATCTTGTGTTCTAGACACATGAGATGGTAAAGTTGGGTATGGTTCACAGTCGGCCGCACCTTGAACTATAACTGCAACTACGGATAACTCTATGGAAGACATAAGTCTTGCGAGCAGTCCTAGAGTTGGTTTGGTTCATGGCTATATGGATCGAACTCTATTTGTGCATGTATGCATACACTTTTTGAGGTAGAGGTATTTTTGTATTCTGGTGCCATTGGATCCTGGTACCATTGAGAATACATTGGGAAATACTCTGCATTGTGTCATGTGTTGCATGTATGTTGGTATGATACATCACAAGTGCTTTATTATGTTCATGGATGCACCATTGGGTGTAACTCCTACGGGATGGCCATGAGACATATGTGGGAAAGCACTTAGTGGATGTAGTGTTTGGATGCATTGAGTGCTTTCGTATGCTCATGTTTTACCTTCAGTCCTGGGTCCTGCGGGATGCCCATGGACGTAAGGCTTGCGAGCAGCCCTTAGACTGTTACTTTGGAGTAGGTAGAGCATCTTGAGGAGCATATTGTTTGCGAATGCATATGTGTGTCATGCATATGTGTGCCATATGTAGAATGATACATAGTTTTGTTTCTGGCTAACACAGTTAACGTGTTTCCATTTGGTTTTAGACTTTTGCTGTAGGTTCTGAAGGAACAAGCAAGAGGTGTTTGTCACTTTGGTGTGACAATGTGGCTTATTGTGCAGGATGATTGTATTATCACCCAGATGCATGGGAGGGCCATTGTTTTTGCCATATGGGGTGTCTTTGCTCATAAGATGTTTTACTGTGCCATTGAGTGCAATCGAGGACGCTTGCCATTTTTCAAGAGGGGGGTATGTTACGACCCTGTGTTTTCCTCTGGACAGTATGCAGGTGTGCACGGGGACATGGTGGACAGTGTGAATGGCATCAGGTTGGAGTGAAAAAGGGAGCCCATGTGTGGACAACCCCATGTGTGAAAGGGGACAAAGAGACATTAATTAAAAAGGTTTTATAACCTTTGGTGGCCAAAAATTAATGTTTTAAAGGTTTCAAAACCTTGGGAGGCCCCTGGGGCAATTTTTAGAGATTACTCCACTTTTGGAGGCCTATCTCTCTCTTTTCTCCCTCTCTCTAGCTTTTTGGAAAAAGGGGGTGCAACTTCTCATGCGTGGAGGAGAGGAGAAGTGGACTGCATGTTGGCTGCGCACAGGAGAATTCATGCTGATCTGTTCGACTGTACGGACAGCTGTACGGACAGGACAGAATCAGGCGCTGGACAGTTCTGCTGCAGGCGGCGCTGGACAGATCTGGCTGCGCAGGTACAGGTGTGTATAGGCAGCGCTGGACAGAGCAGCGCATGTTTTTCTCTACGCACAAGGGGCTGGACTGCAGGTACAAGTCGACTACATGGAGGAGAAGACAGTCGGTCAGAGACTGAACAGAGCGTGGGTCTCTCCCCCTTCCTGGTGAAAAGATGCGCAGGCAGTTACAGGGCTGCCGGAGGCGGATAGAGCTGGCGCAGAGACTGTTGGCATGGACTCCACGTGGATGGATTGCAAAGGTGCACATGGTGCTGATCCTCCTTGCAACAGGACTTTTTTGGGACAGTTTATGGGCTGTTTTTGTTTGGCTGCAAATTCAGCAATGTACTTGGGTTTCTGGCTACAAGTACAGATCTTTTGGTTATGTTTCTTGGCATGGGAGAGATGCAAGCTCGCATGGCTGCGTGCTCATGGAGCAGATTGTTTTCTTCCTGCTAGAAAGGAACAGTGGGACCTACAGTTATGGGCATCTCTATGTTGCCAGATGTTTCATGAGGGAACAGGTAACTAGATGTATGGAAACAGGACAGAAGTTTCAAAGGGAAACAGGCCTAAGGATTTCATGTGGAAAGTGGTCGTAGGTTTTCTCGAAGAGACATGTTTTTGGGTTTCTCCAGGAGATGGGTCACATGAAGGCATAAGGTACAGGAATGGACACATGCTTGGTACAGCCTTGCTATTGATTGGGCAGGGGACAGGGAATCCATGACAGAGATGGATAGTACCCTTGGAAGGTAGAGAGGGTTGATATAGGAGTGTCGACTGTATGGTATGCTATGCTGTGATACGAGTTCTCTTTTGAGAGACAGTTTGGGAGTCTGTGTTGTGATGCAGAAGCACTGGATGTGTCAGGGTGTGATGCTGTTCATAGTGTGAGAGGCTATGGATGGTTGTGGCAGCCCTGATCATGGGAGAAAGCTTCTGTATGCAGACTCAATGTTTGAGAGTCTTTTGAGGTGAACAATGGACTTGTTTGTGGATGCCGAGTGGACAAGAAGCCATGATGCAGTTCTTTGCAGGCTTCAGGGGTTCTACTGAGACGGCTGAGTTCTCAGCCTTATATTGTAATCAAAGCTCTTATAATCAATTAAAGAAATACCGCAAGGGACGCCACTGCGATTTGGGGCCAATCGGTGTCCGTGTACTGTTTGCAGGAGCACTCTAGCTCCCCCTGTTTGTTTTCCTTTTCTAGGTCCTCAATGGCGTTGAAGTGTTTTATGTGCAAATGTTTGTTTCACCGCCCGTCAGGCCGGTTTCAGACTTCTTCTCAGAAGACTTCTCCGACGAAGCCTTCCCTTTGCCCGTGTTACAGCCTTTCGACCGTTGGCCAGTTAAGGCCTCTGAACCTCCACCCTGAGGAGGGTTCGTGAATCGTTCCTCCTGGTCCAGGACCGTGGGCACAAGCTCCTCCCACGTGAAGGTGCTGAGCCTGCCACACTGGTAATCAAAGACGAGTAAAATGCTGAGTACGAAGAGGGCAAGTGTGACAGCAACGTTATGGCCATGGCCTCTGATGATATCTCCTTCCGAGCCTGAAGAACCTCCTGCTGAAGAGCGTGCAGCTTGTTAATATGCTCCCGCATCGTCGCCGACTTTGCAGGGCTCATAACCCGCATTTGTACTTCCAAGGAAATCCTCTTCATGGGCGATACCCTGTTGTCAAGCGAGGCCAAATGCTGCCATATACCTCTGGCCAGCGTCATATGCTTTACATGATTGATTACCTGTGGTGTGCGATTGAGAAAGATAAACGAACGAACCCTGGCGTTGACACGATCCCACATGTGTGTCTGAGCCTCCCGGTCCCTTCGGATCGACGGTAACTCCCCTTCCTCTACTTCCGGCCGTGGAACACCAACAACGACGAAATCAGCGAGGTCGTAAGACTCCAGAACAGATTCCATCATAACCTTCCATATGCCGTAGTTGCTCCCGTCCAACTGACGGTCCACCGGGAACGTGGGGAGTGTCGGGATCTTCACATGTCTCTCAGCCATCTCAAACAGATCTGCCATTGCGGGGATGTACTCTGAAAAGGGTGGGTGGGTGGGAACAAAGAAGAACTAAAACCTGCAAGTGGCTGTCCAACAAATCAGCCCGCCGTCTTCTTGCTTCTCTTCCCGAACAGTCCAAAACAGTCCACCAATCAGCCACAAAACAGTCCCCCTCTTGCTCACACAAATCCCAAGAACTATCTAGAGCCTAGGGCTCTGATACCATGTCAGAATACGCAGCGGAGATGATGAACAGATCTGGGAACACGAGAGCAAAAAACGCATGCAGAAAGACAGCACAAGAGAGAGGGAGATGTAGGCGTGTAACTCTGCTCTGATATACACAAGAAGATCCCGAATAAGATACAATGAGTGGTATGGGGCTGGGGGGCTATTTATATGCCCCCATAGCAGCAGTCGGCCTGCTGTAGGCAGCCGACTGGCCCTGAGAACTCCACGACCAGCATCAACTCCAGTCGGCCAGATCATCAGCAGTCGGCCACCTCATAGATGCAGTCGTGGACCAGTTCAGCAGTCGGCCAGCACATGGGCTGCCTCCCAAGCCACAAAAAAAATAGGAAAAATAAGGGAAAAATGTGGAGAGTGGGGAAAAATGATAAAACACCTCATACGGGCGGGCACACCCACAACAAAGGCCCTGGTGTATAAAACTGGACAGGAGATGACTTCTAACAGGGTCTTCATGCAATAGAGCTGGAACAGCAAGTACAACTCTCCATTCAGCCGGTACAGTGGCTGGTACGGCCGGTACGGTGGCTGGTACAGCAAGTGCAAATCTTGGTACAGCATGTACAGTGACTAGTATAGCAAGTACAGTGGTTGGTACGACAAGTACAGAAGCTGGTACATTCGATACAATGGGTGGTACAACAAGTACAAGGATTGGTGCAGTCAGTACAATGGCTGGTACAGCAGGTACAAAGGCTGGTACAACAAGTACAATGGCTAGAAATCATAATAAACGATTAAATACCCTTGCCTTCAGTATTTCTTCGCGATGGAAGCCTCCAAAACAGTCCCCAACAGCCGATATTCTTCATGGGCAGCCTTCAAGAGAGAGAGAGAAAGAAAGTAGCCATCATTAGGGCAGCCTATAACGGTGGTAGAGGCTAGCGTGCAGCAAAAGAGCCTTTATTAATGAAGAGAGAGGGCTCCAATTTATAGATTTGGGCCTCCCATGAGCTAAAATGGCAAGAGCAGGCTACAATGACAAGTGGAGATAGCTGAAGTGACAAGTGTGAGGCCACTTGTCTCACTTTGATCCACTTTCTAACAAGTGTCAGGCCACTTGTCTCACTTTGGTCCACTTTCTTGCCACATGTCCCAATCTAAGAGATGGGTCCTTCCATAAACTTTATCTCTAAAAATATCCCAACTGGTAGACATTCTGTCAAAGGCACTTTAAACTGTTGAGCAGCTTCTGGCTTTGTTGTTCCACGATCAGAAGGGATGGTTTACAGGTTACGTAACGCCTTGTATGGTCTTAAGCAGGTTCCCAGGGCTTGGAATCAGAAGATTGATTCCTTCTTTGTTCAGACTGGTTTTCAGAGATCGATTGCAGATCCCAACCTGTATCTCTTTCGGGAACGCGGCATGGTTATGATTATCATTCTTTATGTGGATGACCTCATTCTCATCGGCGGTCATATGGAGCACATTGGCATGACGAAGGCTACCTTGTCAAAGGAGTTTGAGATGACCGACCTAGGCTTACTCCACTTCTTTTTGGATTGGAGATCTGGCAGACCCAAAGGGGGTTTTTTGTCTCTCAGCAGCGGTATGTTCATGAGTTGCTTGAGGCCTTTGGGATGGAGAACTGCAAGCCTATTACTTCGCCGATGGACCCAAATACAAAGTTAACTGTTAATGATCCTTGTGAGCCAGTTGATGCCCTGCAGTATCGGAAGTTGGTTGGTTCATTGATCTGGTTGCTAAACACCAGATTGGACTTGAGCTTCTCCGTGGGGCTGTTGAGCTCTTTTATGCAGACGCCATTGAAGTCTCATTGGGACGCAGGATTGCGGATCTTGCGGTATCTGCAACAGAGTATGAAGGATCTAGGACTCTTCTACACAAGAGGGGATGGAGTCAGACTCCAAGGTTGGAGTGACTCAAATTGGGGAGGAGATCTACTTCAGGTATACAATTTTACCCTCGGCTCAGGAGCAGTTTCTTGGAGCAGTAAGAGGCAGCCAACTATTGCCCTATCTTCGACAGAGGCAGAGTACCAGGCTGCTTGTGGTGCTCCTTGCGAGGTTGTGTGGCTGCGGAGGCTGCTAGGCGAGATTGGGTTTCCATAGAAGGAGCCCACAGTCATCCAGTGTGATAACCAGAGTTGCATAGCTATTGCTCGGAACCCGGTCTTCCATGCCCGCACCAAGCACATAGAGATACAGTATCACTTTGTACGTGAGAAGATCATGGCTGGTGACATCTTGCTACTTTATTGTTCGACGAAGGACAATGCGGCGGACCTCTTCACGAAGTCTGTAACTCAGGCTACGCTCAAGCGGCACTCCAGCTCCCTAGGGTTGATTTCACAGCCAGGAGCTGAGAGGGGGTGTTAGAAGTCATCTCTTGTCTTTATCAGACACCAGGGCCTCTGTTGTGGGTGTGCCCGCCCTTTGTAGGTGTTTTCTCATTTTTCCTCACTCCCCATATTTTTTCTCCATTTTTCCCAGTTTTCCATGGCTTGGGTGGCTGCCCTATGATGGCAGCATGTCCCAAGAGCTGGCCGACTGCATGGGTTCATCGCCATGAGCTGGCCGATTGTTCATTCAGGTCCACGACCTTTCACTGATGCTGGCCGACTTGATACAGCCGGCCGACTGATGCAGGTTGCTGGTGGTGGATAATGTCTCTGTTGGTTGTCCCTTCTACTGCTCACTTGGGGCCATATAAAATGGCCCCATAGCCCCCTTGCCATTGTATCTTGTTTACACTTCGGGATCTTGTGTATATAGAGCAGAGTTACACGCCTATCTCTCTCCTTCTCTTGTGCTATCTATTTTCTACACTCTACTTGCTCTTGTGGTCTCAGATTTGGTTATCATCTCCGCTGCGTATTTTGACATGAGCAGCCTACCATTCAGGCTGCAGGAGATCAGTGGATAATTCGGAATGGTTTACTATTCCGTAATGACAAAATTTGTGTACCACAGATCCCGGACATTACGTCCAAGATTCTTAAGGAGTGTCACGACGCCCCTTCTGCTAGACACCCTGGGGTACACAGGACATGAGCTTTAGTGAAACACACTTTTTATTGACCAAAGATGAAAGGGTATGTAGAAGATTACGTCCTCAAGTGTCAAGTTTGTCATGCAAATAAAGCTGAACGGTTTAGATAGGCTGGGCTATTGCATCCTTTGTAAATCCCAGGTAATAAATGGGAAAGTATTTCCATGGATTTTATTACCGAATTACCAAGAACACGTCAAGGCCATGATTCTATTTGGGTTGTGGTGGATCACTAGACAAAAATGGCTAGATTTTTACCGACACAGAAGACCATTACAGCTACGTAATTAGCATGGCAGTTTATCGAGCAATTGTTTAGACTGTACGGGTTACCACAGGGGACATAGTTAGTGATAGAGACTCTAAGTTTACAAGTGACTTTTGGAGACTTGTTTTTGAGAAGTTGAAAACAACTTTGAATTTGAGTTCCTCGAATCACCCTCAATCTGATGGCCAGACTGAAAGAGTTGATCAAATTTTGGAGGATATGCTTCGAGCATGTGTCTCCAAAAGACAGAGTTCATGGGAGGATTATTTTCCTGTGTTAGAATTTGCATATAATAGTACTAAGCATACGAGTACAGGTTTTAGTCCTTTTATACTTATGTATGGCTTTAAACCTAGATCACCTGTGTTAGAATTTGCATATAATAGTACTAAGCATACGAGTACAGGTTTTAGTCCTTTTATACTTATGTATGGCTTTCAACCTAGATCACCTGTTACAGTGGGATTTTCAGGACTTCAGCATGATGTAGCACGTAATTTTTTTACACGATATGCAAGAAATGTTACAAGTTGCAAAAGAATCTATTAGAAGTGCTCAAGATAGAGACAGATTTTATTCTAATAGACATCGTTCACCCAGAGAGTTCTCTGAAGGAACGATGGTGTATTTGCGAGTTCCGAAAGATTCCGAGACTTTACGACAAGTAGATCTCCGAAATTATCCCCTAGATACTGTGGACCATTTCGTATTACACGACGGATTGGTTCAGTCGCATATGAATTGGATTTGCCTTCTCATGTGAAAGTTCATCCTGTATTTCATGTTAGTAGACTTAAGGAAGTGCTGGGTGGAACACACAAATTAGTTACTCCTCAAGAAATCATAGATGTCGAGGACATGACATTTGTTCCACACGAACCGGAAAAGATTCTTGGATTTCGTGAAAGACAATTGCGTAATACACTTATCACAGAATACAAGATCAAGTGGAAGGATCGTGTTGAGGAGGATGCTACATGGGAGACATTGACTACCCTTCAGAGGGATTACCCTAGCTTTTTAGTAAAGCTCAGGAGTGAGCTCTTAGAGGAAGGGGAGTATGTCATGCGCACAGTGTGTATCTACCATGTGATACACGCACACAAGACTAGCTTTGAGGTTTGGAGAAGCTTGGAGCTAGGCAGACAGATTGGCGAGCTGAGTTAGGGATAGACTAACGGATGGACACCCAAGTATGGACGTGCGGGCGCCCAAGTGTGGACGCCCAATGACCGGCCAAGAGCCTATAAAAGGGTGGCCAGGGTTAGTCATTAGTTCATAGAGTCTCACGTGTCTTTGTGAGAGCTCTATGGTCAAGAGCCTTGATCTAGTGCAGACGTGCACCTGCTTTATGCAGCCAAGGCCGGCAACAGTCTCGAGGCCCGCGAGGGTAGCTTCGTGGCGGTATGGGAAGTCACGAGGTAGAGATTGGTCGGTACGTCCATCTCAGCTCGTGGCTCGGTGGGGACAGCCAAGACTTGTGGGCTTGCCCACGGCTGTCAAGGTTGGGTGGTGAGTCAGGCCTGCACCCCCTTCACGTTTGTTTGGTTTGATTGCAAGTTTCGAGCCTTGTACCAGGAGCGTTCTACGAGGTGATCCTATGGGGATTTGACAACTATGGATTGGCTACACTTGCAGGATATTTCAGTGGTATCAGCCTTATACAACCTTATACAGTTGCGGACAACTATCTTATAAGACGGAGGGGATGTCACCATTTGGTCCCTTCACCTGTCTAGACCAGTGTTTTACACACTGGGTGGAACCAAGGTGTGAACGGGGATTTTTTCCACAAAAGAAAGCGGGAGCATTAACTAGCAAAGTTTTGGCCTGAAAAGATGGCATCTGGGCAAAAGTAGTGTAGGATTTTCATCATTAAAGTGATAAGTTAGTTTTTTCACACATTACTAACAAAGGGATGGACATATTATTATTATTGGACACGTATATGTGGACAAAAGAAGGCACCTACTCCAATCTTGGGGAGCAAGTTTAGGAAAAGCTTAAAAGTAGCTATTTTTTGGAAGCAAAGCCACTTATGGCAAAAAGGGGAAAAGAGCTGCAAATATGGCCGTCCAAATTCATTAAAAAGAAATTGGTTCTCTCTCTCTCTCTCTTGGGCATGCGCTTACACCCTCAGCAAGCAACAAACTCTCTCTCCCTCTTGCACTGAATTGTCCGTACCGCTGCCGCCACTAGAAAAGTAGCCGTACAGTCGTCAGCTTTCTCCCTCTTCTTCTACGCTAGCCGTACGCTGCAACAAGGCTGTTCTCTCTGGCCATACAGATTGGGCAGCCGACAATGTTCTTTTGTTCTCTCTCTACTCAGGCCGTATGGGATACGACAGCCATACCACTCGCCTCCCTCTTTGCGCAGGCCGTACAGTGGAGCTGCAAGCGGCACAATACTCCTTTCTCTCTACACTAACTGAACAGGGGTACAGCTACCGACAAAGCATGTCCATACAGCCGTACAGGGACTGTACCAACTCATACGTGTGAAAACCAACACGGTCGGTTTGAGGGCAGTTTTGGATTGTCTTTGGGAACTCCTTGTCAGTCTTGGAGTTGAGTTGCTTTGCCAAAGTATTGTGGAAAATATCCGGTGTCTTCACCTGCACCTTGGTTCTCTTCGTAAAAGAAAAGCTTCTATCTTAATAAAGAAGTACCTACAGGAAGCCGGCCGGCTCAGTGTAGTGTCTATTTATATTTCTTGTGCTATCTTTTGTCATGTGCACTCTATCTGAAGGTTAGAAGAGTTCTGTCTCTTGCCCCCAATCTCCACGATTTGTGACACCCTCTTCAATGCACGTGGCCTTGTACTTGGCTAAGAGAGCCTGGTTGCCTACTTCTCATGAACAATCATAACAAATGAACACAAACAGAAACAAGATCATCTCCTCCCCGATTCAAGTCACAAAACTAAGGCAAGATCTTGTTAATAAACTTTAAAGAGGCCAGATATTACACAACCTCTGAGAGAGGTCGCTCGCTGAAGCTTTCGCTCCCCCCCCCTGCTCGCGCTGCAGCCTGCACGCCCACCCCCCTCCCCGCCCTCGCGTCTGCTCCCCCCGCCTGCCCCGTCCTATCTGCCTTCGCGTCTTCGTGCCCCCCCCCGCCCCTGCTCATTCGCGCCAGCCCCCCCGCCATTGCTCTTTCACGCCAGCCCCCCCCTGCTCCGTCTCCTTCGCGCCCCTGCTCTCTCCCCTTCATCCGTGACCCGCCCCCTCCGCCTGCCTTCGCCCTCTCCCCCCACCCTTTTCGTGTTTCATCCGCCCACCCCCCCCCGCCCTTTCGCCGCCTCTGTTTTCAGCCCCTCCCCTCATTTTCTTTCCGCCCCCCTCTGTTTCCCCCCCCCCCTCCTCTGTCTTCCGCCTTTCCCCCTCCGCCCCTCCCCGCTCCGCCTTTTGTGCAACTCGGTTCTTGCAGGACACTCCGGTTACGCTTCGCCTTCGACTAAGCTTCAGACACTGATGGAGTTTCCTCCCGCCCCGCCTCAGAGGGACTCGTCCGCAGCCCCCTCGCCCACCCCTGAGGATACCCCCATCAGGCTTTCTCTTTCGCCAGAAGAGAAAGCGACCTCGCCGTAGAGGTGGAACGCCTCCAGGCACATTCCACCATCTGCCGTATAGTCGGCACTCGCCCCAGCAGAGGGGAGATCCGGGATCTTCTCCAGGCCCGCCTTCTTGCAGATGTGGGCAAGATCCTGGACGTTCAGTTTACTGGGCCGCGGACACTACCAAATTGAGTTCGAGTCAGCCCAGAGCGTGGCCCAGTCCTAGCCATGAGTCCCCTTGACATCAAGGGCGCTCGGGCCTTTTTCAGACCTTGGCAGCATGGCTTCCACCCAACAGCGGCCGAGCAAGGAGAGCGCCTATTCCATGTCACAGTTTGCTTCCCTGGACTCCGCCGCGAGTACCTTCCGCTCCTTTCTAGGATAGGAGCATTGGTGGGCTCGGTGCTTGAGATTGGCCCCACAGCAGCTTCAGTGTGGTGGCTAGAGCAGCTGGCCTGCCTTCGGTCAGGGTTTTGGTTCCTGACATCTCCTCCCTTCCGAAGGTCATTCAGCTACCTAGGATAGGAGGGAGATGGATCGATCAGAGAGTGGAGTTTTCAGGACTCCTGAATCAGTGTTTTATATGCAGGCAGGGGTCGGCCACCTGGTCAAGGCCTGCCCTCGTAGGAGACCCCGGCCTTCACAGCAGCAACAGCAGGCCCCCGATGGCCTGCCCACAGATGCGGCTCGACAGGCAGCCTCCGGGACACCTGCTCAGCCCACAGAGACCTCGGAATGGCAGCCTGGACAGGGGCGCCGTAGAGGGAGACAGCCAACAGCAGCATGCCCAGAGACCGATGCAGCAGCAGTCACAGTCTCAGCATCACTGGGTTCCAGTGAGGAACAGCTTTGCTCCCCTCCAGGAGGAGACCCCAGCGCAGACGGAGGATCAGGAGATGCCAGCACCCCCTCCTTCGCCCCCGCCCCCCCTCCCACCTTGCTTCCACCTTCGCCTCCTCCCGTTCCCGCCCCCGTTTTGTCAGCGGCTCCTTCCCCACCCCCTTCTCCCCCCCTCCTCCCCCTCCACTCGCCCCAGCTCCCGGGAGGCCCTGGCAGTACCCTGGCGCTCACCTGCAGTCCGACGGGCACTGAGCACCGCAGAGGAGACTTGCTATGCCGATTCGGGCTTCACGGATATCCTCTATCCGTCGGCTGAGTCTCGACACTAGACAGCGCTCGGAGGCTTTTGACTACTCTCTCACACGGCTTTCTGGAACGGAGGGCCCCCATGAGCCAGCACCCATCACAGTTCATGTGGTGATACCTCCGGCCCGAGGGGAGGAGGCACTTGATTCAGCGGTGGCCTTCTCCTTCCCTCTCTGTGGCACTAGCGACCGGGAGTGGACTCTGGATCTCGCTCTTAGCATTTTGAAGACTCAAGCAGTTGAGTTTTCTCACCATGTGAGCAATCTGGAGATGACAGACGTGATAGGCCGACTCTGGGAGCTGGCTCATTTCTTTGATACCGGGAGTGCGGATGCCTCAGGGATTCGACATTTGGTGGTTCGCATAGTGGCAGACCTAGCACGCGACCCTGGTTATGTATGCATACACGAGGTTGCTCTCTCTGAGAGGGAGGGAGGCAGTCGCCATGGGACACAGCCACTGGCGCCTGATCCGAGATTCTTGCAGCACATCGGGTGGGCAGATTCGTAGCCGCTCGGATGGGGACTATTCTCCATCCAAGCCGCTTGCGAAGGCCCGCCATATGGCTGAGACAGCCTCCACCTCAGCAGGTCATCCATGAGGATCATCTCATGGAATGTACAGGGCCTTGGCGGCGCACACTATGTACGTTATCGTGGATGCTTGAGGCAGGAGCTTCAGAGATGCCTGGTTGGGGGCAGTATTGACATACTGATGATGCAGGAACACCATTTGAGTGAGAGCAGGATTCAGAGGTATGGTTCGGTGATGGCTGGTAGATGGGACACATTCTGGTCTGCAGGATTTGGCCCCTTAAGTGGGCAGGGAGGAGTATGTATGGTCATTGCGGATGTATGGCGGCAGGCCATTGTGGATCGCGGGGTCATTGTGCCTGGTAGAGCACAGTATGTTATTCTGAGGATGCACGATGAGCTCTTTGGCGTGCTCAATGTCTATGCGCCCAACCATGCTAGTGCCAGAGCAGAGTTCTGGACCCTTGTTACAGATGCATTGCCTGAGGCCGCACATTGGTGTGTCGGAGGACCCGGCCGATAGGGTGGGAGACAGTCATGTCACAGTGCACGGCACGGAGCTTGCAGCTTGGGAGCGATTTTGCATGACACTGCAGATCACAGATGCATGGCAGCATGAGGCTTTCTCCCGATCTCAGGACAATCTTAGTTTCTCTGGGTCAGATCGCCGGCAGGGAGGGAGGGACTAATCTATCACGGATTGATCGCTTTTATGTGGACAACAAGTTCGGGAAGCGTGGGGGCTCCGTTGGCATTCTCGTTGGCACCTCTTTTTCACATCATGCGCCAGTTATTTTGACACTTGAGGAGAGGACACGGGAGACCAGCTTGCAGTTGAGGATCCCAGAGAGGATACTTACAGATCCCAGTCTTTCTGAGGACATTGAGAGGATATGACATGATAGCCAGAGCTCTGACCTGGATGCAGCAGGCCAGTGTGCCCAGGGACTCATCGAGCTCAGCTCTTTTTTGCACACTGTAGCCTTGACACGGCTGGGAGAGACACGAGAGCGGGAGCGTCGCTTGAGACGTAGCCTTGCTTCGCTCCAGCGCCTTCAGGAGCAGCAGCCTACATGTGAGTGGGTGGCGTCCCAGCTAAGCCAGGCACGCCAGAAGGTTAGAGAGGCAGAGGAGCAGGACATGAGTTCTACTATCATCGCCAGGCCTCTCAGTGGACGCAACTTGGTGATAGAGTGACTGGGGAGTTCTTTGAGATTACCGGACCCCGCCATGCTCGAGCAGGAGTACGCCAGCTCAAGAGGCAGGACGGATCTTTAGCCACTGAGCCCGGGAAGATTAGAGCCATTGCCACTGAGTTCTATAGAGACCTGCTTTCAGCGGAGCCAGCCACGGAGGCACGTGATGCTTGCAGACAGACTGTGTGGGCCCATGTGCAGAGGAGGGTCACAAATCGTATGCGCACAGCTCTGGGTGAGACTCTTTCAGAGGATGAGCTTGTTGAGGCCTTGAGGGTACTTCCGCGCCATAGCTGTCCTAGGGAGGACGGATTGACGCCTGCCTTTTTTATGCGCTATTGGGACCTTTTGGGGCCAGGCCTCCGCAAGGGCTTTCAGTATGTTTTGGACACTCGGGTGATGCCACAGAGCTTTTCCGAGGGCTTGATCTGTCTTATCCCCAAGGGGGAGGGAGTGTCAGATGATATTCGGCATTGGAGACCTATTACGATCCTCAATGCTGTATACAAGGTCCTAGCAAAGGCCTTGAGTTTGAGGATCCAGCCCTTCCTTGGGGAGCTAATTCATGCTACCCAGACAGGATTCGTCAAGGAGCACAGTATCCTTGACAACATTTTCACCTTCTGGGAGGCGACGGCTCGAGCTAGATTTCTCGGTGAGGACCTGGTCGTGATGCTTCTCGATTTTGAGAAGGCATACGATAGAGTCGATTGGGGCTTCTTAGAGGGCACTATGCTTCCCCTGGGTTTTGAGCCAGTTTGGATTCGAGGAGTGGCGGCTCTATATTCCACAGCTCGTAGCCAGGTGCTGATGGCAGGAGGACGGGGGTCGAGTTTAGAGTTGACCAGATCAGTCCGTCAGGGGTGCGCTCTCGTCCCTTTTCTTTTTCTCTTCTTTGCTGAGGCTATGAGCATGTATCTGACAGCAGAGGAGGTTGGTTTGAGAGGACTCCAGCTCCCAGTCCGAGGTGAGGACCTACTCAATTCAGAGTTTGCTGATGACATGGGATTGTTTTTGCATGGCCAAGAGGCCAATCTTCAGAGGGCAGAGCAGTCACTACAGGTTTTAGGTGCAGCTTCGGGAGCATTGATCAATTGGCGCAAGACAGTGGCCTTTTGGATCAGTAGCACTCCCATTCCGGCATGGAGCCCAAACCCGGGTTTCAGATGGATTCCCCTTGGCACAGTAGTGCGGTATTTGGGTTGACAGATTGGACTTGATTTGTCACCTGAGCAGCAGATGGCCCCGCTTCTACTGAGCATTCGGAAGAAGCTTTTATATTGGAGTACAGCTCGGCTATCCTTGGCTGGGAGGGTGGTGGTGACAAATCAGGTGCTTTTAGCGACCATGTGGTACATCACGTCTTGCTGGATCTTCTCGAGCTGATCAAGAACTTCCTTTGGTCTGGGCGGGATGGTCAACCAGCCCGGGCTAAGGTTGCTTGGGCAGTTATTACTCTTCCGCTGGCCCAGGGGGGCTTGGGCATTATAGATCCAGTTGATCAGAGTAGAGCCTTATTGGGGAAGCTTATTGTTCGGGGGCTGCTTCCAAGCGCTGAGCCTTGGAAGGAGCTTCTTTTTCAGCGACTGCAGGCTAGGGCTCCCCCAGCAGGGGGCACTTGGGCACCAGAGATACGATGGATCTTCATAGAGATGAGGAGGACAGGCCTCAGTAGAGGATGGGAGGACAGATTTGCCTTGAGCATCCTGCGAGCTTGGGAGCTGCTGAGACCGGGGCTTTCTCAGAGACCTCCTACTTGTGATGAGGAGCGGGCCAGACAGCCGCTCATCTGGAGCCCCGCGGTACGCATAGAGCAGGGTCATATGCTGGGTTCTCGGCCTCGTCTAGCCTGGGGACCATTGGCGGCAGCAGGCCCAGCACACAGTTTTGGAGACTGGCAGGCCTTCTACAATCTCCCAGAGGAGATCCAGGTGGAGAGGCCGAGTCACTTCAGAGGGGGGCTGATTATGAGGGATGACATTCAGGAGGCACTCACTGAGGAGTGGTTCACGCCTTTCGAGCCAGCGGCCCCACGGTGGATGGAAGCCTTTACGCAGTTGGAGATCCTGATTGCTGTCAGAGCTTGCACTGAGGATGGTAGATACCTCTACTATGAGATCCAGGATGAGGGCAGACTTCAGAGAGTGGAGGCGGAGTCGCCTTTGGTTGCAGAGTGCATCTTTCAGAGGATACGGGTAGTGGCCGCCGCTGCCCGGAAGTGGCATATTGATCCAGACCTTGCAGATATGGACTTTGATTGGCGCATATGGGCATATGTTGCGCGGCCAGTGGGACCCTGGCGAGTACGAGTGGCATGATCCTTATGCGTCCCCCGAGGCCACAGAGATCACCTTTTTCCAGTACACTGTTCGGTTGGGGAGGCATATTTTGACTGCAAGGAGGATGGTCTCTCCAGCTGCATCGGAGCATTGGCGGCTACAAGGACTCTCACAGGAGTTCCTGGAGGATTTCTGGACCAGGCTCTGGGCTAGTCGACAGGCACGCAGGATCTCGACTTTCCAGTGGCTGGTTGCCCATAGGGGCTCTGCAGTTGGCACCTGGCTTGTCTACAGTGGTCTTCCGACGGCCTGCGTCCGATGCGGCCACCCATTGGAGACGCAGAGACACTACCCATGGGACTGTCCACAGGCGCAGCAGATTTGGCTGAGGATGCTGCGCATTTTGGCCCCCCTCTCTCCAGAGGGCATGTATACGTGGGGTGCCACTGCTTGGTCGACTTCGTCAAGGCCTGCTTTGGGATACGAGACGGAGCAGGACAGCCAGGCCATCAGATTCATTAGGGGCCAATGATACTAAGCTATAAAAAAGTGCCATGTGTCACCATAAAGTACACAAGTGATACTAAGGTATAAAAAACTCAAAATACACTAAGTGCCTAGCATTAATATACTAGCCTCGCCTTGTTCCTTCACCGGATTTCTCGTCCGCCGGTTGGACACAGGAGAGGGATTTACGATGGGAGCTCCTCAGCAGCCTCACCATCTGGTTCACCTGGAGAGCCCGTGTTTCAAGGCCTTTGAGGGGACACTGGAGCCACCAGCAGAGACTGTTCGGGGGATTTGACAGGAGTTGATCCACACCCTGCGAGGACAGTATGACCGTATCCGGAGCGACTCGGATGCGGCGATCTTGCGGCGCCAGGCCTTTCACAACACTTGGCGCAGCGGCCCCTTCTATACCCTACACGCGGGTACCCCCCGCTGGAACTACATGCCACCTGTTTGGATTTTCCCCCCTCCTATTGTATGATATAGCCTCGTACTGATATTTGTACTTTTTTGCACCTAGGGAGAGTCTCCCTAGCTGCCTTGATTGGATCTCTGCTCTGCCTACTTGCGAGCAGGAGAGGTTTTGTAGCCCAACGGGCGTTTTTTTTTTTAACTAATGAAAGGATCTTTTTCGGGGGAAAAAAAAAACTTTAAAGAGACCAAGGCAAGCACAAAAATTGCCTTGGAAGAGCCAAGGTGGCCAAGGAGAGATTCTGGCAACTATGGATATGGGAGCGCTGACCTCTCACGCGCCTACAAGAGAGTTACCTTAGCATGACCCCACTAATCGGGAGTGCTGACCTCTCACGCGCCTACAGGGGAGTTGACTTAGCATGACCCCACTAATCGGGAGGAGATTCTAGATGCCCTCTTCTTTGCATATGCTTCGTGGCTAGACTGCAGGATCCAAATGCCACAGATTGATGGCACCCAAACATTAGCACCACATTGGCAATCATAGGGCCTCTCATAGCGTTTCCTTTCAGATTTTAGGAAGAGGCTATGAGAGTCTCCGGCCTAGAAAGATCACCCTCTTTCTTTGGCTGCTGGCACACAGGAGCTTGGCAGTTGGCACCACTGGCCAGCAACTTCCCCACAGTGCGGCCACCCTCAAGAGACTCAACGACATTGTCCTTGGGATCGACCAAAGGCTCAACAATTATGGCAACGGATTCTCCGCATCTTCACTATGGACAGGGCCTTGACCTGGATCATTACATGAGGCACTATCGCAGAGCCACATAGGCTAAGGTGGTCAGGGCTTATGAGCAGGATGGGGGAGGACTAGTCCCAACCCCACCTAGAGATCACTCGCGACCAAGCTCATGCCAGAGATGGGAGATTTGCGGCACCATTGCAGCCTAGCACATTTGGCGAGCTAGATGCACCGAGGCCATCGAGGGTACCCGCCTGTTGAGTCCAACAAGAGCATTTGGCTCGACATCATTCATACCCTCCACGATCAGCAGGGGAAGCTTCAGGGAGGTTCTCACCGCATGCGGAGCTCGCGAGCAGCTTTCTTGAGGCTCTAGAGGCCCGACTCTTCTCACAGATAGAGGTGGTGACCCCACTTGGCAATACATACCACCTATTGTTGGAACTTGGAAGATTGGCGATTTCAAGCTTGTGATCTATGGCTAGAAGGTGCCTTGGATTATCCCATAAGTGGAAGCATGGGAAGTTGAAGCACCATATATAGGGTGTGGTGGCACCTTGTCATAGTCATCTCCTCCGGTCGGTGTTTTGGGAGGCAGCTCATCGGGAGATGGGAGCCCGGTGGAGGGTTGCTGCAGTGCCCATTGAGGGTGTTCGTGGTGTTCGATGGTGATGCATCTCCTACGTGCGTTAGTCTCCGCTGCGCATTCTGACATTATGAGATAGCCTTCTCCTCACACAGAGCACCCAGCTGGAGGAGTAGTGTCTCTTCCCCGTATGATCATGATCATAATTGGTTCTTCTCACGCTTTTTCTTGTTGGTTACCTGAGTCCTCACCCTTGTACTGGCAACATGCTCAAACACCATCATTAGGCTCATTCACAGTCTTAGTCAGCTGAAATGTAACCAGAGGATGCCACTCCGATGTTGGGAGTGACCAGTGACCATCCCTACCATGTGATGGACCTCTTTGAGTCTTGGACTTGATTTCTACACACTTGGGATATTTTTATTATAACTCCAATAGAATCCAACTTGTAACCCCCACTCCTCTTACAATAGCAATGAGCTGAATTTCTTTCAAGCAAAGCTTCAACAATGAGATCAGCCAATTGAACTTTCTTTGGTAGTACTGAAAAACACTTGCGAGCAAGATCTCGAGGTGTTACCCATGGATGCTATTCTTTTACCTAGACTATACTAAACCTTCTCTCTCTAAGAAACACGCGCGCACACATATGTACACACACGGATACAAAAATTTGTGCACACACATGCTCGCATACAACATACACACACGTGCTTGTCATAGTTGCCAGACGTTTTTAAAACGGAAAGTATTATATGAGTTTTATACTTTTAAAAAAGTTTTTTATTTTTGAAAAAGTTTTTTATTCATTATTTTTTTTTTGCTATAATTATGGCCTGTATATATAGTTTTCAAGCCTAGGAACCATAGATTTCATGTATAAAAGTTAAACTTGAATGGGAGAATTAGGGTTAGGGTTTCATGTGGGAGACATACACAGAGAGAAGGAGAGAGATAGAGAGAGAGACATGTGGGGATAAGTCAACTCAATGTATGAGTGTGTGACTCCCCTATCACACATGTATATTTGCACTAGTACACAGTGTGCACTTAGTACATTAAAAGTACTGAGTGTACTATGTACTATAACTTATGGGCTTGTACACACTATAAGGGTGGGCATAATGCCTTTACCCCAACATGGGAGAATTAGGGTTAGGGTTTCATGTGGGAGACATACACAGAGAGAGAGAGAGAGAGAGAGAGAGAGAGAGAGAGAGACATGGGGATAAGTCAACTCAATGTATGAGTGTGTGACTCCCCTATCACACATGTATATTTGCACTAGTACACATAGTGCACTTAGTACATTAAAAGTACTAAGTGTACTATGTACTATAACTTATGGGCTTGTACACACTATAAGGGTGGACATAATGCCTTTACCCCAACAACCTCCCACTTAAAGGCAAAGTGCCCTTAAGTAAAGGAAAAGAAAAATCAGCATGTACATGATAATATACAAGGCCATATCAAGGCTGAAACTGGCCTCATCCAATGCCCATCAAGTGTCTGCAATGAGCAAACCGCTCCGGAGGCAAACTCTTTATCAACAGATCAGCCGGGTTGTCATCCGTATGAATCTTAACAAGCTGAATTTGCTTGTTCTCTATCACCTCTCTGATGAAGTGATACTTCACATCCACATGCTTCGTCTTTGCATGAAAGACGGGGTTCTTTGCCAATTGGATGGCACTCTAACTGTCACAATGCAACTCTGCAAAACTTTGCCAATGTATTCCTTCTGAGACAAATACAACACATGCTGATTTCTGTCCCGAAGTATCCGCATACCCAAAATGTGATTTGCATCACCCAAATCCTTCATATCAAAGGTCTGATGCGGTCTCTTCTTCAAGGCATCCATCTCTTTACGAGATTTCCCGGCAATCAACATATCATCAACATACAAGATGAGGATCAATAGACTGCCATCCAAAGCTTTCTTGGTGTATAAGCAGTGATCTATGTCACTTCTCCTGAAATCCTGGGATTTCAGGAATGTATCAAATTTATGATACCATTCCCTTGGTGCCTGTTTGAGCCCATAAAGACTCTTTTTCAGCTTGCATACAAGCTTCTCCTTTCCATTCACTGCATAACCCTCTGGCTATTGCATATATATCTCCTCATGGAGATCACCGTGAAGAAAAGCAGTCTTCACATCCATCTGAATCAAATCCAGATCATCATGAGCAACCAAAGCTAATACAGCTCTAAGTGTGGTCATTTTGACCACTGGAGAGAAGATCTCATCAAAGTCCACACCATATTCCTGCTTGAAGCCCTTAGCCACTAACCTGGCTTTGTATCTTGGCTTTGCATCAGGTGCAACTTGTAAACCCACTTGCATGGCAAAATCTTCTTGCCTGTAGGCAAGTGCACCAACTTCCATGTTCCATTTTTGTGCAGAGAATCCATCTCTGACTTCATAGCACGCTCCCATAGAGCCTTGTCTGCCCTCTGTAAAGCCTCCTTATAACATGAGGACTCCCCACAGTCAGTGAGCATCAGGTAGTCAACCCCTGGAACAAACCTGTCAGGGGCTCTGGAGAGTCTTATGGACCTCCGTACCCAATGACCATCAATTTGCAGGTTGCTGTCCAGCCTGCATATCACCTATTGGTGGCTCCTGTTCCATGCCATAAGGTTGAAATGCCCGGTATCTCCTCTAACTGTGGGATATCCATAGGGATATCTTCTGCCATCTCTGGTTGTCCATTTGGACCATTTTCAGCACCATTTAAGGGCTGGTTTTGATGCTGTAATGGCTGATTTACAGCCCTTGGTTGTTGTCCATGATGTCCATCATCATCAAAGATGACTCTGCCAGGCTCCTGTTGCCTTGCAGGCTCCTTATACATGCATGTTTCATCAAAAATGACATCATTGCTGCGTATAATCTTTCTATTCACTGGATCCCAAAGTCTATACCCCATTTCACCTTTGTCACCATATCCTAGGAATACGCATTTGTGAGACTTAGGATCAAGTTTGGTGCGCATTTCCCTGCGTATGTGCACGTACGCAACGCAACCAAACACTCTCAAGTGCTTGTATGACGGAGGCTTCCCTGTCCATACTTCCTCTGGCACTTTCCCACCAAGCCTCGTGTTAGGTGACCTGTTTATAAGATGGACGGCTGTCATAATAGCTTCAGTCCAAAAACCATGAGGTAATGCAGCATGTGACAACATAGAACGGACCTTCTCCTGAATGGTCCTGTTCATCCTCTCTGCTGTCCCGTTTTGTGGAGGATCATAAGGAGTAGAGAGCTCCCTCTTGATGCCTTTAGCATCACAAAAGTCCTGAAACTGTTTGGACATATACTCTCCACCATTGTCGGAACGCAAAGCCTTCAGTGTTTTGCCAGTTTGATTCTCAACATGAGCAACAAACTTCTGAAACACTGAGAATGTATCACTCTTCAAACGAAGAGGATAAACCCACACCTTGCGTGTGGCATCATCAATAAAAGACACAAAGTATTTTGCCCCTCCCAAAGAAAGCTGAGGCATCTCACATACATCTGTATGCACAAGCTCTAACTGAGCATCTTTCTGTCCAAGAGCTTTCTTGTGGGGGCACTGGAGTTGCCTGCCATAAATACAATGTGCAAACACTGCACCAAAGCACACAAAGTGCTCACAGTTGTTCTCCCAAAGTTTATCTCCCACTGCGGAAGCACAAATGCAACTCTACTCCCACTGTATGTGATGAAATCACCAAAATCTGGTTGCTGCAGATTTAGGACAGCACCTTAAATGCGCTCTGTTCCCCTTTCAAAGCACTGTACAGCAGTACTAAGTGCTCACCAATGATGTACCAAACCTGTACCGGCAAGTACAGCAGCTGGAAATGAACCTTTTCCTCACTCAAATCAGTGTTCAGCCATGCCAAAACTTGCACAAAGTTGTACCAAATCTGTACCAGCAAGTACAGCAACAATAAATGCTCTCCTGGCTGTCCAAACAAGTGAAAATCAGACTTTTACAGTCCCGACCACTGCATACAACAGTCCCGAACAAAAATTGGGCAAAAGCCCCTTGACTGCAAGCTGATTTCTGAGGATTCAAGGCATAAAAGTCTTGCCTGCTGCTTTGCCAAGCTCAACAAGAATAAAATCTTGAAAAGCCCCTTGATTCAAGATCAATTTCTGATCATACATGGTACATTAACGCACATGAAGGCATCCAGAGTATTCACAATGCTTCCCCCTGGCCACATATACATCCAATACATAAAAGCCCTTTGATTTACAGGCACATTGAGTGCTTGACAGGCATCAACACATTGCCCAAAGCATCAAATGCCAGTGCCTGCATGCAAATCAACCCAATCGGCACAAAAGCCCTTTGATCTGCACTACAATTTTCTGCAATTTAGGCCCGAATGTGAGATTGCTCACATCATACAGCATGTATGAATGCCCAATGGCACAATTACATCAAAAGCCCCAAATTTTGACATCCAATTTCCTGCAAATTGACTCTGATTGTGACCAATGTCACCCAATTTTGCCAATTTTGCTCAAAAATTGAGCAATTTGGCACCTGTACCTGCTCAATTGATGATTGTACATGCTCAATTGATGATTGGACATGCAAAATCCCAAAAGATTGAAGCAAAATACCTCGTACAAGTTTTTGAAATCAGCTGATTTCTGTTGCAAAAAAGAGGGGGGTCGTGTTGATGCTACTGCAGTTAAAACTGTGCAGATGGCAGTTCCTCAGGGAGAGCAGCCCAAGACATGGGCACAGAATGATGCTGCTTCACGGCCTGCCAAGACAGCGCTGGACTTTGGCCAGCGTAAGGGCTAATAAGAACCAGTCGTCAGGTACAGAGAGTCGGAGCAGCGGACTGTTGGAGAAGCAGTAGCTTCAGCGACTATGCAATGCGACGGGCTCCACCTTTGTTACGCCTTGTGGCCAGCGCTACACGCGATGAGCTGAGCGCCACCCGCCAGCCTGCATGCGCGTATCCGTCCAACGCTTGCGTGCGCTAGTTCTGCACACGCAGCTCTTCGCCGCCTCCGCCTAGTAGCCAGCCGTCTAACGCCCAACGCTTTTGCTGCAAGCGCACGAGCTCAACTGCGACGACTTTCTGCCTTGCTTCTTTGTTATGCCTTGTGGCCACCAACGCCTTGCTTTGCTCACACTGCCTACGACTGGTTCAACAGCTCTAGGCACAGGCGACCAGCGGCCAGTTCTGCACACGCAGCACACATAGGCTCGTTTTGCAGCTCTTCTACAGTCGATTTCCAGCTCTGCACCCTTGAGAACAAAACCCTAAAACCAGGGCTCTGATACCAGTTGAATGGGAGAATTAGGGTTAGGGTTTCATGTGGGAGACATACACAGAGAGAAGAAGAGAGAGAGAGAGAGAGAGAGAGAGAGAGAGAGAGAGAGACATGTGGGGATAAGTCAACTCAATGTATGAGTGTGTGACTCCCCTATCACACATGTGTATTTGCACTAGTACACATAGTGCACTTAGTACATTAAAAGTACTAAGTGTACTATGTACTATAACTTATGGGCTTGTACACACTATAAGGGTGGGCATAATGCCTTTACCCCAACAAAACTTGTGCATGAAAACTCAAGAGTGAACAATTTAAAGCCTATGGCTATCATAATTCATTAAATCATAATGATAATACATGGTCTAGTGGCAACAATGCCATTCAACATTAACTTTAATATTGATTTACCAATGACCATTCAACATAAAACATTCATGCACAACAACAAACGCATCCCAAAAAAAATACTTTTTTATTTCTTACTTTTTTTATTAAAATTTTTAAAAAACGCTTCCCAAAAACTAGAACATTTTGAAATGTACACGTTATTTATTTTTTCAAAAAAAAATGTTCTTTTCAACTATGGTGTCCGTACATACATACTCCACACACATATGTGCCCATACATACATATACACACATACTCTCCACACACACACAAACGCATGCATACAAACATACACACACACACACATACATACATACAAGCATGCATGCATGCATGCATGCATACAAATCAGCATGTGTCCGGTTTTGTTGTGTGAAAAAAACTCATAACGGCATGCCTTTTTTGTGTATTAAAATGGATTTATGAAGAATGGGAAATTGAGGCTTACTGGAACTCGCCGAAATGCTTCATCAATTTCTTCCCGGCTCAGTCCCTTCCTCTCAAGAAAGGAACGCCGATGAACTATGGGAGAACCCCTCACTCTTGGGTGCGACAAAAAGTTGACTGCATTTTTCACTTGCTCCTCTCGGATCGGCTGTGGTTCCAAAAATGCCCACTGCTCAGCTTTCGGCGAGTCTTCTTTTGAGCTTGGGCTAGTCTTAGCCTCTTCTGTTACTAAACCTACACACCATAGAAAGACCACCTATTAACTCCCAGGAGTCCAGCAACAAGACCCTAATTAAGCACGGTATCCACAAATATATACATGCATATAAAGATATATGGAGACACATATATATATGTATATCTATATGTAAGTATGTCTATAAGTTTGTATGTATGTATGTATGTATGTATGTGAGTGTACATACACACATAGATACATTAACTATTCATATAAAAATATGTGTACATGCGCACATCCATATACTATACATATTCACATAAACTAGAGTGGACACGCCCAAACATCCATAAATTGATTGTGCTCCATGAAAATTTTGCATCGAAAGGTTTGATTTTCAGCAATATAACCCCAATTCTTAAATCTGCGGAGATAAGGTTCATTTCTCAACCCCAATCCCAACATTTTCTTTAAAAGAAAACCTAACTTCACAGAACCCCTTAATCACCACAGATTCTGCAATGATGAAGTATCTGCAGACATAACCTTTGCATACCCAAGCCTTACCTGTAAACTCAAACCCTAATCCAAAAATCTCCAGATAGATTACCCTACCACCAAAAAAGCTTAGTATCTGCGAGCTCAAACCCTTAATCTGTGCATGTCCAAACCCGGATGCCATCAAAGCTCCTAAGAAATAAAGTGCAGAATAAAAACCTAATCTGTGCATATCCCTGACCCTAAAGCCATTAAAGCTTCAAACATAGCATCTGCAAGCTCACCTAATTCTAACAGATCGAAACAGGCAATTCGGCATTGAAGAGAAGAACCTGGTAGAGCAGAGTTGATCTCGGGAGGCTGTGGCGTAGGGGGCGATGCTGCGGAAGCCATGGCTGGAGTTGAGGATGCCCTTCGCAGGAGCCAGGCTAGGTTGTTCCGTCTTCTCCAAATAAGCTTCGAAAAGCAATGAATTTTCAAACGTAATCGATGATGAGTTTAACGCAAGGAATCTTTTGCCACACAAATAAATTGATCGAAGTTTTATCTTCTTTTTTATATATGGTTGGATGATGGGAGTTTATCTTTTAAGGCTGGATGGTGGAACATAGGCATTGCCCGTCCAATCTTTTGTTGGCTTGGCTACCACGAGATGCGTGTCAATCCAACCAATGCACCAGGGTTCTTACAACAAAATTGTCGCTCGGATCGGTTGTCATAGCAACTGCGACCCAGTACCCATCGATATTGCAATTTTTGAGGGCCAGTGTTGAATATCTAATGGGCAAACAAGCTATAACCAATCACATGCTAAGAAATAGTGATTGGCTTGCCATTCCTTTTCTAGGGAGGGTTTTCAACATTGCTTATGTTGAATAACACGATGAAAATTCTGCTTCCATCCATCCCCATAGGAAGCCGTGTTACTTGCCCACTGTAAACATGCGATGTATGTATGCAAACTAAGCTAGTAGGGGTTTAAACCCAAGCACATTAGCCTACATAAGAGTCGAATGCTTTGCCAACTGGACTCATCGCTATGTACAAATTCAATTATCGAATTTATTTGTAACAAACTTATACAACAATAAATTAGAGATTTCACACAAATAAAACAAACAAAATTCAAGAGATAAGCATGATTCAATGGATCAAAACAACCCTTTGCTGCTAGAACTCACAGAGTGGATCACACTTGCATTACTTAGTTTTGTATTCAACATGTTATCTATTGAGGACAAAGTTGATGGGACTAACTACCCATCGTGGTCCTATATGATGAGGCATGTACTGGTTGCTAAAGGCCTTTAGAATATGGTTAGTGGTAGTGAAACTCATCCTATTTCACAACTACCAGTGCAACCTAGTGCTGCATTGCTTGCACTTTCTGTGAAGCGAAGCATTATTCCTCATATTCGATCATGTAAGCCTTCAAAACAGGCATGGGATGCACTTGCTGCATTATACCAGGTGCGCAATAAAGCATGTGTTGCATATCTACACAAACAGTTGGAATCTGAGAACATGAATGAGGGAGACTTAATGTAAGATCCCCCTGTTCCCACCGAGCAACGGATTCGGGTACTAGCACAGCGGAAGTAGCACTTCTTGCGCGAGGCAGGGTCCCACACTCGGGGCCTCATCCATGGATATCCGGACAAAAGACTAATCCGTCGGATTTTCCAAAACCGAACCCGGAAAAACTTCCCTTATCCAGAAAGCATGGGCGATTCCTCCAAGATAACTTTTTACTCTAACGTAGTCAAGACCATTAATAATGATCAAACTGATCCGACTGCACCTATAAAGATATTCGGTCAGATCAAGGAAGAAACTTGCACTTGGATCATTGGGATCAACGCTTTTTTCCCCATCAAGAGGCACAGCCGTTGATTCCTATCCATAGAACAATTACTATCCGGGACTTACTTCATCTAACGTAATAACAGAAATTGAGTCTCGATTTACGGATCCATCAATCCAGCCTAACCCCATCCGATCCCATGGGTTAGCCAACCGCCCAACCACTGTAGTGATGGGATCCAATTTGGAATTTGGTTAGGTTTTGTCCCGGGTACCAAGGAAAAGAGTTCCAAGGCCCCCTAGCCGGAAGTTCATGCAAACATAAAACTAGCCATACCACTTACACACCCAATATGAAATTGCCTTTTTCTTAGCATCAGCTAACTTTAAAACAATCCTTTAATGAAACCATAGTACCACTGATCATAATCTTCCAATTTATCCGGTTGATTCATAATTTCCCATCATTCCTTCATCAGAGTATCTATGGCATCATTGGCAACTAGAACGCTCACCACCTGTCCACACAGGGGCCTTTTCAATAGTCCCTAGCCCATAATACTCGGCAATATAATCACTTATAAAAATCAAGATGGACTCTCGTTGAAGATCAGCAAGATCAACCAACAGATCCATATAAAGAGCCATGGACTCATCCATTGAAGACCAGCAAGGTCAATCAACCAGATCCATGCCCGGTTTCACAAAACAACTCTTACTCCTTGTTCCAATATCTTCCTCGACGCACGCGTGGGTATCCTAGGCGACCCAGAGCCCGAGCACCGTATGGTCAGCACCCTCTAGGATCCTTCGCAGGTGACCTAGCGCTTCACTCATAGGCCGCTTCCTTGGTCCCTCATCCACCGTACCGGAAGCTCACCATTTTAATCGAACCGAGGCTGGTCAAGACCTCGGTCGACCTTGCTACGCGAGACGTCCTCCATTGACTCTCCGTCAGCAGTTGCAACTTTAACAGTTAGGTCTCCACGACCTTAATCACAAGACGGTCAAAATGCTTCCCCAGCATTCTTGACATAAAACAGCCATTTACAAACAGCATTTACAAACAGTTTACAAATACAATTTCTATATTAACTCTCATTTTTCCACATTATCCCTCATACAATCCACATTACTTATTCCACATTTCATTTATATGTGTACTCATCCAATCACATCATTTTCCATCTCTTCACTTCAGATTCCTTCACATCACATATCATATATTCACATCCATATCCACATCCATACATCCACATCCACATCCACATCCACATTCACATCCATACATCCACATCTACATGCTTATCTCCATTTTCACATCCTCATTTATACATCCACATCCCATATCCACATTCATACATACACATCCATATCCGCATTTATACATACACATCCATATCCACATCCACATGCATACATTCATTATCACATCCTCAGTCATACATCCACATCCACATACACATGCATACATTCATTATCACATCCACATGCATACATTCATTATCACATCCTCAGTCATACATCCACATCCACATCCACATGCATACATTCATTATCACATCCTCAGTCATATCCGCATTTATACATACACATCCATATCCACATCCACATGCATACATTCATTATCACATCCTCAGTCACATCCACATGCATACATTCATTATCACATCCTCAGTCATACATCCACATCCACATACATACATACATCCACATCCACATTCCCATTCACATCTATACATCCATATCTACATGCACATTCACATCCATACATCCACATCTATATCCTCATTCACATCCATACATCCACAGTCATGCATCCACATCTACATGCATACATCCATACATACACATCCACATTTACATCCATGCATCCACATCCACATCCTCATTCACATCCATACATCCACATTCATACATCCACATCCACATCCACATCCACATTCACATCCATACATCCACATCTACATGCTTATCTCCATTTTCACATCTTCATTTATACATCCACATCCCATATCTACATTCATACATACACATCCATATCCACATCCACATGCTCATACATCCACATCCACATTCCCATTCACATATATACATCCATATCTACATGCACATTTACATCCATACATCCACATCTATATCCTCATTCACATCCATACATCCACATTCATGCATCCACATCTACATGCTTATCTCCATTTTCACATCCTCATTTATACATCCACATCCCATATCCACATTCATACATACACATCCATATCCACATCCACATGCATACATACATCCACATCCACATTCCCATTCACATATATACATCCATATCTACATACACATTCACATCCATACATCCACATCTATATGCTCATTCACATCCATACATCCACATTCATACATCCACATCTACATGCATTCATCCATACATCCACATCCACATTTACATCCATGCATCCACATCTACATGCATTCATCCATACATCCACATCCACATTTACATCCATGCATCCACATCTACATCCTCATTCACATCCATACATCCACATTCATACATCCATACATCCACATTCATACATCCACATCCACATCCACATTCACATCCATACATCCACATCTACATGCTTATCTCCATTTTCACATCCTCATTTATACATCCACATCCCATATCCACATTCATACATATACATCCATATCCACATCCACATGCTCATACATCCACATCCACATTCCCATTCACATATATACATCCATATCTACATGCACATTTACATCCATACATCCACATCTATATCCTCATTCACATCCATACATCCACATTCATGCATCCACATCTACATGCTTATCTCCATTTTCACATCCTCATTTATACATCCACATCCCATATCCACATTCATACATACACATCCATATCCACATCCACATGCATACATACATCCACATCCACATTCCCATTCACATATATACATCCATATCTACATACACATTCACATCCATACATCCACATCTATATGCTCATTCACATCCATACATCCACATTCATACATCCACATCTACATGCATTCATCCATACATCCACATCCACATTTACATCCATGCATCCACATCTACATGCATTCATCCATACATCCACATCCACATTTACATCCATGCATCCACATCTACATCCTCATTCACATCCATACATCCACATTCATACATCCATACATCCACATCCACATCCACATTCACATCCATACATCCACATCTACATGCTTATCTCCATTTTCACATCCTCATTTATACATCCACATCCCATATCCACATTCATACATATACATCCATATCCACATCCCCATGCATCTTATCATATCTTATCACTTCTCATATCTCTTATGCATACCTCTATGCATGAAATTCAATTATGCTCAAAGTAACACTTTTATAATAAAATATTCAACTTTTATGCATACCTCTATGCATGAAATCCAATATGATAAAAGTAACACTTTTGATATAAAAAAATTATCCTTTATGCATACTTCTATGCATGAAAATTAAAAATGATAAAAGTAACACTTTTGATATAAAAAATTTTCCTTTATGCATACTTCTATGCATGAAAATTAAAAATGATAAAAGTAACACTTTTGATATAAAATATTTTCCTTTATGCATACTTCTATGCATGAAAATTAAAAATGATAAAAGTAACACTTTTAATATATAAAAAATTATCCTTTATGCATACTTCTATGCATGAAAATTAAAAATGATAAAAGTAACACTTTTGATATATAAAAAAATTTTCCTTTATGCATACTTCTATGCATGAAAATTAAAAATGATAAAAGTAACACTTTTGATATTAAAAAATTATCCTTTATGCATACTTCTATGCATGAAAATTAAAAATGATAAAAGTAACACTTTTAATATAAAAAAATTATCCTTTATGCATGATATTAAAATTCAATTTCTCCATGATTATAATGAAATTCTTTCAATTAATCTAGGATGATAATTCCTAGAATATGGTAGGAAGTCCTCTTTTTATGCTTTGAATGAAATTATTTTATGCATAATTTTTATAAAAATTTTGCCATAGCTCCGCTGCTATGACTGATAAATCTCAATTTTTTCTAAGGGATAAAGCTTATCATTAAGAAAATAATTAAAATGATCTCTAATTGGATCATTAATCTATAATGGATTGAATCATCAATATGCATAAACTAAAAGCATAGAAAAAAAAGCCATTAATTTGGCCTCAAGCATAGCTTAATCTTGGATTAAGGAAAAGCTTTATGAAAAGCTTCATTTGGATTGAGAATGGGTCATGAGTATGACCATTTCTTGAGTGAGAGAGAGAAATTACATAAAAACCATTAGAATTTAAACATAAATAAAAATTAACTTCAATAGCATTTATTAAATTATGTAACTCTTCACTACTATTCACCAATTAACTTTAATAGCATTTAAAAAACCATACCAATTAAGCTTCTCAAGCTTGAGAGGGGTTGAGAAGAGAGAAACATTGAGAAATTATAGAAAAGATCAATATTCACTAATTACCTTACAAATTGCTTGATTCTTTGTTCACGGTAGAGGCCCCCAACCAATCAATTGGTTAAGTATGTTGATGGAGCCACTAATGGGGATTGAAGAAAGAGGGAAGCTCCAAAAACTAGTGAATTATTAAATGAATTCACAGTTCTTGGCTTAGGTGGAGTAGAGTAACGATGCATAAACACTATATATTTTTCAACAAGAGGGAGGCTTCTATTTATAGGAAAAATTGAGCTCCCAACCAAACAAACTGATTCTAGAATTTTCCAAATCAGTTTGGTCAAATTTTGACCATTTTTAGGTCAGTTAAGCTAACTTTTTGGAACTAGACTTGAATGAGGAGAGAGGAGAGATAAAATATCTCAATTTTTATGAGTTTAAAACTCATTCAAGCATGTGAAATATGCACCTCCTTTAAAGAACTCCCCTTCCTTACATAAGTGTCATAATGGAATCATTTTAATATTGCTCATAGTTTTTTACTAATAAACCTTGTACATTTTCAACTCTTCATCTTATGTGAAATATGCACCTCCTTTAAAGAACTCCCCTTCCTTACATATGTGTCATAATGGAATCATTTTAATATTGCTCATAGTTTTTTTATTAATAAACCTTGTACATTTTCAACTCTTCATCTTATGTGAAATATGCACCTCCTTTAAAGAACTCCCCTTCCTTACATATGTGTCATAATGGAATCATTTTAATATTGCTCATAGTTTTTTACTAATAAACCTTGTACATTTTCAACTCTTCATCTTATGTGAGCATTTAAGGGACTCCCCTTCCTTACATATGTGTCATAATAAAATCATTATTCCCAAAATATCTCATATTTTTAATATTGCTCATAGTTTTTTACTAATAAACCTTGTACATTTTCAACTCTTCATCTTATGTGAGCATTTAAGGGACTCCCCTTCCTTACATATGTGTCATAATAAAATCATTATTCCCAAAATATCTCATATTTTTAATATTGCTCATAGTTTTTTACTAATAAACCTTGTACATTTTCAACTCTTCATCTTATGTGAGCATTTACTCATTTTTGGGTATCTTCTTTTTACAATTTGGATTTATCTCCTCCCTACACATGGATTGATGCTATTGGCCCATAGGAACCTTAATTGGACCATAATCTAAAGATTTATGAAAATCTAGACCCTTAGACTAAGGTTCTTTATACCTATTTCTAATTAATTCCAATTGCACATTGGAAAATTCTTTTTGAATTTTTGTTTCAAGGAAATTCATCTTAATTATATGAGATATTTTTCTATCCAAAAATATTCAAAAGCTGAATATTCTCTCTCTAGAATAATTTTCTCTCTCTAGGTTAAAACAGTTAGAAACAAGGTCTTTATATTTCTGAAGAGGGATTGATTACAGGGGAAGATACTAGACATCAAAAGGGGTTTGGGGGAGGAATCTTACATTCTACCCCACTTAAAAAACGCGAGATGTCCTCATCTCGCAACTTGTGATAATTTCGCAAGATTCACGAATATGAGACTTAGAGAAAAATTTTAATCAAGATTAACCACCAAGATAAGTCTTAAAGAGAGCAAGATTCAAAATACGAACAAGATTTAAACTTTATTCATTCTCGGAACTTATACAGTAAAGATAGAGGAACTCTTTACACTTCCATAAGCCCGTCCATCATATGGTCACAAAAGCAGTCCTCACAAGCTGCACAAGTATAAGGTAACTCATCTATGGGAATGATTCTGTGGGTTATTGCTGCGCCTATCTCAGTGGTATGAGGTGTTCTAACAAAAGGACCTCTGAGAGGCAAGCCAAAAACGGGGTAAAGGCATATCTTCTCATGAGGAAGAAAACACGCCAGTAAGAAGACCCGCTCAGAAAACCCAGGATGTCTTGATCTCATGATGCAGTAGTATCGGGGACCCAAACCCAAAGCTTCAATAACCATGGCCAAGCGGACATTGTTACGGAAGTGCTGCTGACCCCAGGGTGTTACCCTAGTTATGTCTTGATAGGTCCGCCATTTGGTCTGCGCTACAGAAGTTCCCAAGTGAGGGAAAAGTGAGCGCTCATACTGTTCTATAAAATCCTTCTTCACAGACTCACTTGCGTCTTGAAGGTGAGGAATCATTATGGATAAAACTAATTCTTGTTGCCAAGCCATGAAGGAGATTAGGAAGAAAGGAGATCGATGGGAGTAAGATTACTGTGAGCGACAAGTAAAAGTTACGACTTATATAAAGGAAGGAGCTAGCGTAACTTAGAAGCCAACGGTAGCTTGCCACTGAAGTTTTACCGTCATTCCATGATTTGGGTTTGGCACAATTTTTTATAGAAGGCATTAAGAACTTTGAGATGAGGAGATAAAAGAAGCTCGTAAGCTAAGTCACTTACTTTCTTTGAAGTCAGATAAGGCTCACAATATCTGGGGGATAACTTCTTAAACTCCCCAATAGATAAAGAACTTCTTTTGTGCCGTACTCGAATGAAGACCAAAACCTTGGTATCCAAAACACCGATTTTCACTTCTGAACTCATTGTTCTGAATCCTTAAAACAGCGTGACTCCTGAGAAGTATTCTAGGGAAAGGGTCTTCCTTTTTTTAAACAGAATCTTTCTTTTATTTTTGAGAGGGAATAATTTTAAGATCAAAAAGGGAGATTCTTACTCCTGTATGCCTCGAAGGCTGGGGAGGAATCTTACATTCTACCCTACTTAAAAAAGTGCGAGATGTCCTCATCTCGCAAGGTAGAGGATAACTCTTTTTCTTAAGATCCAATTTTATTCTGGGGTTCCTTATATTCTGGTCAACCCAACAAAATACTGGGATAAATATCTCTTAGAACTCATCAACAATTCATTCAGATCATATCATTCATATCTTTAACATGATAATGGTCCATTAGACCGAAAAATTTCCTTCTGAACATTCCTCCACGGGAATTTCAGTCAAGTAAGTTCTCAATTTGTCATCCCTTATCTTGATCTAACGGTCAAGTATTAATAGTAGCAATCTGACAGCACAATCCACATCTCATAGTGATTTGCTGAAATCATTATCATCATTCCAGTTATGAATATCATCACAGGGACTCGTCCCATTCATCCTCATTGAGGTTTCGCTCAGCTTATTACATTTCAACTAAATTTCAGAATTCATCATTTTCCAATCAGAATCCAAATCAATTTCATCAGTTCTCAAACAGAATTAAAAATCATATCAACCACATTCAAATTCATCATCTGGATAGCATTAACGCTTATAATTTCAAGTCTTAGATTTACTCGTATATACTGTCAGTAAAGAGCTGCAGTTATACTCTCGGTATATACGGATAGTCACGGCCCTTGGAATTATAAGGTAAATACCATCATGTCTAGGCCTCAAGCAAGTCAAGGATTCTATATAATTGCGGTACTTCCATCTGAAGACCCAATTACCAAATTACGAATTTCAATTTGAATATCAAATTGTATGAATTATATCACACAATTACAACCTTTTTGTGTTTCTTGATAAATTTCTGACCTATTTGTCTTCTTAATTGATCTTTATTAACCAAATGCTCTGATACCAACTGTAAGATCCCCCTGTTCCCACCGAGCAACGGATTCGGGTACTAGCACAGCGGAAGTAGCACTTCTTGCGCGAGGCAGGGTCCCACACTCGGGGCCTCATCCATGGATATCCGGACAAAAGACTAATCCGTCGGATTTTCCAAAACCGAACCCGGAAAAACTTCCCTTATCCAGAAAGCACGGGCGATTCCTCCAAGATAACTTTTTACTCTAACGTAGTCAAGACCATTAATAATGATCAAACTAATCCGACTGCACCTATAAAGATATTCGGTCAGATCAAGGAAGAAACTTGCACTTGGATCATTGGGATCAACGCTTTTTTCCCCATCAAGAGGCACAGCCGTTGATTCCTATCCATAGAACAATTACTATCCGGGACTTACTTCATCTAACGTAATAACAGAAATTGAGTCTCGATTTACGGATCCATCAATCCAGCCTAACCCCATCCGATCCCATGGGTTAGCCAACCGCCCAACCACTGTAGTGATGGGATCCAATTTGGAATTTGGTTAGGTTTTGTCCCGGGTACCAAGGAAAAGAGTTCCAAGGCCCCCTAGCCGGAAGTTCATGCAAACATAAAACTAGCCATACCACTTACACACCCAATATGAAATTGCCTTTTTCTTAGCATCAGCTAACTTTAAAACAATCCTTTAATGAAACCATAGTACCACTGATCATAATCTTCCAATTTATCCGGTTGATTCATAATTTCCCATCATTCCTTCATCAGAGTATCTATGGCATCATTGGCAACTAGAACGCTCACCACCTGTCCACACAGGGGCCTTTTCAATAGTCCCTAGCCCATAATACTCGGCAATATAATCACTTATAAAAATCAAGATGGACTCTCGTTGAAGATCAGCAAGATCAACCAACAGATCCATATAAAGAGCCATGGACTCATCCATTGAAGACCAGCAAGGTCAATCAACCAGATCCATGCCCGGTTTCACAAAACAACTCTTACTCCTTGTTCCAATATCTTCCTCGACGCACGCGTGGGTATCCTAGGCGACCCAGAGCCCGAGCACCGTATGGTCAGCACCCTCTAGGATCCTTCGCAGGTGACCTAGCGCTTCACTCATAGGCCGCTTCCTTGGTCCCTCATCCACCGTACCGGAAGCTCACCATTTTAATCGAACCGAGGCTGGTCAAGACCTCGGTCGACCTTGCTACGCGAGACGTCCTCCATTGACTCTCCGTCAGCAGTTGCAACTTTAACAGTTAGGTCTCCACGACCTTAATCACAAGACGGTCAAAATGCTTCCCCAGCATTCTTGACATAAAACAGCCATTTACAAACAGCATTTACAAACAGTTTACAAATACAATTTCTATATTAACTCTCATTTTTCCACATTATCCCTCATACAATCCACATTACTTATTCCACATTTCATTTATATGTGTACTCATCCAATCACATCATTTTCCATCTCTTCACTTCAGATTCCTTCACATCACATATCATATATTCACATCCATATCCACATCCATACATCCACATCCACATCCACATCCACATTCACATCCATACATCCACATCTACATGCTTATCTCCATTTTCACATCCTCATTTATACATCCACATCCCATATCCACATTCATACATACACATCCATATCCACATCCATATCCGCATTTATACATACACATCCATATCCACATCCACATGCATACATTCATTATCACATCCTCAGTCATACATCCACATCCACATACATACATACATCCACATCCACATTCCCATTCACATCTATACATCCATATCTACATGCACATTCACATCCATACATCCACATCTATATCCTCATTCACATCCATACATCCACAGTCATGCATCCACATCTACATGCATACATCCATACATACACATCCACATTTACATCCATGCATCCACATCCACATCCTCATTCACATCCATACATCCACATTCATACATCCACATCCACATCCACATCCACATTCACATCCATACATCCACATCTACATGCTTATCTCCATTTTCACATCTTCATTTATACATCCACATCCCATATCTACATTCATACATACACATCCATATCCACATCCACATGCTCATACATCCACATCCACATTCCCATTCACATATATACATCCATATCTACATGCACATTTACATCCATACATCCACATCTATATCCTCATTCACATCCATACATCCACATTCATGCATCCACATCTACATGCTTATCTCCATTTTCACATCCTCATTTATACATCCACATCCCATATCCACATTCATACATACACATCCATATCCACATCCACATGCATACATACATCCACATCCACATTCCCATTCACATATATACATCCATATCTACATACACATTCACATCCATACATCCACATCTATATGCTCATTCACATCCATACATCCACATTCATACATCCACATCTACATGCATTCATCCATACATCCACATCCACATTTACATCCATGCATCCACATCTACATGCATTCATCCATACATCCACATCCACATTTACATCCATGCATCCACATCTACATCCTCATTCACATCCATACATCCACATTCATACATCCATACATCCACATTCATACATCCACATCCACATCCACATTCACATCCATACATCCACATCTACATGCTTATCTCCATTTTCACATCCTCATTTATACATCCACATCCCATATCCACATTCATACATATACATCCATATCCACATCCACATGCTCATACATCCACATCCACATTCCCATTCACATATATACATCCATATCTACATGCACATTTACATCCATACATCCACATCTATATCCTCATTCACATCCATACATCCACATTCATGCATCCACATCTACATGCTTATCTCCATTTTCACATCCTCATTTATACATCCACATCCCATATCCACATTCATACATACACATCCATATCCACATCCACATGCATACATACATCCACATCCACATTCCCATTCACATATATACATCCATATCTACATACACATTCACATCCATACATCCACATCTATATGCTCATTCACATCCATACATCCACATTCATACATCCACATCTACATGCATTCATCCATACATCCACATCCACATTTACATCCATGCATCCACATCTACATGCATTCATCCATACATCCACATCCACATTTACATCCATGCATCCACATCTACATCCTCATTCACATCCATACATCCACATTCATACATCCATACATCCACATTCATACATCCACATCCACATCCACATTCACATCCATACATCCACATCTACATGCTTATCTCCATTTTCACATCCTCATTTATACATCCACATCCCATATCCACATTCATACATATACATCCATATCCACATCCCCATGCATCTTATCATATCTTATCACTTCTCATATCTCTTATGCATACCTCTATGCATGAAATTCAATTATGCTCAAAGTAACACTTTTATAATAAAATATTCAACTTTTATGCATACCTCTATGCATGAAATCCAATATGATAAAAGTAACACTTTTGATATAAAAAAATTATCCTTTATGCATACTTCTATGCATGAAAATTAAAAATGATAAAAGTAACACTTTTGATATAAAAAATTTTCCTTTATGCATACTTCTATGCATGAAAATTAAAAATGATAAAAGTAACACTTTTGATATAAAATATTTTCCTTTATGCATACTTCTATGCATGAAAATTAAAAATGATAAAAGTAACACTTTTAATATATAAAAAATTATCCTTTATGCATACTTCTATGCATGAAAATTAAAAATGATAAAAGTAACACTTTTGATATATAAAAAAATTTTCCTTTATGCATACTTCTATGCATGAAAATTAAAAATGATAAAAGTAACACTTTTGATATTAAAAAATTATCCTTTATGCATACTTCTATGCATGAAAATTAAAAATGATAAAAGTAACACTTTTAATATAAAAAAATTATCCTTTATGCATGATATTAAAATTCAATTTCTCCATGATTATAATGAAATTCTTTCAATTAATCTAGGATGATAATTCCTAGAATATGGTAGGAAGTCCTCTTTTTATGCTTTAAATGAAATTATTTTATGCATAATTTTTATAAAAATTTTGCCATAGCTCCGCTGCTATGACTGATAAATCTTAATTTTTTCTAAGGGATAAAGCTTATCATTAAGAAAATAATTAAAATGATCTCTAATTGGATCATTAATCTATAATGGATTGAATCATCAATATGCATAAACTAAAAGCATAGAAAAAAAAGCCATTAATTTGGCCTCAAGCATAGCTTAATCTTGGATTAAGGAAAAGCTTTATGAAAAGCTTCATTTGGATTGAGAATGGGTCATGAGTATGACCATTTCTTGAGTGAGAGAGAGAAATTACATAAAAACCATTAGAATTTAAACATAAATAAAAATTAACTTCAATAGCATTTATTAAATTATGTAACTCTTCACTACTATTCACCAATTAACTTTAATAGCATTTAAAAAACCATACCAATTAAGCTTCTCAAGCTTGAGAGGGGTTGAGAAGAGAGAAACATTGAGAAATTATAGAAAAGATCAATATTCACTAATTACCTTACAAATTGCTTGATTCTTTGTTCACGGTAGAGGCCCCCAACCAATCAATTGGTTAAGTATGTTGATGGAGCCACTAATGGGGATTGAAGAAAGAGGGAAGCTCCAAAAACTAGTGAATTATTAAATGAATTCACAGTTCTTGGCTTAGGTGGAGTAGAGTAACGATGCATAAACACTATATATTTTTCAACAAGAGGGAGGCTTCTATTTATAGGAAAAATTGAGCTCCCAACCAAACAAACTGATTCTAGAATTTTCCAAATCAGTTTGGTCAAATTTTGACCATTTTTAGGTCAGTTAAGCTAACTTTTTGGAACTAGAGATAAAATATCTCAATTTTTATGAGTTTAAAACTCATTCAAGCATGTGAAATATGCACCTCCTTTAAAGAACTCCCCTTCCTTACATAAGTGTCATAATGGAATCATTTTAATATTGCTCATAGTTTTTTACTAATAAACCTTGTACATTTTCAACTCTTCATCTTATGTGAAATATGCACCTCCTTTAAAGAACTCCCCTTCCTTACATATGTGTCATAATGGAATCATTTTAATATTGCTCATAGTTTTTTTATTAATAAACCTTGTACATTTTCAACTCTTCATCTTATGTGAAATATGCACCTCCTTTAAAGAACTCCCCTTCCTTACATATGTGTCATAATGGAATCATTTTAATATTGCTCATAGTTTTTTACTAATAAACCTTGTACATTTTCAACTCTTCATCTTATGTGAGCATTTAAGGGACTCCCCTTCCTTACATATGTGTCATAATAAAATCATTATTCCCAAAATATCTCATATTTTTAATATTGCTCATAGTTTTTTACTAATAAACCTTGTACATTTTCAACTCTTCATCTTATGTGAGCATTTAAGGGACTCCCCTTCCTTACATATGTGTCATAATAAAATCATTATTCCCAAAATATCTCATATTTTTAATATTGCTCATAGTTTTTTACTAATAAACCTTGTACATTTTCAACTCTTCATCTTATGTGAGCATTTACTCATTTTTGGGTATCTTCTTTTTACAATTTGGATTTATCTCCTCCCTACACATGGATTGATGCTATTGGCCCATAGGAACCTTAATTGGACCATAATCTAAAGATTTATGAAAATCTAGACCCTTAGACTAAGGTTCTTTATACCTATTTCTAATTAATTCCAATTGCACATTGGAAAATTCTTTTTGAATTTTTGTTTCAAGGAAATTCATCTTAATTATATGAGATATTTTTCTATCCAAAAATATTCAAAAGCTGAATATTCTCTCTCTAGAATAATCTTCTCTCTCTAGGTTAAAACAGTTAGAAACAAGGTCTTTATATTTCTGAAGAGGGATTGATTACAGGGGAAGATACTAGACATCAAAAGGGGTTTGGGGGAGGAATCTTACACTTAATGGACAGCTTCTTTGATCAAGATCAAAGATTTTAAGGAGCAGCTCACGAGTGTGGATGAGATATATCTTGATAGTACATTGGTACCCACAGTTCTAAGTGCATTGCCGGAGTCCGATAAGACTGACTTAATAGTGTTTGTTTGCTATCAGAGTTTTGCCTCTACCATTAGACTCATGATGAAGGGAAATCCAAATGCCCTTACATTTGATGAGCTGGTTTCAATACTCTTGCAAGAGGAGTAGTCTAGGCAAAATAGATCTATTATGTGAGTTGGTGACCAAGCTTTTGTTTCCAGTCAAGAGAGGCAAAGGTAAGGCTTCTTCGCATGGTGGCTATAAGCCAAAATTAGAATCCTCAGGTAAGGATACAGAGAAAGAAGGTGATAAGTCTAAAAAGAAGGGCAAGTGTCACTATTTCAAGAAACTAGGGCACTACATAAATAAGTGCAAGAAAAAGCTAGAGAAGGAGAAAAAGAAAGAATCGGGCATGGATGTGGTTAATGCATCTGCACACCGAGTGCAGAGAGAAGAAAGAATCTGCAAGTTTTGCTCAAGATGATTGGGCATGGATTGTATTTACAGTTATGACCCTTCTATTCATGATGTGTGCATGTTAGTGGCAAAATCGGGTGCTTGGTACTTTGACAATGGTGCTAGTAAGCACATTACTTCACAAAAAAAATTGCTCTCATCTCTGGAATCTGTCTCTCAAGTGCAAGAATCGTCACATGTGTAAATGGTTCCTCATATCCTGTCAAGGGAGTTGGTAGAGTTGTGCTCCACTGTTGCAAATGGGGGCGCATTTACTCTTCTAAAGTTTTATATGTGCCAAGAATTAAGAAAAACTTGATGTCAGTTTCAGCCTTAGCCTTGTCAGGCTTGATGGTGAAATTTATCGATGACAGATGTACAGTTCAGGATAGAAATGATGGTTATTCTATCATTGCCTTAGGTACCTTGTTTCATGGCCTATACAAGATGGATGTATTTGAGAAGTTACAGCATGATGCTTGCTCAGTCTCTACGACTCGTGCTATGAGTGATGCAGAATTATGGCATGCACAATTTGGCCATCTAAATTATGGCAGATTGTTACGCCTTCAAAGGCATGATATGGTGTCTGACTTGCCAACTCTTGAGACCCCTGCCATACATGTATGTGAGGGGTGTATTCTTGGTAAAATGCATCGGGCATCATTTCCAAAGGATGGATCTGTGAAAGCTGTTAAGAAATTACAGCTTATACTACATAGTGATGTATGTGGTCCTATGAGGACACCATCTATTGGGAGATATCTCTACTTTGTCACTTTTATTGATGATTACTCCAGATATAGCTGGGTGTATCCATTAAAGTAGAAGTTAGAGGTTTTTATTTTAGGCACTTTGTATCCATGGCTAAAAATGCATGTGAATATAAAGTTGGCACCCTTCATTCAGATTAAGGAGGGGAGTAAATGTTCAAGGAATTTCATGCATATATGGCTGCAAAAGGCATTAGGCATCAATGTACAGTGCCATACATACCTCAGTAAGAACAGATCTCTCATGGAGATGGCACAATGTATGGTGAAAGCCCAAGATTTACCCCATGGTTTTTCGTTAGAGGCAACTATGTGCGCAAACTATGTGTTGAACAAATGCCCTACCAAGGCCTTGTAGTCTAAAACTCCTTATGAAGCTTAGCATGGAGGAAGCCTTCTCTGGCTCATTTGCGTGTTTTTGGTTGTCTTGCTTATGCTCTTGTGCTTGAGCAACAACGGTAAGCTTGATATGATAAGGCAGTTAAATATATATTGTTGAATGCAGTTTAGAAAGCAAGGGATATAGACTCTACCATCTGGCCTCAAAGCTGATTTTGGTAAGTAGAGATGTTGTTTTTGTCAAAAACTCAGTTCAGCCCATGCTTTCATGCAAAAAACAATACAATGTATACTCACAGGACATATTTGATTTGCTCCTACCTTTATAGCAATTGAATGGAGGGCAACCATATGTATAGCAATTGAATGCTCAACCAAGTGCTAAAATTTAGCCTTTACAAGTGCAAAATCAGCCTACAAATCAACCTTTTGATGAGGCAATTATTGAGGATGTAGTGGATGAGGAGAGAGCAGCCATAGAAAAATCTAGGCGTATGCCAAAATAGCTTGTGCAGACATTGAGGGATAGCAAGTTGGCAGCTCCTTTACCTAGCAGAACGCGTGCAGGTTCTCATCATGTAGATTATTCTCATGTGGATCATGTTCTTATTTCTACTTTATGTAATGAGGAGGAACCTTTTTCCTTTGAGGAAGCATAAGATGATGATCGTTGGATGCATGCTATGCAGGATGAGTATAACTCTATACTCAAGAATGACATCTAGTATTTGACAGATCTACCTCATGGCAAGAAGGCCATTGGTACTAAGTGGGTTTACAAGTTAAAACGCAAAGTAGATGGTAGCATTGATCGCTACAAGGCCAAACTTGTTGCAAAGGGGTATGCCCAGCAAAAGGGCATTGACTATGATGAGACCTTTGCACCCACATCTCGTATGACTACCATTAGGTGTGTCATTGCTTTGGCAATACATCATGGGTGGAATGTACATCAGTTGGGCATTAAGACTGCATTCTTGAATGGTGATTTACATGAAGAGGTGTATGTATCGCAGACTCCTGGTTTTGTTATGAAAGGAGAAGAGTCTAAAGTATGCAGGTTGAAAAAGGCTCTTTATGGCCTTAAGTAGGCTCCTAGAGCATGGATGAGAAGATTCATGTATACTTGGTTGCAAATGATTTTTGCAACAATCCAACAGAGAGTACCCTCCATGTGTGAAGAGGAGTAAGGACACATTTTTTGTCATTATTCTATATGTCGATGACATGCTTCTCATCATGGGACCTGATATAGATCAGATTTTAGCCTTTATGGCTGATTTACAATCATCGTTTGAGATGTCAGATTTGGGGCCCTTGCATTACTATTTGGGGATTCAGTTTATACATCGTAACAATGAGATGGCATTGTTATACTGCAATCTAAATATATACAGAAGCTATTGAAGACTATAAACCTATGGCTACACCTATGGAGATAGGTACTCGACTTAGTCTTCAAGATGCAAGAGACTCTTTTGATGCTAGTTTGTATCAGTAGGCTGTTGGATCCCTTTCTTATGTGTGCAACATGAGGCCAGATATACAGTATGTGGTCTCACAGTTGAGCATATTTATGCATAGCCCAAGTATGAAGCATTGGCAGGCTATTAAGTGGGTTTTCCACTATTTACAAGGACACTCAATATTTTGGATTATTTTATCCAAAGGGGGGTGAGTCACAGCTGCATGCTTTCAGTGATTCAAATTGGGTTAGATGTTATGACACACGAGTGTCCACTAGTGGGTTTTGCTTTCGCCTTGGGTGATTCATGTATATCATGGCTCGGCAGCAAGAAGCAGCCTACAGTGGCCACTTCCAGTTTGTGAATTTGAGTACAAGGCAGCTTTTACAGCTACAGTTGAGTGTGTGCGGCTCAGATGTCTTATGGCTGATTTGGGTGTTGGCACTACGATTTTCACTGACAGCCAAAGCACATTAATATTTGCAAGGAACTCAGTGTTTCATGCTTGCACTAAAGCACATTGAGTTACATTACCACTATGTCAGGGAAAGAGGAAAGACTCTCCGCAGTAGAGATCAGCTTGGTCTATGTGCCTACACATGATAACATGGCAGATTTATTCATGAAGGCTCTTCCTCGTAAAAAGTTCGAAGCTTTTCATAAAGCTTTGCGCTTACTACCTTTTCAGGATTAATCGGCCATACCCTATGCATGTGAACATCATCACTCCATGGAGGATTTGTAGCATTATATGGTAGTGATGTGTGTGAACACGCTTAGGACCGTCAGGGGTAATTTTTCCCTCACTACGAGGTTTTTTCCCCCGTGCGTATGTATACCCTCTTATCTACTTGTTTTGGGGTGTGTACTTGTCTTTTACATCTAGCACACATTTTTTAATTCTAATCTAGTGAGTTTGTGTTCTCTCAAGCTTCTCTATCTTGTGTGTGTGCATTGTTGCAACCTTAACCCTAATTCCAACAGGAACACCCATTATTTTATTAAGAATATTTTAGGGATATTTTACTTTGGATGCGCCTTTTATTTATATCATTTTCCAAGAGTATTATGTTTAATCAACTATGTGCGCTAGTATAATATAATCAAGATTAATGTGAGCTAGCTAGTATAATATAATCAAGATTAATGTCTTTAATCGGCTTTATGCGCACTGACTAATATTATTTTGGATGTGGGTGATGATTAAGTGGTGGATGTAGGCGATGATTGAGTGGTGGATTATTCGTAATCACATGTGGAACATTTGTTAGACCACAATGAGATATTTTAGAAGACATGTGAACATCTTTATACATACTAATCAATATTTTGGAAGGCTAAGCCTTAAATCTTTATACATACCAATCAATATTTTTACTTTTGGTAGGACCAAGACTTTATATTTGTAGCTTGCTATATTTTTGGAAGAGCTTTTACAGTAAAAAACGCAAAAGCAGTTATGCTTTGTGTTTAGAGGTAGCCACACTCATCTAGGGAGATTTGACCCAATCTTGTGTTGACGGTGATCTTTTTCTTATTTTCAAATTATCTTGTTTATTATATTTTATTTATGGAAGGTTAATGCTTTTAATTTATTCCTAGTCTATGGTTTGGCCTAATTTTTGTGTTGAGAAATAAAATTCTTCTCCAGTGTCATAAAGATCTTAACAATGGTATCAAAGCAAGAACATCTTATGCATGAGTCTATTATTGACCATGAGACCATCACTACACATGCACAAGTAGTACGTATGTTAAGTATCTTGTGACTTTCAAGAATCATCCTATTGAAGATGCTAAATGGATGCCATGAAAGTTCTTTTGTTCTTACCAATGTGATGTAACACTCCAATAGCATTGAGGGGGAGTGTAGAAAGGCACAATGCCTATTGTTGTGTGAGTGATGGGTGAGTTGTAGAACACCTCGATTAAAAGGAGGTTGAGAGATGTAATCTTCGGTGTTTGAGTGTGTGGGAAAGCACTCTAGAGGTGCAAGATATTGTGGGAAGATAAGAATGCCACATATGCTATTGTATGGTGTGTGAGTGTTGAAGAATAAAAGAGTGGAAAAGAATGTGCCACATGGATACACACATGTAAAGTGAGATGAGGGCTATCTATATTAGAAGCCTCATTGTATGGTTCATTAAGATATGCAATAGATCTAGTGTTGAGTTTGCAATCTCTCTCTCTCTCTCTCTCTCTCTCTCTCTCTCTCTCTCTCTCTCTAGTCATGGAGTTTCTTGTGTGGTTTAATCCACCTTAATTCTTATGCTTAATCTTGTGTCTATCACCATGATCAATCCTATATTAGAATTGTCAACAACTATGCTCAAATATGGCATAATGCCAAAGGTTTTACTTCAACAAGGACTGGGTGCTGGAATTTCCTTGACTTTTTGTTGTAGTGCCAAAGGTTTTACTTCAATTGAGGTGAGAACTTCATAATAAGTGGCTTGGCTGTCTTGTAAGAGATGGCTCTTTTGGATATTTTTACCCAAAAGAGTATATCCACCATGAATACAAAGTCACTAATAGAAATGTACAGAGTTACTCAACCAAATCGAGAGAGAGATTTGGTGTTTTGATAAGTGGATGTTGTTCCTCTTTATTCACTAGGGAAAAGAATAATTATACACATTTGTGTTTTGTAATATATTTATAAAGTGCATAGAAGGGCCCATTATTTTTGTTGTCATCAGTTACAATTGGGTAGTACATTGCCACCTATGGGTACGTAGTGCATTGTCACTGTAATGAGGAGGCAATAAAGATTTGTTATACATCGAACTTCATATTGGTATTGAACACAAACTGAAAGTTGTGTTATTCATGTCAAAGTAGTTTTAAAGTACAAAGATTAATTTTGTTTGTCTATCAGTGTAAGGTGTGTTGGAGGCATACTTAATCCACATATTGTAGCATATGTATATATAGATTGGGTAAGCGTATATAATTTCTCATTTATTACTTTATAGTAAATCATTTCCCATAATTGAAATGGTTTACGATATTGTTTCACCTAGTAGAGGTGTCCAGTAAGATCACATTTGAAGAGGTGTCTCTGGATGGTGTTATGAGCTTTTGGATGTGACCAATAGCCCATAAACATGTCTGTAGAGATATGGTTGGTCATAGAGACATAGATATATATTGCTAAGCAACCAAAATGGTTGCCGAAGTAGACATATGGATAGGCACGTAGCTGCTCCTGGGCTGGGAGTGGAACTCTCATTGATGCTATACATCACATAGATGATGTCTATGTGGAAATCATCTTCATTGCAAGATGTGTAAACTATTCTTGAAGAATGCAAGAACTTTTGGAGAGAGGAAAGTGTAGCTTTCTTTAATTATGTGTAAGGTAATTGAACTTTACCACATTATAGAACAATTTGCTAAAGACTTAACAGTTGTGCAAATTTGTTGAATTAAAGTCCATGTGGTTTCTAACCACAAAAGAAAAACATCTTTGATGTTGTTGAACATGCCAAGGAATTCATTGAATGTTGGAAATTCTTGAGGATAAAGGCATGATGTTATTCGATGCCTTAGTAGCAATTTGTGTTTTATTGACATCTTTCATAGTTGCAAATGGCAACTATGGTTTGATGTTCCAAACAAAACATGAGTGTTGCATGTTTCTTTGGTTATAGTACTTAAGGAAAATATATGTTATGTGTCTTTCTTTCCTTGCCATAGTACGTAGGGAAGTTATAGGCATAGATGACTATATGGTCTACACACAGACACTTGTTTACAACTTTCTAAACCGTTTTTACGAGATGAAAACTCTTCTTGAAGAGAAGAGTAAGTAGATTAACAAAGTTTCTTCCAACTAAAGATGTGAAACATCTAAGCTCGTTAGGATCTTTATCAAACATCTCTACAAACTATATGGTCTGCCCACAGACAGTGTGTTGGGGTGGTAGAGATAGAAAGTTTGATAGTCATTTTTGAAGGGAAATATTCAAAGGTTAAATATCACTCTAAGTAAGAGAGAGTTTAACCATCCGTAGATTGATGGTGGTAAATTTGAAAACCCAATGAGGTTCTAGAGCATATGCTTGTGCATAGATAAATAATCTAGTGGAGAGGAGTACCTCTCACCTTTAGAATCTATTTTTTGTTGTTCATGACCAAATTTGCTCCATTTATGTTGTTTTATGGATGCGTCTTTTATTTATATCATTTTTACGATTAACTTATTTAATTAGTTGTGTATGCTAGTATGATATAATAAGGATTAATGTGTTTAATCAGATGAGATATTCAGGATTAATGTGTTTAATTGGCTTTGTGTGTTGACTAATATTATTTTGGATGTTTGGATGTAGGCGATGATTGAGTGGTGAATTATCTGTTAATTGCATGTGGATTTGTTGAACCACAATGAGATATTTTGTAAGATATGTGAACACCTATTATGGTTTCATATTTTGGCATTAATATTTTTTGAAGGCCAAGGCCTCAAACCTTTGTACATACCAATTAGTATTTTTACTCTTGGTAGGCCTAAGACTTTATATTTGTAGCTTGCTATATTTTTGGAAGAGCTTTTGCACTAAAAAACTCAAAAGCACTTATGCTTTATTTTTGGAGTTATCTTATACATATAAATATAGGTGAGTGGTACAAGGGGCCATACTCATCCAAGGAGATTAAACCTAATCTTGTGTGATGGTGATCTCTTCCTTATTTTCAAGTTCTCTTGTTTATTTTATTTTATTTATGCAAGGTTAATGCTTTTAATTTGTGTCTAGTCTATGGTTTTACTATACTTTTTGTGTTGAGGCATAATGATCCTGACAGAGCCAACATGATTAGAAACTAGACATGTACTCGTTACCTATCCTGACTGTCTGTACTTTCAAGAAGTTAAGGATACTCGTCAACACCTTCTTTCCAACTTGGGAAAAATCTCAATGGATCATATTTGGTATATAACTGACCAGTCACATGGTAGTGGAGGCTCTAGGAATACATACTAAATGGGCAATCTTGATTAAAAGTCATTTAGTTTGCCATCCAATAGATGGCAATAGATGGATTGCTATAAAAATGCAAACTGATTATCAATGGTACATTGTCTCTTTGTATTCCTTAGGGAGGATAACAAACTCAAGGGCAGATTTGTGGAGATCTCTTCTCTTACTAGATTTGCCAATGATGATGGTTGGGGACTTTAATATGGTGGAGGACCCTCAAGATAGGTTTTAGCCTCTAGGTTTAAAGGTCAAGAGCTTAAGGAACGTCATAAATGTAAGACCTTTCATGACTCGATGGACTTGGCCTTTCACGTGGTCTAATGGGATACTAGACCCTATATTCAAAAAATTAGACTTGATAGATGTTCTATAAGTGGATGCACAATTGCAGATAATGGTAACTCTATAGTCTCGTCGCTTTAATTAATGCAGATTTTGAACCTTTAATCAACATAGATTTTAGACCATAAACCGATATTAGTGTCCATTAAAAAGGCTAGTGATCAAGTTAGAGCTGTTCCATGCATATCTCAACCTCTTTAAGCTACCTATAATCAGATATCAGAATTGGAGGGTATCTTTCAAAGAGTGTCAAGCTCAACGCTCCAAGCTCGTTTCCTATTAGAGATTAGTTCTTTCAATTTCATTCTCTTATCTCATTCCTCATTTAATTAAGCTTGAAGAGATAGAAGTTACTCCTTCAAAATAGAAGGTGGTTGTTGTGGGTTTTTTATGATGATGAATGGGGAAAGAAAAATAAAATTGTAAAAATTTGATAGTAATTAACATAAGCAAGAAAATAATATGTGCAAAATAATACTTAACGGGCTTGCTTAAAATTTAAAGAAGTCTTATGCTGTCCCAATTTTTACAGAGTAAAAATCAACAACTTCAAGTGTCAAAAAACCCATAAGTAGTTTTGGAAGCTTAGGTGAAAGATATTGAAGAAGTTGAAAAGGTGGAGAATCTTGAGGATGAATTAACCTTGAAACCCATAGAGTTATAACCTCTATGGGGATGCCCATTATTTTATTGAGAATTTTTTAAGGAATTTTTTTTTTGCATGCACCTTTTATTTATATCCTTTTATAAGATTAATGTGTCTAATTAGTTGTGTGTGCTGGGATGATATAGTCAAGATTTATGTGTTTTATTGGCTTTCTACATTAACTAATATTATTTTAGTTGTAAGCGATGATTGAGTGGTATATTAAGCGCACGTGGAACATTTGTTGGACCATGATGAGATATTTTGGAAGATATGTGAACACCTATTATGGTTTCATATTTTTGGAAAGGCCACAAACCTTAGTATATACCAATTAGTATTTTTATTAATATTTTTGGAAAGGCCACAAACCTTAGTATATACCAATTAGTATTTTTACTTTGGTAGACCCAAGACTTTATATTTGTAGCTTGCTATATTTTTGAAAGAGATTTTACGCTCTAAAATTTAAAAACACTTATGCTTTGTTTCTGGACTTATATTTTTGAAAAGTAAGCCTTAATACATATAAATATGGGTGAGTGGTAACCACACTCATCTAGGGAGGTTTAGCCCAATCTTGTGTCGATAGTAATCTCTTTCTTATTTTCAAGTTATCTTGTTTATTTTATTTTGTTTATGTAATGTTAATGCTTTTAATTTGTTTCCTAGTCTATGGTTTGCTCTAATTTTTGTGTTGAGAAATAAAATTCTTCTCTAAGTGCCATAAAGATCTTGACAGTGGTATCATAGAAGCATCTTGTTTCTGAGTCTATTATTGACCATGAGACCATCACTACATTCACAGATAATACTTATGTTAAGTATCATGTGACTTTCAGGAATCCTCTTATTGAAGATACTAAATGGATGCCAAAAAAATTCTTTTGTTCTTACCAAAGTCTCATTAACTCATACTATCCATATGATTGAGGTCAATTGCAATTTGAGCAAGAGGGAATGCTAGTCATAACCTCTATGTGGATGCCAATTATTTTATTGAGAACGATATTTTATTTTAGATGCACCTTTTGTTTATATCTTTTTTGTTTAATCAGCTGAGTGTGCTAGTATGATATAGTCAGGATTTATGTGATTAATTGGCTTTGTTCACTGACTAATATTATTTTGGATGTAGGTGATGATTGTGTGGTGGATTATTTGTTAATCACATGGACCATAATGAGATAATTTGGAAGCTTGATTAATAGTCATTTAGTTTGCTATCCAACATATGGCAATAGATGGATTGCTGTAAAAAATGCATATTGATTATCAATGGGAGATGGTCTCTTTGTATTCCTTAGGGACAACAAACTCAAGGGCAGATTTGTGGAGATCTCTCCTCTTATTAGATTTCCCAATCATAATGGTGGGTGACTTTAATATGGTAAAGGACCCTTGGGATAGGTTTCAGACTTTAGGTTTAACCATCATCAAAGGTAAAGAGCTTAAGGAATGGAAGAAATGTAAGACCTTTCATGACCCGATGGACTTGGCCTCTAACCTAGAATTTACGTGGTCTAATGGGAGCCTAGACCCTATATTAGGAAACCTAGACTTGATAGATGCTCCATGAGTGGATGCATAATTAAAGAGCATAGTAGCTCCCTAGTCTTGGTGCTTAAATCAACATAGATTTCAAACCTTTAATCAATGTAGATTTCAAATCATAAATGGATATTAGTGTCAATTAAAAAGGCTGGTGCTCAAGTTAGAGCTGGGTGCATCCCAACCTCTTTAAGCTGCCTATAGTTAGATATCAAAATTGGAGGGTATCTTAAAAGGAGTGTCACGTCGTTCAACACTCCAAGCTCGTTTCCTACTAGAGATTAGTTCTTCCACTTCTATTCTCTTAGCTTGTTCCTTGTTTAATTGAACTTGAAGAGATAGGACTTGTTTCAAAATAGAAGGTGGCTGTAGATTTGTCATGATAAGGAATGGGAAAAGAAAAATAAAATTATAAAAATTTCATAGTAATTAAGATAAGCAAGAAAATAATATATGTAGAGTAATACTTACGGCCTTGCTACCGAAAAAGTGGAGAATCTTAAGGATGAATTGACCTTTAACTCTGTAGAGTCATAACCTTTATGCGGACGCTCGTTATTTTATTAAGAATATTTTGGGTATATATTTTTTTGGATACACCTTTTATTTATACCATTTTTCAGGATTAATGTGTTTAATCAGTTATGTATGCTAGTATTATGTAGTTAGAATTAATGTGTTGTGCACTGACTAATATTATTTTAGATGTAGGTGATGATTGAGTGGTGGATTATAATTGCATGTTGAACATTTGTTGTACCATAATGACATATTTTAGAAGATACATGAACATATATTATATTTCACATTAATATAATTAGTATTTTTAATTTTGGTAGGCCCAAGACTTTATATTTGTAGCTTGCTATATTTTTGGAAGATCTTTTACGCTAAAAAACTCAAAAGTACTTATGCTTTATTTTTGGAGTTATCTTTTTTGAAAAGTAAGCCTTAATACATATAAATATGGGTGAGTGCTACAAGGGACCCCACTCATCCACAGAGACTCAACCCAATCTTGTGTTGACCGTGATCTCTTTCTTATCTTCAAGTTCTCTTATTTATTTTATTTTGTTTATGTAAGGTTAATAATTTTAATTTATTCCTAGTCTCTACGGTTTGCTCTATTGTTTGAGTTAAGAAATAGAACTCTTCTGCAAGTGTCATAAAGATCTTGACAATGGTATCAGAGCAAGAATATCTTATGCATGAGTCTTTTATTGACCACAAGACCATCACTATACATAGAGGTAATACTTATGTTAAGTATCTTGTGACTTTCAAGAATCATCCTGAAGATGCTAAATGGATGCTAGAAAAGTTATTTTGTTCATAGAAAAATCTCATCCACTCATACTATCCATGCAATCGAGGTCAATTGTAGCCCCATTAAGACGGAATGCTAGTCATAACCTCTTTGGGGATGCCTAAGAATATTTCAAGGATATTGTATTTTGGATGTGCCTTTTATTTATATCATTTTCTATAATTAACGTGTTTAATTAACTGTGTGTGTTGGTATGATATAGTCAGGAGTAATGTGTTTAATTTTCTTTATGCATATGACTAATATTATTTTAGATGTAGGCGATGATTGAGTGGTGGATTATTTGTTAATCACATGTGGAACACTTGTTCCACCACAATGAGATATTTTGGAAGACATGTGAACACCTATTATGGTTTCATTTTTTTGGCATTAATAGTTTTCAAAGGCTAAGGCCTCAAATCTTTGTATATACCAATTAGTATTTTTACTTTTGGTAGTACTAAGACTTTATATTTGTAGCTTGTTTTATTTTTGGAAGAGCTTTTATGCTCAAAAACTCAAAAGCACTTATGCTTTGTTTTTGGAGTTATATTTTTGAAATTTAAATCTTAATACATATAAATATGGGTGAGTGGTACAAGGGGCCACACTCATCCAAGGAGATTCAACCCAATATTATGTCCACAGTGATCCCTTTTTTATTTTCACATTCTCTTGTTTATTTTATTTTGTTTATGTAAGGTTAATGATTTAAATGCTTTCCTAGTCTATGGTTTACTTTAATTTTTGTGTTAAGAAATAGAATTCTTCTCCAAGTGTCATAAACATCCTGACAGAGCCTACACAATTAAAAACTAGGCATGTATTCTTGACTCACTCGTGATGACTGTTTGTGCTTTCAAGAAGTTAAGGATACTGGTCAACACCTTCTTTCCAACTTGGGGAAGATCTCAAAGGACCATATCTGGAACATAACTGACCATTCACATCATAGTGTGGTGGAGGCATTGCTTTGGGAATATATACCAAATGGGCAATTAAGGGTCATTTAGTTTGCCATCTAAATGAGCAAGCTTGATTAAGGGTCATTTCATTTACCATCCAATTGATGGTAATAGGTGGATTGCTGTAAAAATGCAAAGTGATCAATGGTACGTGGTCTCTATTACCACTCAACAGATGGCAATAGAACAATTACTACAAAAAGGCAAACTAATTATCAATGGTGCATGGTCTCTATTACCATTCAATAGATGGCAATAGATCTATTGTTGTAAAAAGGAAAACTAATTATTAATGGTACATGGTCTCTTTTTACGCCTTAGGGACAACAAACTTAAGGGAAAATTTGTGGAGATCTCTCCTGTTATTGGATGTGCCAATCATAATGGTGGGCGAATTTAATATGGTGGAGGACCCTCAAGATAGGTTTCAGTCTTAAGGTCTAACTATCAAAGGTAAAGAGCTTAAGGAATGGCAGAAATGTAAGACATTTTATGACTCGATGGACCTGGGTGCTAATCCGAAATTCATGTGATCTAATGGGAGACTAGACCCTCCTATATTAGGAAAGCAAGACTTAATAGATGCTCTATGAGTGGTGGATGCAAAATTGTAGATCATAGTAACTCGATAATCTCGGTGCTTCAATGAATGTAAATTTCAAACCTTCAATTAATGCAAAATTCAGACCATGGACCCATATAATTATATTAAAAGGCTAGTGCTCAAGTTAGATCTGGGTGGTTCCATGCAGATCCCAACCTCTTTAAGCTTCCTATAGTTAGATATCAAATTTGATAATAATTAAGATAAGCAAGTAAATAATATGTGTAGAATAATACTAATGGCCTTGCTTTGAATTTGATGAAGTTGTATGCTGTCCCAATTTTTACGAAGTAAGAATCAACAAATTCAAGTGTCAAAAAGCTCATAAGATCTTTTGGAAGCTTTGGTAAAAGATATTGAAGAAGCCAAAAAAGTGGAGAACCTTGAGGATGAATTAACCTTGAAACCCCTACTACAACACAATATGCTATATCTCAAGGATCTTGAAGACCTCGTATTGTGTTGTATTGATTTGTCTAATTTTTTTGTCCTTTAATGTTATTCATCTCACGGATTCTTGCATGTTAATGCATTTTTCTACCTTCTATCTTTTAGATGGTTGCATTTGTTTATACTTATTTGAATACTTGCTAATGCATAAATCTGCACCATTTTAACAAATAATTCGAACACATAATTCATTGATGCATGTTTGATGCTTCCGTATGACAAATCACTATAATGCAAAAAGGGCATGATGATTTTGTTTGATGGCCTCATATCGCGTTGTTATGATCTGGGTTTTTTTTGGGTAGTTTTAGTGTCATTTGTCACCAATTAATGCATTATTGTGCTAGTAGAGTCCTTTTCTATTCAAATCACTATAAGAAATATGCTACCTCTCAAGGATCTGGGTATTTTTTGGGTAGTTTTAATGTCATTTGTCACCAATTAATGCACTATTGTGCTAGTAGAGTCCTTTTCTATTCAAATCACTATAAGAAATATGCTACCTCTCAAGGATCTCGAAGACCTTGTATTGCGTTTTATTGATTTCTCTTTTTTTTATTTTCCTTCAATGTCACTCGTCATGGATTCTTGCATGTTAATGTATTTTTCTTCCCTTTTAGATGGCTTTGTTGGAAATTGAGATCGAGTCTAATGTTGATGTTGAAGAAACCCTAGAGAAGAGAAATTGTTTGACGTCTTACAGAAAGTTTGCCATCATCACCAACCAAAAATTTCGCTCATGTTTGATTGCAATTTTCCCGTCGAGACATGCTCTTATTGCACGCTTGTATTACCAAGAAAAAGAGTAAAAATTTCAGGAAATCACTTCAACCAATGTAGTCATTTACGATAATGTTTGATATGTGCATGTCAAACATCTTCTAGTTGGAATGTTCCAAAGGAAGAAGTTCAATAGGGATATCTTAAAGGTGCTAGAGGATAAAAAGAAGATAGATAATAAGTGCCTTGCTCATAATAAAAAATTTCATCTCCTAAACTACCACTATACGGTTTTATTTGCTTTCTTCATGTGGTGCTTGAGGATGAGCAAGTCGGGAAAGAAGATGTTGAGGAGCGAGTAGAGGGAGATCCAAGGGTGGAAGATGATGTTGAAGAGATTATAGAGGAGATGAACTTGGCTACACAGAGGGAGTTAAGTGGATAGGTTGATATTGATGCTCTTAGAAGAGAAAACAATGATGTGATAATAGGTGATGAGGAGGCCTCTTTGAGAGAGGAAACATATGTCCTTCCACTCCCGCTCCTCCCCTCATTTCCTATTAGTGATAATTAATATGTTTTAACTATAGATATTCAAGTTAAGTTTGACACAAGGGAGGACTATTGTCTCACCATCTTTGCACAAAATCTTGAGGAAGATGAGGATATTGTCGATCCAGATCTTGATAAATATCTCTTACTAGATTCAAATGTCACCTTATTACATTTGTTTTGTCAGCTCATGGACAACATTGTTTTGCAGCTTGTGCTATTCAAGGGTGATTTTATCGCATGCGGTGCAGGCAAATGTGTGGGAACACTAGGAATTGGGTCTTCCCAATACTAAGCATGGATGCAATCAAATATTTGTGGTGGTTGATTGACTTACCAAATCAGCCCTCTTCATTGCTTCTAAAGTCACATATGGAGCATCTTAAATTGCCAAAAAATTCATGGAGCATGTATTTAAGTTGCATGGTTTGCCACTCAACATAGTGTGTGATAGAGACACCAAGTTCATGGGGACTTTTTGGAGATCTTTGTATGAAAAATGGGCACACAAGTTACTCCATCTATAGCATATCATCCTCGAATGGGTGGGCAAATGGAGTGTACTAAAAAGTGGCTTGAGGTGTACTTAAGACATTATTGTCATGATATACAAGCTTCATGGGATAAATGGTTGCATCTTGTTGAATTTTTTCATAATTCAAGCAAGAATTTGAGCATTGGGATGTGTCCCTTGAGTCTCTTTATGGGTATCAAGTGCATGTGCCTTCAATAGCCTTTTAAGAAGACAAGGTCGTCAACCCATTGGCTAAAGAAGAGTTGGAGAGAATGAGGCAACTTCTTGAACTATGTAAGAACAATATGAAGAAATCCCAGGAGGTCATGAAGGCTAATGCAGATGAGCATGGCACAATGTGAAGTTTCAAGAAGGAGATTATGTACTCTTGAAGCTACCCAAGAGCCATCACAACACTCTCAAGGGGTCTACCAATCCTAAGTTTGCTCATATGTAATATGGTCCATTCCTTGTACTCAAAAATGTTGGTGATTTAGCCTATAAGATTGACCTTCCTTCTTATACGAGAATCCACATTGTGTTTCATGTATCTAATCTCAAGAAGTATGTGGATTCTATACCTCATGAAGTGGAAGAGCTTCCACCTATGGATGAAGAAGGGGATATCATTTATGAATGAGAATCCACACTGTGTTTCATGTATCTAATCTCAAGAAGTATGTGGATTCTATACCTCATGAAGTGGAAGAGCTTCCACCTATGGATGAAGAAGGGGATATCATTTATGAACGAGAGAGGATTGTGGGAAGAAGAACAAGAGAGTTTAGGAATAGAAGCATAGAGGAGTTCCTTATCAAATGGAAGCATTTACCTTTGGATAAGGCTAGAAGGCAACCACTTTCTTATGTATAACAACAAGGTCTATCTATGGAGGGTGTTTCTTGACCATGTAACATGCTTTTCTTTGGGTTTACAAGGGTTTCATGAAGAGGTATACATGCTAGAATTTTCTGAACAGATTTTACAGAAGCTCATTTAAAGGTTTCTTTTCAATGATATTGGACTTCAATGGCCATCATGATGAGTATATACATTATGGATAATGTTGGCTACTTGATCGATGCATTTGCAGCCCATTTATGAGTTCGTTACCATCCTTTTCATTGATGTATATTAGAGGATGTACCCAAGTATACATAAAGAAAATTTTGAGGATAAAATCTTTGGGGAAGGGATGGTTTGTAATGAAATAGGAACCTTAGTAAGGGCATAGGCATGGGCTCAACTACTATAAAAGGGGATCATGGACCTTCATTTTTATCTTTTAATCATTTGACATTTGAATGAACCTTGGAGTCTTAACGACCACTCTTTGGCTTATGGAAGACTATTTCCATTCTCATGGTGGGAGATTAAACCACTTAAGCATTATGTGTGATATGTGTGTGATTCTTGTTAATTGCATGCTAATCCACATGATGATTTGTCCCATATATTAGCTTCTTAATCTTGGTTAACCTTGCTTTAATCTTACATTAGTGACTCTTCATTTCATATTAGATAGCCATAACTCATATGTTGCATTATACTCAGTGTCACTAAGCTCATCATCCTCATGGTTTGATTATAATATATATGTCTCCTCTGTTGTACGAGGAAATGGATTGAGTGCATCCTCAATCTGATATGGCATGGTTACTACAGAAAAGTAAGCTAAGTAGCTATTGCTAGTTAAGATGTTAAGGGTACGACCCACCATGTTCCAAAAGGGATAAGGAGTTGGTAACATCACTTCAAAGAATGACGGTGTAACTGCGTAAGCTCTTTCTCTCCTCCCCTGCTCTATAAGCTCTTCTTGTGTGCATTTCTTACTTGATAGGGTCCTCCCACTAGATAAATTACACTCACATGTTAGCATAGCCTTGACATGGGGGAAATAACATGCTCCTACACACATAGCCATGGAGTACACATGTACACATAAGCATGGAGTAGGAGACATGGATCAAGAACAAGATAAAAGATACTGTAGCAATATATGGTAGTGATGTGTGTGAACACACTTAGGACCGCCGAGGGACTTTTTCTCTCACTAGGAGGTTTTTTCCCCCGTGCGTATGTACACCCTCTTATCTACTCATTTTGGGGTGTGTACTTATCTTTTGTATCTGGCACACATTTGTTCATTCTAATCTAGTGAGTCTGTGTGCTCTCAAGCTTCTCTATCTTGTGTTTGTGCATTGTTGCAACCCTAACCCTAATTCTAACAATTGGTATCAGAGCTAGCTTCCTTGACACGATCTAGTAGTCTACCTCCCTCCTCACGACCCTATTTTTCTGTCTCCGATTGAGATACCCTCTTAGTAGAAGAAGGTGTATAATGTAGTGTGATGTATACGAAGTATACAACATTTTCGAGGTTCATGACGCGATTCGGGCACCGTAAGTTTTCTGCAAGACGTTCTGGAGAGGCATCATTTTGGATTGATTCTACTCGATTTTGGGTGTTTGGACTGTGTAGCGATAAAGATTTGGTGTGCAGTAGCATCTATAGTGTCTTCAACAACATCAACCATCATACTTTCACCAGTAACACTCTATTCTCTACTCTGTGTTAATTTTCATACACTTTACAGGTGATTTAGTCAGTTTGGCAGCCATCCAAGGTTGTATTCAGTGGAATACTGAGTACTTGCAGTGTGTTGAAAGATTTTACATTTGGTAAAAAGTCATGGTGGCTGGCAATAGTGATGTATTCAACATGTTATCTGTTGAGGAGAAAGTTGATGGGACTAACTACCCATCGTGGTCCTATATGATGAGGCATGTACTGTTTGCTAAAGGCCTTTGGAATGTGGTTAGTGGTAGTGAAACTTATCCTATTTCACAATTACCAGTGCAACCTGGTGCTGCAGGTACATATGAAGTAGAATCTGATACAGATGTGACTCCTCCACATGCACCACCAATACCTCTCCCACTGATGCTCAAACAAGATGGGATGGAAGAGATGCACAGGCACATGCATTGCTTGCACTTTCTGTGAAGCGAAGCATTATTCCTCATATTTGATCATGTAAGACTTTAAAACAGGCATGGAATGCACTTGTTACATTATACTAGGTGCGCAATGAAGCATGTGTTGCATATCTGCACACAAACAGTTAGAGTCTAAGCACATGAATGAGGGAGACTTAATGGACAGCTTTTTGATCAAGATCAAAGATTTTAAGGAGCAGCTCGCTAGTGTGGATGAGATATATCCTGATAGTACATTGGTGCCTATAGTTCTCAATACATTACCAGATTCTTATCAGAGTTTTGCCTCTACCCTTAGACTCATGATGAAGGGAAATCCAAATGCCCTTACATTTGATGAGCTAATTTCAACACTCTTTCAAGAGGAGCAATCTAGGTAAAACAGATCTATTATGCGAGTTGGTAACCAAGCTATTGTTTTGCTAGTCAGAAAGGCAAAGGTAAAGCTTCTTTGCACGGTGGCTATAAGCCAAAATCAGAATCCTCAGGTAAGGATGTAGAGAAAGAAGGCGATAAGTCTAAAAAGAAGGGCAAGTGCTACTATTTCAGGAAACCAGGGCACTACATAAATGAGTGCAAGAAAAAGCTAGAGAAGGAGAAAAAGAAAGAACCGGGCATGGATGTGGCTGATGCATCTGCACACTGAGTGCAGAGTGGAATCTGCAAGTTTTGCTCGAGATGATTGGGCATGAACTTTATATTACAGTTTTACGACCCTTCTATTCATGATGTATGCATGTTAGTGTGGCAGAATCGGATGCTTGGTACTTTGATAGTGGTGCTAGTAATAAGCACATTACTTCACAAAAAAATTTGTTCTCATCTTTGGAATCTGTCCCAAGTTTAGGAACCGTCACGTGTAAATGGTTCCTCATATTCTGTTAAGGGAGGTTGTAGAATTGTGCTCCACTGCTGTAAATGGGGACACATTTACTCTTTTGAAAGTTTTATATGTGGCAGGCATTAAAAAGAACTTGCTGTTAGTTTCAGCCTTAGGCTTGATGATGAAATTTGTGGATGACAGATGTACAGTTCAGGATAGAAATGATGGTTATTCTATCATTGCCTTAGGTACCTTATTTCATGGCCTATACAAGATGGATGTATTTGAGAAGTTACAACATGATGCTTGCTCAGTCTCTACGACCGACGACTCGTGCTATGAGTGATGTAGAATTATGGCATGCACAATTTGGCCATCTGAATTATGGCACTTTGTTACGCCTTCAAAGGCATGATATGGTGTCTGAGTTGCCAACTCTTGAGACCCCTACTAGACATGTATGTGAGGAGTGTATTCTTGGTAAAATGCATCGGGTATCATTTCCAAAGGACGGATATGTGAGAGTTGTTAAGAAATTACAGCTTATACATAGTGATGTATGTGGTCCTATGAGGACACCATCTATTGGGGGATATCTCTACTTCTTCACTTTTATTGATTATCCAGATATAGCTGGGTGTATCCATTAAAGTGGAAGTCATAGGTTTTTATGTGCTTTAGGCACTTCATATCCATGGCTGAAAATGCATGTGAATGTAAAGTTGGCACCCTTCTTTCAGATCGAGGGGGGAGTATATGTCCAAGGAATTTCATGCATATATGGCATAAAAAGGCATAAGGCATCAATGTATAGTGCCATACACACCTGAGCAAAATGGTCTGGTTGAGAGGAAGAATAGGTCTCTTATGGAGATGGCATGATGCATGGTGAAAGCCCAAGATTTACCTCATGGTTTTTGGTTAGAGGCAACTATGTGTGCAAACTATGTGTTGAACAAATGCCCTACCAGTGCCTTGCAATCTAAAACTATGTGTTGAATAAACGCCCTACCAGTGCCTTGCAATCTAAAACTCCTTATGAAGCTAGGCATGGTAGGAAGCTGTTACCATATTATAGTAGTGATGTGTGTGAACACACTTAGGACCGCCGGGGCACTTTTTCCCTCACTAGGAGGTTTTTTCCCCCGTGCATTGTATATACGCCCATTATCTTCTAGGGCTTGTTATCTTTCATTTTTGGCACTCATAATACACTACTGTGTTGTGCTCAAGCTTCCTCATCTTCTTGAAGTTGTGTGTGCATTCCTGCAACCCTAATTCCAACAATTGGTATCAGAGCAGGCTTCCTCCTCCCGGGCAGCATCACCGGCACCTGCCGCTTCATCTCCTCCGATTGCGACGAGGTTTCACGAGCGTCTGCAGGTTAGTATATGCCGTGGGGAAGCCCATAGGGCTTGTTCGTTTCAGAATTTTGATCTGAAGTCATTTCGCCCTCCGTTTTTGCATTCCAAGTACTGCGCAGGCAAAATCGTACTACTGTGCAGATTTTCTGTCAAGATTAAAATCTGCAGGACAGGTGCCCATTCGTCTGTTTTGGGCTGTGCTACATAGCACAGGTCGATTTTATACAGGTTTACCTCTTACAGACAGCATTTACATCTAGTAGTACAGTCATTGGCCATGGCTGACAACAATGATGTATTCCGCATGTTGGCTGCTGAGGATAAGTTGGATGGCACCAACTATCCATTGTGGGCATATATGATGCGACATGTATTGGTAGCAAAGGGGTTATGGAACATTGTGCAGGGTATTGATGCACGTCCTATTGTGGCTGGGAATGCTGCAAACACATCAGAAACAGGTACTGTTGATGATGGTGCAGGCACAAGTGCTGTAGCAGCTGTTCGAGAACCACCACTTTCAGCAGAGCAGATTCGTTGGGATGGTAGAGATGCGCAAGCTCATGCCTTGATTGCGCTGTCTGTCAAACGTACCATTGTCCCACATATTCGCTCCTGCAGGACTTCTAAGGATGCTTGGGATGTACTTGCCACATTGTATCAGGCAAGAAATGAGGCTCGTGTTGCTTACCTCCGAAAACAGTTGGAGAGTGAGCATATGAACGAAGGTGATTCTATGGATAGCTTTTTGACAAAGATCAAGGATTTCAAAGAGCAGCTCATTTCTGCAGATGAAATCCTGTCAGACAGTTCACTTGTGCAGACTGTTTTGAATGGTCTACCAGATTCTTATCAGGGTTTTGCTTCCACTCTTCGCTTGATGATGAAAGGCAATCCCAATGCCTTATCATTTGAGGAGTTAGTTTCTGTTTTGCTGCAAGAAGACCAGTCAAGGCAAAACAGGAATATTATGCGTGTCGCAGATCAAGCTTTCGTTGCTAGTCAGAGAAGCGGGAAAGGTAAAGCTGGCTTTTCTTCTAGTAAGCAGAAATCTGCAAATGCTGCGCAACCAAAGAAGGAAGACAAAGATGAGAAGAAGGGTGACAAACAGAAGACATTTTGCAAGTACTGTAAGGGAAATGATCATGTCATCAAAGCGTGTCCTAAGCTGGCTGCGAAAGAGGCTAAAAAGAAAGAGGCTGGTATGGCTGTTGTTGCAGATGCCTCTCCTTCTAACAATGAATCTGCTAATGTTGTTCAAGATACAGAATGGGCATTCAATGCGCAGTGCAGTTATGACCCATCTTTGCATGACACATGTATGTCTGCAGTAGATTCAGATGTATGGTACTTTGACAGTGGTGCCACTAAGCATATCACCTCGCAGCGCAGTTTATTCACTTTCCTTGAGTCTGCTCCCACAGGGAATACTGTCACTTGTGCCAATAACTCCTCTTATCCCGTTAAAGGAGTTGGACAGATTGTGCTGAATGTTGCAAATTGCAACACCTTTACACTTTTTGATGCATTGTATGTGCCAGGGATCAAAAAGAATCTGCTGTCAGTCTCCGCATTTGCCAAAGCAGGTTTGGTTGTAAAATTTGTGGATGACAGATGTACTGTTCATGATCTCTCTTGTGGTGACATCATTGTAGCATCTGGTTCACTATGTCGAGGGCTGTATAAGCTCAATATGGATGGCAAATGTGTAGAGGATTCAGCATGTGCTATTATGGATACGCAGGCTATTTCAAATGCAAAACTGTGGCATGCACGTTTTGGTCATCTGAATTTTGCAAGTTTGCTGCGCCTGCAGAAATCTGAAATGGTGTCTTCTTTGCCTAAGCTTGAGGCACCTGTCAAGCATGTTTGTGAGGGCTGCATATTGGGTAAAATGCAGCGTGCTTCCTTTCCCAAAGATGGATCAGTGAGAGCTGAACGCAGATTGCAGCTTGTTCACAGTGATGTTTGTGGTCCCATGCAAACTCCATCATTTGGAAACTACCTTTACTTCGTGACTTTCATTGATGATTTTACCAGGCATGCATGGGTATATCCTTTGAAGGCAAAGTCCGAAGTGTTTTTGTGCTTCAAACAGTTTTTGGTTATGGCTGAAAATGTGTCAGAAAGTAAGATGGGCACCCTCCGTTCAGATCGAGGGGGGGAGTATATGTCTTCAGAATTTAATGCATTTCTGGCTGAGCGTGGGATAAAACACCAATGTACAGTGCCGTATACACCACAGCAAAATGGTGTGGCTGAGAGAAAAAACAGGTCTCTCATGGAAATGGCAAGATGTATGGTTAAGAGTCAAAGTCTACCACATGGTTTTTGGCTTGAGGCTGTCATGTGTGCCACTTATGTACTAAACAGGTGTCCCACCAAAGCATTACATGTTGTCACTCCATATGAGGCTTGGCATAGCCGCAAGCCATCTGTTGGCCATTTACGTGTTTTTGGTTGCCTGGCATATGCATTAGTGCCTGTGCAACATCGCAGAAAATTGGATGACAAAGCTGTCAAATGTATTTTTGTTGGATATAGTGCTGAGAGCAAAGGCTATCGTTTGTATCATCCACAGACAAAGCGCATTTTGGTTAGCCGTGATGTTGTATTTGTGGAAGATGCAGTTCAGCCCTTGGTTTCATGTACTAAGGAGACAGATATCAGCTCACGTGATGTCTATGATACATTGTTGCCTCTTTTCAGTGGTGCACAGTCAAGTGCAATACCTCATGAGGCAGTTTTTCAGCCTATGCAGGTTTTAAATGATGGCACAGATCAGCCTATATCTGATGCAGATGTGCATGATGCACTTGAGGATGAGAGACAAGAGATTGAGGGCTCTAGGAACATGCCTAGATGGCTGGTGCAGACTTTGCGTGACAGCAAGTTGGATGCCCCTTTGTCTAGTCGCACTCGTTCTGGCTCTCATGGTGCCTCTTATGCGTCAGATTGTTATGCATTGGCTGTTTCTAGTATGTGCGATGAAAGTGAGCCTGTTTCATTTGATGAGGCACAAAGTTCAGAAAATTGGATGGCTGCTATGCAAGCAGAATACGATGCTATTATGAAGAATAGTACATGGTCTTTATGTGACTTGCCCCCTGGCAAGAAGGCCATTGGCACTAAGTGGGTATACAAATTGAAGCGTAAGCCTGATGGCACAGTGGATCGCCATAAGGCTAGGCTTGTTGCAAAAGGTTATGCTCAAGAGAAGGGCATTGATTTTGATGAGACTTTTGCTCCCACATGTCGTATGACCACTGTTTGTAGCATCTGTGCATTAGCAGCTCATAATGGTTTGAATGTACATCAGCTGAACATAAAGACTGCGTTCTTAAATGGAGATTTGCATGAGGAGGTGTATGTATCGCAGCCTCGTGGTTTTGTTCAAAGAGGGCAGGAAAACAAAGTGTGCAGGTTAAAAAAGGCTTTATATGGTTTAAAGCAAGCTCCACGAGCTTGGTATGAAAAAATACATGCATATTTGACTGCACATGGGTTTCAGAATAGTCCAACAGAAAGCACTTTGTATGTTAAACGTGTGGATGGTGTACATCTAATCATTGCTCTCTATGTCGATGACATGCTGCTCACAGGACCAAATGAGAGTCATATTGCTGATTTTAAGGCTGATTTGAATGCCTCTTTTGAGATGTCAGATTTGGGGCATTTGCATCATTATTTGGGGATACAATTTAAGCAGTGTGATGGAGGTATTGCTTTGTGTCAGACAAAGTATATTGAAACATTGTTGCGGAGATTTGGCCTTGAAGACTGCAAGCCTATTGCTACTCCAATGGAGACAGGTTTGAAGTTGAGTCTTCATGATGCTGGAGATCACTTTGATGTCACACTCTATCAGACAGCTGTTGGTTGCCTCATTTATGTATGCATTACGAGGCCAGACATTCAGTTTGCAGTCTCACAGGTGAGCAGATTTATGCATAGCCCAGGCATTAAGCATTGGCAGGCAGTGAAGCGTATCTTTCGCTATTTGAGTGGTACTCGGCATCTTGGGTTGTTTTATCCCAAGGGGGGATCATTGCCGCCAGATTTACATGTTTTTTCAGATTCTGACTGGGCTGGTTGTTATGACACACGCGTGTCCACGAGTGGTTTTTGCTTCATGCTTGGAAGCTCATGCATATCATGGTTGAGCAAGAAGCAGCCTACTGTGGCCACTTCTAGTTGTGAAGCTGAGTACAGGGCAGCTTTCACAGCTACGGTTGAGTGTGTGTGGCTCAGACGCCTTATGGCTGATTTGGGTGTTGGGCAGCCATCTGCCACCACCATCTTCACTGACAGTCAGAGCGCATTGGCAGTTGCGCGGAACCCAGTGTTCCATGCTCGTACGAAGCACATTGAGGTGCACTACCATTATGTCAGGGAGAGACTCTCTACAGGAGAGATCAGTTTGGCTTATGTGCCAACACAGGATAACCTTGCAGACCTTTTCACAAAGGCTCTGCCTCGTGAGAAGTTCGAAGCTTTTCGCAAAGCTTTGGGCTTACTCCCTTTTGTGGATTCGTCCACATAGCTAGACACTTCCCTATACATGAGTGCTAGCTCTTGTTCACCGCATCACTCCAGGGGGGATTTGTTACCATATTATAGTAGTGATGTGTGTGAACACACTTAGGACCGCCGGGGCACTTTTTCCCTCACTAGGAGGTTTTTTCCCCCGTGCATTGTATATACGCCCATTATCTTCTAGGGCTTGTTATCTTTCATTTTTGGCACTCATAATACACTACTGTGTTGTGCTCAAGCTTCCTCATCTTCTTGAAGTTGTGTGTGCATTCCTGCAACCCTAATTCCAACAGAAGCCTTATGTGGCTCATTTGCGTGTTTTTGGTTGTCTTGGTTATGCTCCTGTGCGCCTGAGTAACAATGTAGTAAGCTTGATGATAAGGCAGTTAAATGCATATTTGTGGGATACAGTTCAGAAAGCAAGGCATATAGACTCAACCATTCGGCCTCAAAGAGGATTTTGGTAAGTAGAGATGTTGTTTTTGTTGAAAACTCAGTTCAGCCCATGCTTTCATGCAAAAAATAGCAGAATGTATGCTCACAGGACATGTTTGATTCACTCCTACCTTTGTTTAATGGAGGGCAGCCATATGTAGAGCAATTGAATGCTCAACCAAGTGCTGAAATTCAACCTTTGTAGGTACAAAATCAGCCTTTTGATGAGGCAATCATTGAGGATGTAGTGGATGAGGAGAGAGCAACCATAGAAGAATCTAGGCGTATGCCAAAATGTCTTGTGCATACATTGAGGGATAGCAAGTTGGTAGCTCCTTTACCTAGCAGAACTCACGAAGGTTCTCATCATGTAGATTATTCTCATGTGGATCATGTTCTCATTTCTACTTTATGTAATAAGGAGGAACCTATTTCCTTTGAGGAAGCACATGATGATGATCATTGGTGGATGCATGCTATGCAGGATGAGTATAACTCTATACTTAAGAATGACACCTGGTATTTGACAGATCTACCTCATGGCAAGAAGGCCATTGGTACTAAGTGGGTTTACAAGTTAAAACGCAAAGCAGATGGTAGCATTGATGGCTACAAGGCCAAACTTGTTGCAAAGGTGTATGCCCAGCAAAAGGGCATTGATTATGATGAGACCTTTGCACTCACATCTCGTATGACTACCATTAGGTGTCTCATTGCTTTGGTAGCACATCATGGGTGGATTGTACATCAGTTGGACATTAAGACTTCATTATTGAATGGTAATTTACATGAGGAGGTGTATGTATTGCAACCTCCTGGTTTTGATGTGAAAGGAGAAGAGTCTAAAGTATGCAGGTTGAAAAAGGCTCTTTATGGCCTTAAGAAAGCTCCTAGAGCTTCATTGGTTGCAAATGATTTTTGCAATAGTCCAATAGAGAGTAACCTCTAAGTGAAGAGGAGTAAGGACACATTTTTGGTCATCGTTCTATACGTTGATGACATGCTGCACACACGGGACCTGATATAGATCATATTTCTAGCCTTTAAGGCTAATTTGCAGTCATTGTTTGAGATGTCAGATTTGGGACCCTTGCATTATTATTTGGGGATTCAGTTTATGCAACGCAATGATGGCATTGTTATGCTGCAATCTAAATATATATAGAAGCTATTGAAGAGCTTTAATCTTGAAGACTATAAATCTGTGGCTACACCTATGGGAGACATGTACCTGACTTAGTCTTCAAGACACAGGAGACTCTTTTGATGCTAATTTATATCAGCACGCTGTTGGATCCCTTCTTTATGTATGCAATACGAGGCCAAATATACAGTATGCGGTCGCACAATTGAGTAGATTTATGCATAGCCTAGGTACGAAGCATTGGTAGGCTGTCAAGCGGGGTTTTCGCTATTTGTAGGGCACTCAATATTTTGGATTGTTTTATCCAAAGGGGGTGAGTCACACCTGCATGCTTTTAGTGATTTAGATTGGGGGCTGGATGTTATGACACACGAGTGTCCACTAGTGGGTTTTGCTTTTGCCTTGGTGATTCATGTATATCTTGGCTCAGCAAGAAGTAGCCTACAATGGCCAATTCTAGCTGTGAAGCTGAGTACAAGGCAGCTTTTTATAGCTACAGTTGAGTGTGTGTGGCTCAGACGTCTTATGGTTGATTTGGGTGTTGGACAGTCGTCTAGTACTACGATTTTCACTGATAGCCAGAGCGCATTAGTAGTTGCAAGGAACCTAGTGTTTCATGCTCGTACTAAGCACATTGAGGTGCATTACCACTTTGTCAGGGAAAGACTCTCTGCAATAGAGATCAGCTTGGTTTATGTGCATACACGACAACATGGCAGATTTATTTACACGAAGGCTCTTCCTCGTGAAAAGTTTGAAGCTTTTTATAAAGCTTTGGGCTTATTTCCTTTTCAAGTTAATTGGCCATACCCTGTACATGTTCACATTATCATTCCAGGGGGGATTTGTAGCATTATATGATAGTGATGTGTGTGAACACATTTAGAATTGCCCCTGGGCACTTTTCCCCTCACTAGGAGGTTTTTTCCCTCGTTGCATATGTACACCCTCTTATCTACTCATTTTGAAGCGTGTACTTATATTTTGTATCTGGCACACATTTGTTCATTCTGATCTCGCAATTTTGTGTTCTCTTAAGCTTCTCTATCTTGTGTGTGTGCATTTTTGCAACCCTAACCCTAATTCCAATAGATATAAGATAAACATACAAGCATACCAGCATAACATTATAGTGACGTATCACATATCCAATTTGCATACAAGAGGGGATTTATATAGCCATTCAACCATGTGACTCTTGAGATACCCATGTGACTATTGGGCTCCCATAACCTCCACAAGATCCTAACTCCCTAGCCCTCTTGTAGCCACTTCTTGATATGACATCTTTTAATGACCAAATCCCACAACTCATTAGCCTAAGCTAATGCTAGTAATGCTAGGGGGTGTTCACACCTAAGCTAATGCCAAAATGCTAGGGAGTCTTCACACCCGTCTCAATACCTATTTTCCTCTTTGTTTAGTTGGGAGTGTAATATCTCCTATCATTGCTAAGTACATCATAAAATTCTGTGAATAAGTGGCTGTTGCTAGAAGGTACAATGCAAGCCATTTTAGGTCACACATAAAAACTGATGGTAGCCAAGGAGATGGTGGGAAAATCATTTCCAATAATCCGATGAAGAATCCACAAGCATATGCCGATGAAGAATCTCCTCCATCAGCACTCAAGTGTGCTACCGTCTGTGTCAATGTAGCCACCTACTTCTGATCCGTGTCCGGGAAGTTAGCTTTATTGGGTCCTGAAATTACAACATGCAACAAGTAGCTGTATTCTGGAAATCATTACATCATTTTCCTCTATGATTTTCTTATGCTTTTAATATTTTCCTTTTGGTTTATATTCTGTTTGTTCCTTTTCCTTACAAACAATTCGGTAGGGACCTCAGTGAGCTTTTCCTTTGAACCTCATGCCTTCTCACTCAGTCTTACGGGCATCTTGGCATGCACTGAGCTTTCTCCTCCGGCTTTCATGCCTCTTTATGTAGGACTTAAAGGCGACTTAGTAGGGATCTTCAACTGGGAGCTCATGCCTTCTCACACGGTCTTACAAGCGTCTCGATAGTATCCTTAGTGAGATTCTTCCTCTAGTCCTCATGCCTTAGTGAGACTCTTCCTCTAGTCTTACAAGCGTCTCGATAGTATCCTTAGTGAGACTCTTCCTCTAGTCCTCATGCCTCATTTTTGGACTTATAGGTGATGTGGTCAGGACCTCGCATGGGCTTCCTCCGGACTTCATCTCTTCTCACTCGGTCTTATAGGCATCTTAGTAGTATCCTTAGTGAGACTCTTCCTCTAGTCTTACATAGTATCCTTAGTGAGACTCTTCCTCTAGTCCTCATGCCTCATTTTTGGACTTATAGGTGATGTGGTCAGGACCTCGCATGGGCTTCCTCCGGACTTCATCTCTTCTCACTCGGTCTTATAGGCATCTTAGTAGTATCCTTATTGAGCGTCTCCTCTAGCCCTCTCATACCTCATTCTTTTAATATTAATATCATTTTCCATTGACACCATATTTCAAGGCAATACTTCAACAATCTCTCATGCCTCATTCTTTCAATATTAATATCATTTTTCCATTGACACTATATTTCAAGGCAATATTTCAACAATTGATGTATTTCAATTGGCTAATTACTTACCATCCATGTTCATTAGGTCATCCACTCTGACTTTCCCACACGGAGGTGAAGAATGCATTCCATGTACTCCATGTAGTAGGCATAGATGACTTGGATCATCAAAGCCAACATGTCATATGCTATATGTGTGTTTCTTTTCTCCCTATTTTTAGTGTTTGATTTGATCTAAGCCCTTGCAAAACAACAACTAGTACACCACACTAGTGCAAGACCGAGTGTACTTCCAATAAGTAGAGTTTGGTGCAATACCAAGGTTTTTGCCATTCACATGCAAAGCTGCTTGATTTTTTACTTTTAGGATTTTTCATAAAATTTTTCGTGGGCAAAAACTTCTTTTATATGCAAATCCCTCTCGGACACTTAATTGGGGTATTACTCCTTGATAATCTCATAAGGATAGAGTTTAAAAACTCCTTTTAATTTTTGGAGCACCTAGATAAGTGGTTATTAAGAGTTTAAAAACTCTTTTTCGAGTTTTGGATTGCCTGAACAAGCTGTCTTCAAAGTTGACTGGCTTCTGTGAGATGGAAGGCTGCACAGACCCTATGAAATTCTGCACTCAATTTTGCTAGTGTTAACCTTCAGAATAACTTTCGCACATTGTCCAATCTTGTCCGAAGAAGTCCCTTCAATCTGTGGGTCGTTCACAAATTGCTCAAGGCAATTCACAAAATTACTGCCATTGCCTACACAAGTTGATTTCCCCAATCCCACTGCTATTGTTTAGAAAATAGCTTCATAGGTGAGGGTTCCTGACCGAGATACAATTCCAACCCTTTCGGGTTTGTGAATGTAACCTAGCATAATCCCAATTTTACATTCTCCGGGTTTAATGATCCCAGGGAAATTTGGAACTATTAATCGTGTCTTTGACTTTTTGTTCAAAGCATCTTTAACATGAACCATATCTTGTTGAGGGATTACTTTTGCCGTAATGTAGACAACCAGATCCAACTTAGCTTCAACGGCTTTCAATATTTGCAGCAAGCTGTAAATTTTGAGGGAACATAAATGACTGACGCATTAGCCTTGGTCTCTGCCTTTGCTTCTACAACCGACTTAAATCCACCTGCTATGATACACATATGTCTAATCTAAGGTCCTAATCTAGAACATGCTTTCATGATATCATTTGACTCAATCCCCTCTTGCTGCATCTGAACAACAAGTGCAAGGGCCTCCTAATCTAGAACATGCTTTCATGATGCAAACAAAGATAGTATCATTTGACTCAATCCCCTCTTGCTGCATCTGAACAACAAGTGCAAGGGCCTCTACACTACATGCATTGTGGACAAGTCTTGAAACCATTACACTCCATGTAACCAACTCTCCCTTCACGCATGCCACTAATCTATTTTTTGGTAAAAGAAATGCTTAAGGATTAGGCATTAGATTTCTAATTAAGAGCTTGTGGGCAAGGAGAAGGTCAAAGCTTCTCGTCTCGTCGGTGATGGCCAAGTGTTAGCATAGCCTTGCTAACATGGGGGAAATCACATGCTCCTACACACATAGCCATCGAGTACACATGTACACATAAGCATGGAGTAGGAGACATGGATCAAGACCAAGATAAAAGATACAAGATAAACATACAAGCATAACAACATAACATGATAGTGTATTCCATATCCATGTATCACATATCCAATTTGCATGCAAGAAGGGATTTATATAGCCATCCAACCATGTGACTCTTGGGATACCCATGTGACTATTGGGCTCCCATAATCTTCACAAGATCCTAACTCCTTACTAGCCCTCTTGTAACCACTTCTTGATATGACATCTTTTAATGACCAAATCCCACAACTCATTAGCTTAAGGTTAATGCTAGTAATGCTAGGGGGTGTTCACACCCACCAACATCACATTATCACGTCGTTGTGGTGTCTCTCCTAACATGGGGTTTAAGAGTCCTATCCCATAGTGCCTAAAATAAGTTCTACAATGCCATCTTAAGTAGGATGCCGCTAACATGTGACGGTGGAAGGGGACAAATCTGTAGGTAGAATAGGTCCATAAAGGTGGCTCCATAACATTGTTCCCCTAAGGGCGCATAAAAATATTGTGTGAGTGGGTTTGGAAAGGAGGAATACTTAGCTACCCATGATAGTACCAATCTAGACAATTTGGGTCCAAGATAGGGTCACTCGTATCAATCCACAAAAAGTCCATTCTCACAACTTGTAGTAATGACAGTCGTACTTTCATTCTCTTATTTTGGTATATGCTCTTTGTCATTGCTATGGCATATCAATCTCCAACTTTAAGGGTAATAAGGAGATTTCATAAGACTGGATGGAACTTATGGGTTCTCCCTTATAGATGGGCAATGGAGTTGACACTTGTGGCAATGTGTACTTATGTAAAGGGTTGCTATAGGGACACCAATAGGGTTGGGGCTTCGATAGCTAACAATGGTTTTGTAATATTTTGTGATGTAAAACCTTCCCCATCATTAATCCTATCTCATTTGATAGAATTTCTCTTTGGGATCCAAACCTATTTGGTTGTTGTTGGTGAAGGTTCTCCTACAATAATCTTCTCTTTGTTTGAACTTAAGAGATTGAAGCCTTTGTCCATCCCAGTGAGGAGACTTGGGAATTTGTAAGCGGGAGTGGTATATATTTATGATTTGGTCTGGAGCAAAGCTTATTGACAAGGTATAGCAGGTCTTGATGATCAACATAGAAAATAAATTTATTAGTTAGAAGGTAATGTTAGAATTTCTTCACGGATATACCATTCCTAAACCTTCACACTCTGCAGTGGTATAATTTATCTTAGCCTCACATGACTGTCGACTGTCAAAACTTATGGGGTAGTCCAGTTTATAGTTACTTGGCTGGGCTAGGATGCATCCGATTGCAAAGTTAGAAGCATCGATATGTACATGGAAGATTGTTGGCATTCTTTTGTCCACTCAAATATGGGTGTATTTTTTTGGCAAGCATTTTTAAGCGCAAAGCACTCTTTGGTTTTGAGGTGAGCGGTTTATCTCTCTACTCTTTCTGTCTTTGTCTACTCTTTCTCTCTCTAATTTCATAGCATGTTTTTTTTAAAAGACAATAGACAACAATGAAACTTCCAATATTGTCCAATGCATTCTAAGACTTCTCCTGACCTACGAGATGTTGAGCACAAGACACCATGGGCCACTATCATTGCAGCTTTTCTACTCTTTCTATCTCTACCTACTCTTTCTCTCTCTACTGTCTCACTCTTTCTCTCTCTGCTTTCATAGCATGTTTTAAAAAAAAGATAGTAGGCAACGATGAAACTTTCAATATTGTCCAATACATTCCAAGACTTCTACACACCTACGAGATGTTGAGCACAAGACACCATGGGCCACTATCATTCATTGCAAATTTTTTTCAAAGACACCATAGAGAGATAAAACTTTTATTATATTCCAAAGCAAAATTACAAGACTATATCATATTATCACAAACACCTATGAGATGTTACACACATAACAATACATGAAAGAATGGGTGTACACAATGTTCTTTACTACCATGGGCCACTATCATTGTTACTTCTTTACAAATACACCATAGAGAGATGGAACTTCCATTATATTTCAAAGCAAAATTACAAAGACTGCAACATATTATGACAAACACCTACAAGATGTTAAACACACGCAACAATACATGAAAGCATGTGTGTGCACAATGTTGTTTACTTCCATGGTCCGTTATCATTACTACTTCTTCACAATGACACCATAGAGAGATGAAACTTCCATTATATTTTAAAGAAAAATTACAATACTACTACACAGTAACAATACATGAAAGCATGTGGGACCTCAACTATCATCTTGGCCTTCTCTGTCTACCCTAAATTTACAATGAAGGTGGCAACAAGAGGAACCTCTTTTTCCTCTTCATGATGCCAAAGGCTCTCCATATCCTAATGGCTATTGCTGCTTTCACCTCTAGCAATGTTCTTGTTTGCAAGGTTTACCACTTTCTCTATTGTGAGCTTCTTGTAGAGCTCCTGCAGTTCAAACGTTGTTGTCCATGATTCCATAAGGGCATCCGATCGTGGTTCTTTTTCTTTGAGGTGCATGAAAGATTGAAGAGCTTTCCTTAAGATGCTTGCAAATGTCATATTATTAGAGGGATTAGTGGATGAACCCATGATAATAGAGTTAATGCCTAGCCTATGACAATATGAAGATATAAGGGGTGGGTGGGGTGGGATGTATCCCTTGAATAAGAGTAGTGGATCATGGCAATCTCTATTCTATTTAAAAGGTCTTAGAAATTTAAAATAAAAATATCTTTTTAAGCATTAAAAAAATATCAAATGTTTACGGCTTAATAAGATAATAATACAATCTCCCTCTCACTCAAACTCTCTTTTACTCACACTCTCTCTCGTAGACTCTCCTTTATCCATCTCTCTCTATTATTAATTCAAATATCTAAATGGTTACAGAAAAAGCAAAAAATAATGCCATAGAAATAATATGAGTGTATAAAAGTGCACACAATAATGTGTAAATTAATATATTTTGTCATTACAAGAAATGAAATACATTAATAAGGGAGACACGGCTGATGGAAGAAGGAAGATGGGTGCATATAGGGAGCTCTATCAAATGGTGCAGGTGCAAGTGGAAATAACGATCTTGCAAGTTTGGGACATGGTGCCCATGATGAGGGCATCATAAAAGAAGCCATGGGGGACATATGTGGCATAACAGGACAAAAGGGGGGGATCCCTTAGAACACTTGGTGGCCATGACAAGGCCCTTGAGTGACCTTGTTGGCCTCATGGCTACTGAGGCGGGTGGAGGAGGGTGGAGGAGGAATGTGTGGAGATGACGTCCCCACATCCCTCTACTGCTCTCATCGAACATAGTCACTGATGTCACGCTTAAAATACTCTTGACCTAAATCTTCAGGAATGTGAAAAAGTGGTCATATACAAGAACTAAAGCACACACCTCGTCGCCCTCCACACTAATGCAATGTTGATGTGGTATCTTGCATGCTCTAGCAAGGGTCCTAGTTCTGGCAAAGCATCTAGGACTATAATAGGACAAAAGGGGGGGATCCCTTAGAACACTGGTGTAAGATCCCTGTTCCCACCGAGCAACGGATTCAGGGTACTGGCAGCGGAAGTAGCGCTTCTCGTGCGGGACAGGGGTCCCACACTCGGGGCCTCGCCCACGGATATCCGGATAAGAGACTAATCCGTCGGTTGTTCCAAAACCGAACCCGGAAAAACTTCCTCTACCGGAAAGCACGGGCGATTCCACCAGGATAACTTTTTACTCTAACGTAGTCAAGATCATTTCTGATCGAGATGATCCGATTACATCTATAAGATACTTAGTCAGTTCAAGGAAGAAACTTGCACTTGGATCATTGGGATCAACGCTTTTTTCCCCATTCAAGAGGCACAGCCGTTGATTCCTATTCATAGAACAGTTTCTGTCCGGGATTTATTTATTTTTTTTCTATCGTAAAGACAAAAGTTTGAGTCTCGATTTACGGATCCATCAGTCCAGCCTAACCCCATCCAATCCCATGGGTTAGCCAACCGCCCAACCACTGTAGTGATGGGATCCAATTAAAAATTTGGTTAGGTTTTGTCCCGGGTACCAAGGAAAAGAGTTCCAAGGCCCCCTAGCCGGATGTTCAAGCAAAATAAAACTAGTCACACCACTCACACACCCAATATAAAATTGCCTTTTTCAACCAGATTCAACCAGTTTAAAACAATCCTTTAATAAAACCATAGTATCATTGATCACCATCTTCCAATTTATCCAATTGATTCTTAATTTCCCATCATTCCTTCATCAGAGTATCTATGGCATCATTGGCAACTAGAACGCTCAGGAGCCGTTTCGATAGTTCCTAGCCCATAATACTTGGCAATATAATCACTTAACAAGATGGACTCTCGTTGAAGATCAGCAAGATCAACCAACAGATCCATATAAGGAGCCATGGACTCATCCATTGAAGACCAGCAAGGTCAATCAACCAGATCCATGCTCGATTTCAGAAAACAACTCCAACTCTGTTCCAATATCTTCCTCGACGCACGCGTGGGTATCCTAGGCAACCCAGAGCCCGAGCACCGTATGGTCAGCACCCTCTAGGATCCTTCGCAGGTAACCTAGCGCTTCACGCATAGGCCGCTTCCTTGGCCCCTCATCCACCGTACCGGAAGCTCACCATTTTAATCGCACCGAGGCTGGTCAAGACCTCGGCCGACCTTGCTACGCGAGACGTCCTTCATTGACTCCCCGTCAGCAGTTGCAACTTTACCATCGCGACTTTAATCACAAGACGGTCAAAATGCTCCCCCCAGCATTCTTGACATAAAACAATCATTTACAAACAGCATTTACAAACAGTATTTACAACACAATTTCTATTTTAACTTTCATTTTTCCACATTATCCCTCATCAATCTACATTACTTATTCCATATTCCATTTATATGTATACTCATCCCATCACATCATTTCTATCTCATCACTTCAGATTCCCTCACATCGCATATCGTATATTCACATCCATACATCCACATCTATATGTGTACATTCACATCTACATGCATACATCTACATCTCTATGCATACATCCACATCCACATTCACATTCACCTCCATACATCTACATCTACATGCATACATCCACATCTCCATTCACATCTACATCTATACATCTACATCTACATGCATCCATCCACCTCCACATCCACATCTACATCTATACATCTACATCTACAAGCATACATCCATATCTCCATTCCCATCTACATCTATACATCTACATCTACATGCATCCATCCACCTCCACATCCACATCTACATCTATACATCTACATCTACAAGCATACATCCATATCTCCATTCCCATCTACATCTATACATCTACATCTACATGCATCCATCTACCTCCACATCCACATCTACATCTATACATCTACATCTACATGTATACATCCACCTCCACATCCACATCCGTATCTATACATCTACATCTACATGTATACATCCACATCTACATCTACATGCATACATCCACATCTCCATTCACATCTACATCTATACATCTACATCTACATGCATCCATCCACCTCCACATCCACATCTACATCTATACATCTACATCTACATGCAAACATCCACATCTCCATGCATAATAAAATTCTTTTAATTAATCTAGGATGATAGTTCCTAGAATATGGTAGGAAGTCCTCTTTTTATGCTTTGAATGAATTTATTTTATGCGTAATTTCTATAAAAATTTTGCCATAGCTCCGCTACTATGACTGATAAATCTCAAATTTTTTTTTTCTAAGGGATAAAGCTTATCATTAAGGATATAATTAGAATGGTCTCTAATTGGATCATCAATCCATAATGGTCTCTAATTGAATCATTAAGAAAACAATTAGAATGGTCTCTAATTGGATCATCAATCCATAATGGATTGAATCATCAATGTGCATAAACTAAAAGCATAGCAAAAAGCCATTAATTTGGCCTCAAGCATAGCTTAATCTTGGATTAAGGAAAAGTTTTATGAAAAGCTTCATTTGGATTGAGAATGGTTCATGAGTATGACCATTTTTTGAGAGAGAGAGAGAGAAAAACCATTTGAATTTAAACATAAATGGAAATTAACTTCTATAGCATTTATTAAATTATGTAACTCTTCCCTACTATTCACCAATTAACTTCAATAGCATTTAAAAAACCATACCAATTAAGCTTCTCAAGCTTGAGAGGGGTTGAGAAGGGAGAATCATTGAGAAATTATAGAAAGATCAAAATTCAATATACTTACCTTATGATTTGCTTGATTCTTTATTCACGGTAGAGGCCCCCAACCAATCAATTGGTTTAGTATGTTGATGGAGCCACCAATGGGGATTGAAGAAAGAGAGAAGTATCAAAAACTAGTGAATTATTAAAGAATTCACAACTCTTGGCTTAGGTAGAGTAGAGTAACAATGCATAAGACACTCTATATTTTGGCTTAGGTGGAGTAGAGTAACAAGCATAAGACTCTATCTAATTTGGCTTAGGTGGAGTAGAGTAACAAGCATAAGACTCTATCTAATTTGGCTTAGGTGGAGTAGAGTAACAAAGCATAAGACTCTATCTAATTTAGCTTAGGTGGAGTAGAGTAACAAAGCATAAGACACTATATATTTTGGCTTAGATGGAGTAGAGTGACAAAGCATAAGACACTATATTTTTTTCAACAAGGGAAGGCTTCTATTTATAGGAAAATTTGAGCTCCTAACCAAACAAACTGATTCTAGAATTTTCCAAGTCAGTTTGGTTGAATTTGGACTAGATTTAGACCTAGTTTGGTTACTTTTTTGATTCGGTTTGGTTCCATTTTGATTTGGTTTGGTTCAAGAGAGATGAGAGATAAAAATATCACATTATTTTTGAGTTTAAAACTCATTCAAGCATGTGAAATATGTACCTCCTTTAAAGAATTCCCCTTCCTTACATATGTGTCAAAATTTTATTGCTCATAGTTTTTTTTACTAATAAACCTTGTACATTTTCAACTCTTCATCTTATGTGAAATATGCACCTCCTTTAAAGAACTCCTCTTCCTTACATATGTGTCATAGTTTTTTTACTAATAAACCTTGTACATTTTCAACTCTTCATCTTATGTGAAATATGCACCTCCTTTAAAGAACTCCCCTTCCTTACATATGTGTTTATTTACTAATAAACCTTGTACATTTTCAACTCTTCATCTTATGTGAAATATGCACCTCCTTTAAAGAACTCCCCTTCCTTACATATGTGTTTATTTACTAATAAACCTTGTACATTTTCAACTCTTCATCTTATGTGAAATGTGCACCTCCTTTAAAGAACTCTCCTTCCTTACATATGAGTCATAATGGAATCATTTTAATATTGCTCATAGTTTTTTACTAATAAACCTTGTACATTTTCAACTCTTCACCTCATGTGAGCATTTACTCATTTTTGGGTATTTTCTTTTTACAATTTGGATTTATCTCCTCCCTACACATGGATTGATGCTATTGGCCCATAGGAACCTTAATTGGACCATAATCTAAAAATTTTCTGAAAATCTAGACCCTTAGACTAAGGTTCTTTATACTTATTTCCAATTAATTCCAATTGCACATTGGAAAATTCTTTTTGAATTTCTATTTCAGGGGAACTTATTTTAATAAGATGAGTTAATTTTCTATCCAAAAATATTCATAATCTGAATATTCTCTCTCTAGCATATTTTTCTCTCTCTAGGCTAAAACAGTTAGAACAAGGCCTTTATATTTCTGAAGAGGGATTGATTACAGGGGAAGATACTAGACATCAAAAAGGGGTTGGGGGAGGAATCTTACATTCTACCCCACTTAAAAAATGCGAGATGTCCTCATCTCGCAAACTGGGATAATTTTACAAGATGCACGAATATGAGATTTAGAGAAAAATTTTAATCAAGATTAACCACCAAGAAAAGTCTTAAAGAGAGCAAGATTCAAAATAAGAACAAGATTTAAACTTTATTCATTCATGGAACTTATACAGTAAAGATAGAAGAACTCTTTACACTTCCATAAGCCCGTCCATCATATGGTCACAAAAGCAGTCCTCACAAGCTGCACAAGTATAGGGTAACTCATCTATGGGAATGATTCTGCTGGTTATTGCCGCACCTATCTCAGTGGTATGAGGTGATCTAACAAAAGGATCTCTGAGAGGCAAGCCAAAAACGGGATAAAGGCATATCTTCTCATGAGGAAGAAAACACGCCAGTAAGAAGACCCGCTCAGAAAACCCAAGATGCCTTGATCTCATGACGCAGTAGTATCGGGGACCCAAATCCAAAGCTTCAATACGGACATTGTTACGAAAGTGTTGCTGACCCCAGGGTGTTACCCTAGTTATGTTTTGATAGGTCCGCCATTTGGTCTGCGCTACAGAAGTTCCTAGGTGAGGAAAAAGTGAGCGCTCATACTGTTCTATAAAGTCTTTCTTCACAGACTCTCTTGCGTCTTGAAGGTGAGAAATCATCAGGGATAAAACTAATTCCTGTTGCCAGGCCGCCATGAAGGAGATTAAGAAAGAAAGGAGATTGATGGGAGTAAGATTACTGTGAGCGGCAAGTAAAAGTTACGACTTATATAAAGGAAGGAGCTAGCGTAACCTAGAAGCCAACGGTAACTTGCCACTGAAGTTTTACCGTCTTTCCATGATTTGGGTTTGGCACATTTTTCTATAAAAGGCATTAAGAATTTTGAGATGAGGAGATAAAAGAACTTGTAGGCTAAGTCACCTACTTTCTTTGAATTCAGATATAAGGATCATAATATCTGGGGGACAACTTCTTATACTCCCCAAGAGATAAAGAACTTCTTTTGGGCCGTACTCGAATGAAAACCAAAACCTTGGTATCCAAAACACCGATTCTCACTTCTAAACTCATTGTTCTAAATCCTTAAAACAGGTGGGACTCCTGAGAGTATTCTAGGGAAAGGGTCTTCCTTTTTTTTAAATAGAAACTTTCTTTTATTTTAGAGAGGGAATAATTATAAGATCAGAAAGGGAGATTCTTACTCCTGTATACCTCTAAGGCTGGGGGAGAATCTTACATTCTACCCCACTTGAAAAGTGCGAGATGTCCTCATCTCGCAAGGTAGAGGACAACTCTTTTTCTTAAGATCCAATTTATTCTGGGGTTCCTTATATTCTGGTCAACCCAACAGGATACGGGGATAATTATCCCTTATATAGAACTCATCATTAAATAACAATTCATTCAGATCATATCATTCATATCTTTAACACGATAATGGTCCATTAGTCTGAAAATTTTCCTTCTGAACATTCCTCCACAGGAATTTTAGTTAAGCAAGTTCTCAATTTGTCATCCCTTAACTTAATCTACCGTCTCAAGTGTTAACAGTAGCAATCTGACAGCACAATCCACTAATCTCATAGTGATTTGCTGAAATCATTATCATCATTCCAGTTATGAATATCATCACTGGGACTCGTCCCATTCATCCTCATTGTGGTTTCGCTCAGCTTATTACATTTCAACTAAATTTCAAAAATCGTCATTTTTCAATCAGAATCCAATTCAATTCATCAATTCTCAAACAGAATTAAAAATCATATCAACCACATTCGAAATCATCATCTGGATAGCATTAACGCTTATAATTTCAAGTCTTAGATTTACTCGTATATACTATCGGTAAAGAGCTGCAGTTATACCCTCGGTATATACGGATAGTCATGATACTCGAAACTATAAGGTAAATACCATCATGTCTAGGTCTCAAGCAAGTCAGGGTTCCATACAATTGCGGTACTTCCAATTGAAGACCCAATTACTAATTTACGAATTTCAATTTGAATTAACAATTTGTATGAATTATATCAAACAATTACAACCTTTTTGTGCGTCTTGATAAACTTTTGACATAATTTGCTCCTCAGTTGATCTTATTGGAGATCTATGACTTAAGTCTGATAAATAGATTTTTCTTTATCCGATCGTCCGTAAAAAAAACATTTGTATATTTATATACAAGTTGCAATAATTACATAGAGTGGTTCGGCTCCAAAATTCAAAATCTCTTCGAGAGACGTATAAGACGACGGTACTGGGCCATAGTCATGCCCTGTTACATAAGTTCTCTAACTGCGAAGGAAATTATTATTTTCTCCTTAGGGATAAATCGACTAAGGAGTCTATAAATTTGACATGAAAGTCTGAAATTTCGAGGTGTCGAATGATATAGAATGACACCACGCACCATTTTCAGCTTTAACAGGATCATAGTCAATGAGAGATTCTGCCACAGCATTGTACGGCGGTTGCAATGAGCATGGACATATTGCCCTGCAACCCACTTATGTTGTATTCTCTCCACTGGGGTAGGAAAATATAAATCCTTGAAATGGCGTGCAAGTCTTACTCGGCTTGTTTGAGTTGAAGCGGAAGAGATGAGATGCTCGAAGGCAAATGCAATCATATCTTGAGACTGGGTGAGGTCGGGAATACCAGATAAATGTGGAACTTCCATCTATAAAAACAATTTCTTTGATTAAAATTTCTTCATTAAAGAAGCTTACGGGATGAAAATACATTATGAAAATGCTGTTTCTGAATTCTTATTACCAATTTCAGATAAGAATTTAATTATCTTTATTAGCTTTCAAAAGCGGCTCTGATACCAACTGTGAGATCCCTGTTCCCACCGAGCAACGGATTCAGGGTACTGGCAGCGGAAGTAGCGCTTCTCGCGCGGGACAGGGGTCCCACACTCGGGGCCTCGCCCACGGATATCCGGATAAGAGACTAATCCGTCGGTTGTTCCAAAACCGAACCCGGAAAAACTTCCTCTACCGGAAAGCACGGGCGATTCCACCAGGATAACTTTTTACTCTAACGTAGTCAAGATCATTTCTGATCGAGATGATCCGATTACATCTATAAGATACTTAGTCAGTTCAAGGAAGAAACTTGCACTTGGATCATTGGGATCAACGCTTTTTTCCCCATTCAAGAGGCACAGCCGTTGATTCCTATTCATAGAACAGTTTCTGTCCGGGATTTATTTATTTTTTTTCTATCGTAAAGACAAAAGTTTGAGTCTCGATTTACGGATCCATCAGTCCAGCCTAACCCCATCCAATCCCATGGGTTAGCCAACCGCCCAACCACTGTAGTGATGGGATCCAATTAAAAATTTGGTTAGGTTTTGTCCCAGGTACCAAGGAAAAGAGTTCCAAGGCCCCCTAGCCGGATGTTCAAGCAAAATAAAACTAGTCACACCACTCACACACCCAATATAAAATTGCCTTTTTCAACCAGATTCAACCAGTTTAAAACAATCCTTTAATAAAACCATAGTATCATTGATCACCATCTTCCAATTTATCCAATTGATTCTTAATTTCCCATCATTCCTTCATCAGAGTATCTATGGCATCATTGGCAACTAGAACGCTCAGGAGCCGTTTCGATAGTTCCTAGCCCATAATACTTGGCAATATAATCACTTAACAAGATGGACTCTCGTTGAAGATCAGCAAGATCAACCAACAGATCCATATAAGGAGCCATGGACTCATCCATTGAAGACCAGCAAGGTCAATCAACCAGATCCATGCTCGATTTCAGAAAACAACTCCAACTCTGTTCCAATATCTTCCTCGACGCACGCGTGGGTATCCTAGGCAACCCAGAGCCCGAGCACCGTATGGTCAGCACCCTCTAGGATCCTTCGCAGGTAACCTAGCGCTTCACGCATAGGCCGCTTCCTTGGCCCCTCATCCACCGTACCGAAAGCTCACCATTTTAATCGCACCGAGGCTGGTCAAGACCTCGGCCGACCTTGCTACGCGAGACGTCCTTCATTGACTCCCCGTCAGCAGTTGCAACTTTACCATCACGACTTTAATCACAAGACGGTCAAAATGCTCCCCCCAGCATTCTTGACATAAAACAATCATTTACAAACAGTATTTACAACACAATTTCTATTTTAACTTTCATTTTTCCACATTATCCCTCATCAATCTACATTACTTATTCCATATTCCATTTATATGTATACTCATCCCATCACATCATTTCTATCTCATCACTTCAGATTCCCTCACATCGCATATCGTATATTCACATCCATACATCCACATCTATATGTGTACATTCACATCTACATGCATACATCTACATCTCTATGCATACATCCACATCCACATTCACATTCACCTCCATACATCTACATCTACATGCATACATCCACATCTCCATTCACATCTACATCTATACATCTACATCTACATGCATCCATCCACCTCCACATCCACATCTACATCTATACATCTACATCTACAAGCATACATCCATATCTCCATTCCCATCTACATCTATACATCTACATCTACATGCATCCATCCACCTCCACATCCACATCTACATCTATACATCTACATCTACAAGCATACATCCATATCTCCATTCCCATCTACATCTATACATCTACATCTACATGCATCCATCTACCTCCACATCCACATCTACATCTATACATCTACATCTACATGTATACATCCACCTCCACATCCACATCCGTATCTATACATCTACATCTACATGTATACATCCACATCTACATCTACATGCATACATCCACATCTCCATTCACATCTACATCTATACATCTACATCTACATGCATCCATCCACCTCCACATCCACATCTACATCTATACATCTACATCTACATGCAAACATCCACATCTCCATGCATAATAAAATTCTTTTAATTAATCTAGGATGATAGTTCCTAGAATATGGTAGGAAGTCCTCTTTTTATGCTTTGAATGAATTTATTTTATGCGTAATTTCTATAAAAATTTTGCCATAGCTCCGCTACTATGACTGATAAATCTCAAATTTTTTTTTTCTAAGGGATAAAGCTTATCATTAAGGATATAATTAGAATGGTCTCTAATTGGATCATCAATCCATAATGGTCTCTAATTGAATCATTAAGAAAACAATTAGAATGGTCTCTAATTGGATCATCAATCCATAATGGATTGAATCATCAATGTGCATAAACTAAAAGCATAGCAAAAAGCCATTAATTTGGCCTCAAGCATAGCTTAATCTTGGATTAAGGAAAAGTTTTATGAAAAGCTTCATTTGGATTGAGAATGGTTCATGAGTATGACCATTTTTTGAGAGAGAGAGAGAGAAAAACCATTTGAATTTAAACATAAATGGAAATTAACTTCTATAGCATTTATTAAATTATGTAACTCTTCCCTACTATTCACCAATTAACTTCAATAGCATTTAAAAAACCATACCAATTAAGCTTCTCAAGCTTGAGAGGGGTTGAGAAGGGAGAATCATTGAGAAATTATAGAAAGATCAAAATTCAATATACTTACCTTATGATTTGCTTGATTCTTTATTCACGGTAGAGGCCCCCAACCAATCAATTGGTTTAGTATGTTGATGGAGCCACCAATGGGGATTGAAGAAAGAGAGAAGTATCAAAAACTAGTGAATTATTAAAGAATTCACAACTCTTGGCTTAGGTAGAGTAGAGTAACAATGCATAAGACACTCTATATTTTGGCTTAGGTGGAGTAGAGTAACAAGCATAAGACTCTATCTAATTTGGCTTAGGTGGAGTAGAGTAACAAGCATAAGACTCTATCTAATTTGGCTTAGGTGGAGTAGAGTAACAAAGCATAAGACTCTATCTAATTTAGCTTAGGTGGAGTAGAGTAACAAAGCATAAGACACTATATATTTTGGCTTAGATGGAGTAGAGTGACAAAGCATAAGACACTATATTTTTTTCAACAAGGGAAGGCTTCTATTTATAGGAAAATTTGAGCTCCTAACCAAACAAACTGATTCTAGAATTTTCCAAGTCAGTTTGGTTGAATTTGGACTAGATTTGGACCTAGTTTGGTTACTTTTTTGATTCGGTTTGGTTCCATTTTGATTTGGTTTGGTTCAAGAGAGATGAGAGATAAAAATATCACATTATTTTTGAGTTTAAAACTCATTCAAGCATGTGAAATATGTACCTCCTTTAAAGAATTCCCCTTCCTTACATATGTGTCAAAATTTTATTGCTCATAGTTTTTTTTACTAATAAACCTTGTACATTTTCAACTCTTCATCTTATGTGAAATATGCACCTCCTTTAAAGAACTCCTCTTCCTTACATATGTGTCATAGTTTTTTTTACTAATAAACCTTGTACATTTTCAACTCTTCATCTTATGTGAAATATGCACCTCCTTTAAAGAACTCCCCTTCCTTACATATGTGTTTATTTACTAATAAACCTTGTACATTTTCAACTCTTCATCTTATGTGAAATATGCACCTCCTTTAAAGAACTCCCCTTCCTTACATATGTGTTTATTTACTAATAAACCTTGTACATTTTCAACTCTTCATCTTATGTGAAATGTGCACCTCCTTTAAAGAACTCTCCTTCCTTACATATGAGTCATAATGGAATCATTTTAATATTGCTCATAGTTTTTTACTAATAAACCTTGTACATTTTCAACTCTTCACCTCATGTGAGCATTTACTCATTTTTGGGTATTTTCTTTTTACAATTTGGATTTATCTCCTCCCTACACATGGATTGATGCTATTGGCCCATAGGAACCTTAATTGGACCATAATCTAAAAATTTTCTGAAAATCTAGACCCTTAGACTAAGGTTCTTTATACTTATTTCCAATTAATTCCAATTGCACATTGGAAAATTCTTTTTGAATTTCTATTTCAGGGGAACTTATTTTAATAAGATGAGTTAATTTTCTATCCAAAAATATTCATAATCTGAATATTCTCTCTCTAGCATATTTTTCTCTCTCTAGGCTAAAACAGTTAGAACAAGGCCTTTATATTTCTGAAGAGGGATTGATTACAGGGGAAGATACTAGACATCAAAAAGGGGTTGGGGGAGGAATCTTACAACTGGTGGGTGGCCATGATAAGGCCCTTGTGTGACCTTGTTGGCCTCATGGCTACTGAGGCGGGTGGAGGAGGGTTGTGAGGAACGTGTGGAGAGCGACAAGGTGTAACAGGACAAAAGGGGGGGATCCCTTAGAACACTGGGTGACCATCATGACAAGGCCCTTGACATATGTGGCATAATAGGACAAAAGGGGGGATTCCTAAGAACACTGGGTGGCCATGACAAGGCCCTTGAGTGACCTTGTTGGCCTCATGGCTATTGAGGCAAATGGAGGAGGATTGTGAGGAACGTGTGGAGATGATGTCCACACATCCCTGTACTGCTCTCATCGAACATAGTCACTGATGTCACGCTTAAAATACTCGACCTAAATCTTCAGGAATGTGAAAAAGTGGTCATATACAAGAACTAAAGCACACCTCATCTCTCTCCACACTAATGCAATGTTGATGTGGTATCTTGCATGCTCTAGCAAGGGTCCCAGTTCTGGCAAAGCTATATCCCCTCGATTGGTGAATGTCCTGAGTAACCACCTACCATAGTAAAATCTTTCATTACCATATATAAATGGACGGACAACAATAAAAAAGACACTGAATATATAAAAATTACAATACTTTAAATGAATTGTAATGAAGTAAGTGCTCTGCTTACCTTGCGTGAAAGCCTCGGTATGTTCAACAACATATCAGATGGGATTCCTGTCCACATCCAACTTGTATGGCTGGGTTCCCTCTTATGGTTTAGACTCTAGGAAGATATCGTCATCCACCTCGAAACTTGGAAGATCTGCAGCTACCTCACCTCCTCGCTTGTCATACTGTGGTCGACTAGACATACTCTGATGGGGGTGCGTAAAGATGTTGATGACCAAAACAATGACCTACATGCACACACTTGTAATAACATTAGGGAAATCATGGTTGTTCACTTTTAAAAAAACCACTCTTTCACTCACCTCTTCTTATCCATCTTCTAACATGACATACATGTATTGCGGGAAGCACAAGAACAAAGTCCTGTGTAATGTGAAGTTGCAAGTCTGTGCCTCTTGCACAGGAATCCCCAAGTTCTCAACACACATAGAGTACAAATCATAGTGCCATCGGCATGTAGAAACTCTGCAACACATAGAGTACAAATCATAGTGCCATCGGCATGTAGAAACTCTGCAACACAATGGTTGACTCCACAAGGACCTCCCAAAATACATTCCATTGGGTTATCACATCTTCAGTATTGGAGAGAGCAAGATTTGTTGAAAAATTAGCCCACACCAAGCCCATGCCTCCAAGGCTATCATACACATCCATGGCTTCAAACCTAGTAAGTGATCCCATGAATCGTTTTGCAATAGTGGAAGATTTATGGAACAACATAACATATAAGTGGATTGAAAACCATATAACCACGGCAAATGGAGAGAGTGACTGGCACGGATAACAGATCATACTTGTGTTTTTGCTTTCCCAAAAGTGCAAGATGGAGGTGATCAATGAGATCTAAGTGGACCACTTGTGAATTGAAGTCTTCATTTTGACAAGACCAATCACATGTTATTCTTGTTGTTCAAATAACAAACTTATGTTAAAACACAAACATGTTAAGTTCACTTACTAAATCCCAATAGGTCTATGTCGCCTTCTTTTAGACCCTCCAACCCATGCTCTTTGCTCTCACCACTAGGGCTCATCTGCTCATCACTCTTTGTGTGGGACTCATGCTCTTTGCTCTCACCACTAGGGCTCATCTGCTCATCACTCTTTGTGTGGGACTCATGCTCTTTGCTCTCACCACTAGGGCTCATCTGCTCATCACTCTTTGTGTGGGACTCATGCTCATTATCCTTAGGGTCACTATCCTCATCATCCTCATCATTGTCAATCCCTTTGCACTTGGGTCATAACCTCTTTTTGGGCATTGCTGTCTCACGGTCCGGGATGATGGAGGTGCGTGCTAATTTATCTTCTTTCCCTTTTCCTTGGGACTCTCCTCGATGGTGGCTAATTTCTTGCTGCCCTTCTTCTCCTTGTTGTTCAATTTTCTGCTTGGTGAGAGGCTTCTTTCCCTTCTTTGCTCCTGCATCCAACCCACATAGCAACTTTAAACTCCCTAAAAATGAGTAGTTTATCCACCATGGTCACAATACCAAGTGTCCTTATCCCATAGCTCGTCGATCCACTCCTCAGGGTCCAATCCCATCTCCCCTCTCTCGTACTGCACCCATGCATTTGAAGAGTGATCAAGTATACATATCCGATTACACACACAACTTCTCTACCACCTAATACTACCGGAAAATTTGAATACTCTTTCAATACAATAGAAGAACAATAATATGAGACACATATTATTGTGGCATGCTACTACACATACTTGTACAAGAGGTATAGTGCCATGCACGACAAGTGTGGTTGCTAGTTAGGATATAGGGCGGCACGCATTTGCCCTTTCCACCTTACGAATGCCTTTTCAAAGTGCATCTTTGTGAAAGCTTTAAGGGCATATGTACACCCACCCTAGAGTTTAGTGTGGCTCTCTCATGCATGCCAGCTAAGGTGGGTGAGCTCATCTCCAACTTTGCGTAGAGTTGTAGAATGTACTCGATCAATTGGAACCAGTATACATGCCGATGTATCCACACGAAGAATGCTTTGTCGAAAGGAGAAATCTGGGTGTCTCTCATTGTAAACACTCGACTTGCCAATATCTCAATGAGCTTACATTTCTTGCATTGTGAACCAGCTTTATGTGTCTAGCTACATATCAAAAAAACTTTAATTCATTGAGAGAAAATGTGTGATCTTACTTTGCATTTGGAATATGTGTCCGATTGATCTCTTCTAGCTTGGGAGTAGTGAACTTGCTCGCCTTTTCTGCCTAGCCTGGAAGGAGATCACCTTATTGAAAAACTTTTTGCCACAGTAGGGGTTGGCAATTTGTGCTAGCTTATGTTCCCTCTTTGTAAATAGAGCCTCCGTCTCCTTGAGGGCACCTTTATAATTCTTATCAAACATTTCTATATCCTAAATGTATTCTCTACTACCTTGCTTAGGCATGCCACTGACCTTCGCTTGGTATGTGGCATCGAACTCAGACTGCAATGCATTTATGTTTTAAAAACATATTTGGAAATCAAAATATGGTTTTATCGTAGTCTGAGTAAGAGGCGTGCACATACCTTGAACACCAATGAGAGAGGACTATCTTTAGCCACTTCGATCTATTAGGCCCCCAATGCCTAAGAGCTTTCTCGGCCCATGCACAATTTGTGTCACTAAACTTTGACAACGATTGTGGATTGGCAAGGCCCACATGTTGCATCTTAAATATACATGTGCCATTGTGTTTGGCACATGAATGGTAGTGACCCTAGAAATTTGGCATGCATAATAAGTAAGGTTAATTATGACATATAAGATGTTTGTGCCATTGTGTTTGGCACATGAATGGTAGTGACCCTAGAAATTTGGCATGCATAATAAGTAAGGTTAATGATGACATATAAGATGTTTGTGCCATTGTGTTTGGCACATGAATGGTAGTGACCCTAGAAATTTGGCATGCATAATAAGTAAGGTTAATGATGACATATAAGATGTTTGTTCATTTCAATGACAAAATAACAACATACAATCTACTTACTTGTTTATCATGCACAACACCAATAGGAACTCAACCTCCTTCTCCTGCAGGAATCAGACCACCCTAGAAATCACCTTTGGAACCTTCTCTCTTTCAACTCGAGTGGTTTTTTCCCATTCTTGCCATGCTTTGAGTTGATGGCTACCATCCCTGACAACAAACATATTCCCAACCATGTGTTGCAATCCTTCTGTTTACTCTTGTATCATGTCAAACTCTGTGCAGACAATGATAGGTCATAACCAACTACACTTTAATGATTGAATGGAAGGGACTCTTTGGCCAGGGAATCCCTGAGAGACAATGAGTGCCACCATTGTCGATTGGTATATGCTCTCTTCTATGCTTTTCATAAACCCTTCGATGTAATCCTCATTTGTACAGATTGTAGGGTTTGCAAGAAGGCAACATAGAGGCACTCTAGGAAGGCGGTGATAATTATCAACCAAGTGATCCTCTGCCCAATTTATGGAGATGTATCGATCAACCACTTGGCCAAAACTCTCCTTTATGGACTCCTCTTCTTTGGCAATCGCGTGGCACCATTGATGGTAACACGATTGTTGTTGGGCATTAGCAGGCTCTATATTGGTTACCTCGCTTGATGTGGGCAACTTGTGACATGCCCACATCCTGTGATATTGTAATCTCGTCTGGATTTTCGATGAAGCCCTTGGATTGTAAACACGTCTGGGGAGGCATTTTGTTTGGGGAGGTGAGAGTTTGAGATGACAAGAGTGAGGGGATCTAGAAAATATCAAAGGATAACACGAAGAGAGTGGAAAGTGTGAGAGGGCTTGATGGCTTGAGGGCATGTGAGGGAACCAATGACTTTGAGGCGTGCGAGGGCTTGAGGGCGTGTGAGGGCTTGAGCATAGGGAGAGAGAACAATTTGAGGGGCATGTGCGAGGGAGAGAGCACGATACGAAAAAATCGAGTGAGGGAGAGAGCATGATTTGAGGGGTGTGTGAGGGGCCAAGAGAACAATTTGAGGGGTATAAGGGATGTGTGAGGGAGAGACAATGATTTAAGGGGGCGTGTGAGGCTTGAGTGTAGGGAGAGAGAGTGAGTTGAGGGGGTGGGAGGGTCATTTAAGAAGCCGTTAGATGGGCCATCTAACCATCTAATGATGACTGCCACCATGGCAGGTGCCACGTGTATTGCATGCGCATCACACGTAGCACTACCACATGTGTTACCCGAGTTTGGGCAATACACATGGCAGTGACATGGCACTAACATGCCTGTAGGGAGAATGACGTCGATGCCATGTGTAATGCTTGAGTTCAGGCATTACATGTGGCATAAATTGATTGGAGCCAAGTGTAGGTGGGCATTACACATGGCACCTATAAGTTTGTGCCATGTGTAATGCCCGCTTTTGCGCAGTTTACGTGCGGGCATTACATGTGGCACTGCCACATACATGTGTAATGCCTTAATAGAAATTACACGTGGCATGCTGGCGTGTGCCATGTGTAATTCCCATCAAGGCATTACACATGTGGCTTGTGCCATGTGTAATGCTCACATTTAGACATTACACATGGTATGCCATGTGTACTACCCGTGTAGGTGTATTACACGTGCTGAGCCACACACACACACACACATGTATATATATGTATATATACATATGTATATGTATATATATGTATATATAAATACATATATATGTGTATATATTATATATACATATATACATATATGTATATGTAAATGTTTATATATATATATATATATATATTTGATTATTCCCTTTCAAAATAGATAATATTTCTTACTATTTACAGCTCCATCCCTAAGAAGGAACACGTTTTCTATTAATACCTTGAACTTTTTTATTTTTTTGTCCATATAAATACCTTGAACTCCTCAAGTGCAACTTCTTTATCTTATTCGATACTAGGAACAGATCTAGAAGGTATTATATGATCAAATATATATATATATATATATTTGATTATTCCCTTTCAAAATAGATAATATTTCTTACTATTTACAGCTCCATCCCTAAGAAGGAACACGTTTTTTATTAATACCTTGAACTTTTTTATTTTTTTTGTCCATATAAATACCTTGAACTCCTCAAGTGCAACTTCTTTATCTTATTCGATACTAGGAACAGATCTAGAAGGTATTATATGATCATCAGATGATGCCACACTGGGCACATTTTGTAATCTTATAAGCAAAATCATGCATGTTTTATCAACTCAAGATTTACACTACGCTTCTCTTCATGATTATGATTTGGTTCTTCAATATTGTCAAAGTGTACTATATATATATATATATATATATATATCCATTGATTTTTATTTTTTTTTAAAATTAATATTATTTCAAAAATAATAATTACATTAAAACGATCAAATAAAAAACAGCCACATTATTTAAGGGTGTTAATCACCATTCATTTTGTGTGTACTTGGTACATGTTGGTAATATTCTTTTTTGTTCTTGTGTACTTCTTTTTGTTCCTCTTTACAATGAGTTGCACAATCTCGTTCCAATCTTCTAAGAAGAATCTATGTTTCACCAATGGTCAAGTTCTCGTGAGTGCACAGTTCTTACAAGAACAAGTAGTCCCTATGTCATTCTATGGATTGCAAGCAATAGTAAATATTGGGTCCCAAGAGTTGCATGTCCCTTTATAGCTTACCTCTAATCATTAGGGGGGGAGGAGTTCTATATACTTGAGGACTCTCTTTTAGCTAATTACTCCACAATAGTTGATGCTTTGTTAAACTCAAACCCATAACCAATAGTAGCTATCTTAGATAGCCTACCCAGAGGACTTCCAACTCAATCGGGGAGGTTCATCCTCTAGAAATTCACATGAGCAAGCCTTCTACTCAGATACGTGTAGAGGTAGAGGCAACAAATCATCATCTAGAGGTCGAGATGTAGGCTGTTTTAGAAACAAAAATCAACAGGAACCTCATGTAGAAACAAGTGAAAGAGGCCACTCTAGAGGTTAGGGAGTTAGAGAGGCAGAGGTGGTTGGCAAAGAAATCAAAGTGCAAATAGCATAGTACTATTACTATGGCAAACCAAGGCACATCGCAAAGGATTGCAATAAAAAGTAGAATAATATCAAAAGTGAAAAGTTATAGCAAGGCCACTATAGATATCAAGCAAACACGGTGATGAACAGAAGTGAGCAATTGTTTATGATGCAGCATGAGACAAAAGACATATCAGGATTAGGAGATATTTGGTATATGGATTATGGAACCTCTAACCACATGTTAGGAGATATTTGGTATATGGATTATGGAACCTCTAACCACATGACTAGTCATTGTGATGAGTGGTTTAGAGATATGAAGAAAATATAGAAAAACCAATCTATGTAGAAACAGGTGATGATACTACGCAGCACCCCATTGTGCATGTTGGTACAGTGTCATTGCCTATACAAGATGGCAAAATAAAGTACTTGGCAGATGTACTTTATGTTCCAAACATTATGAAGAACCTACTGGTTTCTGTTGCACAGATGGTTAAGCAAGGTGTTTAATCCTCAAGGATGTTTCATGCAAAGATTAAGACCTTTGAGCTAAGCTTCCACCACATATTTGTGGGGTGAGAGAGAGAGAGAGAGAGAGAGAGAGAGAGAGAGAGAGAGAGAGAGAGAGATTTTAGAGTAGAGTGCATGATTCTTAGTGCCTCTTGTTCATTGTGTGAGAGTGAGTGAGAGTGAAAAAGGTGAGACCTTACAGGTAAGAGGAGTATCTCTTTGGTGGTTTTACAAGGAGGAGGAAGACATTGGATCTTGGAGCTAGCAAGCACTGTTGGAGCTTGGAGGCTATGAATTTTGTGCCGGAAGCAAGGTAAGACCTCTACATTAGTTGTTGCTTGTTTCACTTATGTTAGAATGGGAGAGTTCTGGAGAAGCTGTGAATGAGTCATATTATGGGCGCCACTGCCAGGGGGTAGCTATCTTTGCTTCTTCCAACTTATTTTTGTTCATTTCTCCTTCTTTACATGCTTAATAACCACCATTTACAGATTTTTTGTGAGTCTTATGTGGATAAGGTTCTAGCACAGTGATAGAATATGTGGTGAAGTGATGGTTTTTTTATTGTTTTTGGTAAATAAAGTGTGGTGTGAGTACTTGGGAAACATGGAGGAAGACATACACATGAGCTTGAGTACAATTTTTTGATTTTTTCACACTCTACTTCTTCATGTAAAAATCAAGGATGTGGACTTTTTTATTTTTTTTTTCAAAAAAAAACATAAAAAACAAAAAAGTATTATTGTTTGAGTTATTCCAGGAGCATGATTATCTTAGCCAGATTGGGAATGCCCAAACTACATCGTTTGAGTAGAGGAAACTGAGATTTGGATTAGCAAAATCAATTAACTTTGTAATTTTTTGGTTTTGAACACTAGTGAGTTTTTCACAGTCGTTGAAAAACCATAGATTTTCACATTAATCAAAAGTCCTTAACATCACGTCGTAAATCACGAGATTAAAGTCACACTGTAAATCACGAGATTTCTTATCTAAAAATAGAAAAATCTTATCTTCTTACCCTAAAAAGATTCATACATGAAAAACATGTTTTTTCACAGTCATGAAAATATGAGTTTCTTATGCATGAAAACCCTCTAAAAATATGAAAATATGAGTTCCTTATGCATGAAAATATGAGTTTCTTATGCATGAAAACCCTCTAAAAGTTTTTTCATGAAAATATGAGTTTCTTATGCATGAAAACCCTCTAAAAATTTACACTATGAATTTCAATGTTGCATTAAAGGGAAGGCCTCCAGTAACCCCAATGCTTCTAGAAAGAAGAAGAAATTTAAGGAAAAGCATTTTGACTATGACAAGCCTTGTCATCTGGTCAAATCATGAAGACTGAAGGAATAGTCCTAAAGAGGAATTAGAGCTATTTGTGGCCGTAGAAGAAATATGTGCAAAGGAAAAACATTCCTCCAGCATCTGAATATCGACAATGAAGAATCTTAACATATGACACATCAAAAGGACGCGTATATACCTCCCTCAACACTATGGGGAACTCCATCGTGGTAGCGATCGGGAATGGAGACTTTGTTATATTTTAATATGGTCATAGATAGATGATGTGGTTGGTTGGTCATTTTGGACCATGTCGTGGGTTAGCCGACATAGCCAACCTACATCCATGCTAACCGTGGTGGGTAGAGGGTGGGTACTGTATATAGAGTATCTTGGTAGCCTTAGTTTATCATTGAGTTCATTATGTTCAAGCACTCTTGTAAGCAAGATATCCTCCATCAAGAGTCTATCTAGATCACCATCAAAGCTCCTTACCCAAAGCATATGGGTGGGAAGATGCATCAGTTTATAATCAAGTTCGTAATAAGTAGTAATATTATTTCTCTTCACTTCTTTCTGCAATTCAGAAAGTTTGTATTGTGTTGATCTAGCTTCCAATATTGTGTATTCTTATATAACACCACGTTGATCCTGGCATCATTCATATAGCCCTATCCCTTGTTGGCTTGTACATGTCAAGGAAGAAAATGATTAGCATGTCCATAATTAATGGGACAACACTAAGCTTTCAACATGGTCAAAACTAATATTTTTATCGCCCTAATTAGCTTTATAATGAACCCCATATGTCATGAGTTACCATACAATTTTCTTCACTCATCCTTTAAGAAGAAATCTCTCTTGTATCATAATAGAGAAATCTCTCTTGTATCATAATAGTTTAACAAAGAGAAGGTTAATTTGTAATCCACGGTCTAGTATGGTAGAAAATCTTATATATTGTCACCTTATGAGTTTGCAATTGAGAGCCTTGACAAATATCATATATTGAAATTTAGATAGCAAAATTTTTTAAAAATTATTTTAAAAATAAGTACTGCATAAAAATTCACAAAATTGGGGAAACTCAAGGTTGTTGCAAATTTGCTAAGGACTAAAGACCTTTCCAACCTCAAGACCATCTCTCACTATTAGCTTAAAATTGTTTCAAACATTTGTATTTATCTATTGATGGGTTGGAAAAGGAACGTGGGCTTGTGGACATAATGTTAGTAACCACCTTACCTTAACTTACAAAGTTATAGTACAACTATGAAAATGATTACCATGGGCATTAAAAATACCTATATGAAAAAAAAGACATCTACTTTCTTTATTATAATGGTAAATATCAAAGAAATGACATCTACTCTCTTTATCATAGTGGGAATTATGAATTGGTGTCGATATAGTGGATATGGGGAGCTAGAAGTGTAAAGAAACCAAACACTTAACGCTTTATCTAGATGGTACATTTTTGGGGTTTTTTTTATAATCTAGTGTCAAGTTGTGTTATTTATAAATTATTGACTCATAAAATTCAATTTCTACATTCCTAGCTCAGGTGCTGTACTTTGCCAATAATCATATTTAGCTAAAAGAGTAAAAACATATACACTTATGCATCAACCCATTCACATCAATTCATGTGTCATAAGCCTTTTGAAAAACAACAAAACTATATTAAAAATCAACATGTCCAACACTGGATTTCCATCTCCCTAATAACCAGTCTCCCCATTGTCATTGTACCCTAAGTTACTATGAATCCATTTCCCAATCATGCTTTCCATCTTTCAAACATGATCAATGGCTATGTTAATTTAAACGTTTCTCTAATATATGACATCAAATTTGATCTAGAAAAGATAGCCCTCTATGTCTTGAAACTCTTTTTAAGAAATAAAGAGCTTAGCTACACAATTCTGTGCATAGTTGTTTTATGCTTGAGAGTGAGTAGATGCCGGAATATATCTGATTTCTTTGGTTGGCCTCACATGTCAACATCAAAGTACTTCCGGTGATCACATACTGCCATACAAAAAAATAAGAGAGTAAAATAAGAAAATAAAAATAACAATTGTAAGGAAACCAAATGGAAAAAACGCATGCACACTAGAGTCTTAACACTAGTCATGTAAGTGGCTTCAGCTATAAAATGTCTGAAAATTGATCTACTTATTTTAATAAATAAAGAGGTAAATAAAATCAAATAATAATGAAACTTCTTGAGTGTGCTTATCTACACATGATAGGAGTTTTGAAAGAAATTCATGTAGGTTTTAAAAAAAAATACAAAAATACCAAAAGTGACTAAATATTGTAACGGCCTTGATTTTAATGTAAAAACGTAGATCTTTAGTTGATAGAATGTCACACCAATGGTTTGTATTAGTAGGAAAATTACTTAAGGTGTTTTCAAAGGAGAATTAACAAAAATAATAATAGGCCTTTAAAAAATTATTATAAAAATAGACCTTAAGAAATTAAGATAAAAATAAACATGAAAAATAAGATTTTCAAACTTCTTCGAAAGAAGTTTTTTTTCAATTGATAACATGTGTTGAAAGTTTTAAGTATATTTTTGGAAACCTTGAATTTAAAGAGAAATAAATTTTGCTACAAAAGTGTCTAAAAGCTATAAAAATGGTTTTTTAAAGAAAAGAATAGGACTATTATTAGATGATTCAATGTTAGTAGTTTTGGTGCAACATTAATACTTTGAGATTTTGTAAAAAAAGGAAACCACATAAATAGAGTACATGGAGGATAATTTTGAAGATTTGAAAGATTAAATTTTAAAAACTTTTAAATGTGAATGCACGAGATAACATTTCAAATCCATTTCAGAACTAAGGGGTTATAAAGCAAGATAAAGTGCTAAAGGAAGGGAAAAAGAAGCATTGGTGCTACAACATTTATATAAGATATATCATTGTTATCTTTCATGAATGTGAAAAAAAGGATTAATTATCATAAAATTTTAGAGATAACATACATAAAAAATCCTTAGAACATAAGCTTAAAAGATAACTTATTACCTTGCAAATGGATGGATTGTTGGTTCCACCACCACATTTCCAATGTGAACTTGGAACACAACTGAAATTACGACACCAAGAACAATGCTCATTGGCATCTACTCCTCTAAATGCCAAAACCATGAGAACAAGGTATCTGAGATGGGCACAATAAACCAAAATAAGAATTTTGAAGCTCCCTTTTGTTGCATGAAGATTTGAGAAATAACAAAGATTCATGAAGCTACAACGATGGTAGTAGTTATAATCTCAAAATGGTAACACATTGAATTTCATCAAAAAAAATCCAAACAATGAGTTAGTCCTAGAAAGATTCTACATTAAGTTTATTAAAGAATACCTATAAAAATAAAAAACTAACAAAACAAATGCATAAAAAGAAATAATTTTGAACAAAGAATAAACTTACAATATTGCTAGTATGAGCACAACCACTACCCAAAAAAACATTTTGCACATTTTGTATCTTGTGTCAGCATTAAAATCAGTAATGCGGTTGATTGGAGTGATTTGATATTGTGACCAATCAAAGTGGGCTCGTGCAAAGAACGCATAACCCAATAAGAGCCCAAAAAGGAAGCCTCCAATATGTGAAAAATTGTCGATATGGGGAAAGAGTCCAATGATAAAAAGTAGTATAGCTATGATTGAAAGTGTTATGAAGGTAGGACACTGAAAAAATCCACAAAAGGTAACATGTTAGTAAAAACTGAAGGTTTATTAATTATAAGCACACTATTCACACCACTTTATAGAGGCACTTATTTATATCTTGAGGGAGCAAAATAAGTGGGCATATTCAAATGAAATAACTAAGCTCATTAAAGTAGCACCACTTCTACTAAAGTGACCTTGATATAAGAGGGTGCATTCAAGAGTAAGTCTTACAAAGCTAAACTTTGAAATTGTTGGTTTGATTGTGCTTTTGGATCCTTAAAAATGTGATTTTGGTGAAAAAGAGAGACCTTTCCTTCATGCTTTGACCAATTGGGGACAACGTCTGAAATAATAGCTCCTATCAAGCCGAATAATGCACCAGAAGAACCCACCGAGACTCGATTTTCGATAAACAAAGATGATAACAAGCTGCCGCCAATGCCTGATAAGAAGTAGATGCAACCCACTCTCCCTGTGTGATAGTCAATATTTTGTCAAGAGAGAGGGCCACATACTATTTATTTTAAATTAACATAAAATTTCATGCTAAGATGTATGCAAAGATCATTTCACTTTGTAATATTTCAATCTTTAGTTATAATTTTGGTGTTAAAAGAAAGCTCATTGAGAATTAACCACTTACAACAACCATATTCTTGCTCTAATCTAATGCCAAGAAATAGGAGGCTCAGTAGATCAACAATCAAATGAATGACACCAGCATGCAACCATACACAACTGAAAGGACGCCATAGTTGATGATCACGAGCCACCTTGTCCGATGAGATCCCTCCCATTTGAGATAACCTAAGGCGATTAATAAACAATATTTGCATAAGTTGCCATGTATGAGGCAATTTTTTAAAAAAGCATAAAAGCTTTGCAAACTATAGTTTCAAGTGCTTCTCTTAGAATAAAATGCATGTAAACCTTGTATAAACAAGATACTAATTTCTCTATAAGAAGGGCCCTACTTTGTTGGATAGAGAGAGAGAGAGAGAGAGAGAGAGAGAGAGAGAGAGAGAGAGAGAGAGAGAGATCATATTATGAATATAGAGGCCAGATATGGCCTTTTAAGACTTGAACAAAGGCATGACGTGAAAATACAAAGACTAGAGCATATGGCTCGTGGTGGACAAATGAGACTAGGGATAGAGAGTAAGTGTCTCTTGATAGTGGAGTACCTCAATAATAAAGGTGGAGAGAGCTCTTTTCCTTGTGTGTGAGGAAAGTGTGAATGGTGTGTTAAGTGAAAAAACATGTGTTGATCATGACACAAGTTGAGCATTTTTGATATAGTAGCATGGTGCTCTATCTCACTATGAGCATTCTGGGAGAGCATGTTGCTCTGTATCTCACATACCAAGAGCATAAAGTATGTATGTCCTCTAGGACTCTGATCTCCCATTCCATTACCCAGACTCACTCCGTAAGTGGGTGAGAGCTAAGTCGAAAGGCAACAATGTTACAAGCTATTAAATTTTGGAGATATTTTAAGCTTTAAGTACCCCAATGGTTGTTTAAAAGAAAGCTCTCAATCAAACGAGCCTATAAATATTGTAAGACCATATGGAAGGTTATCCACCTTATACAGAAGCTGAATAAATAGATATTAAAAAAGGATAAGTTATCCAACTTAAGTATATGGAAGGTTATCCACCTTAAGTATAGAGAAGATGAATAAATAGAGACTAAAAAAGGATAAGTTTCACAAGATATTGGAGAGAGTTAGTTTTGAAGATGAATAAATAGAGACTAAAAAAGGATAAGTTTCACAGGATATTGGAGAGAGTTAGTTTTGAAGATGAATACATAGAGACTTAAAAAGGATAAGTTTCACAGGATATTGGAGAGAGTTAGTTTTGAAGAATAGGTGCATATCTTTTCAAAAGAATTGTAAAGCATATGCCCACATGCACGCATAGACAAACATATGCACACACTATGTGTGTAATAAATAAGTGACTCTCTCTTCCATTCTCAGGGATGGGGATGGAGGCTAAGGTCCCTAAGAGCATAGTATTGATGCCCTGGTTATTAGAAACCATAGCAAAGGGGAACATTCTCTCTCTCTCTCTCTCTCTCTCTCTCTCAAACACACACACTCTTAGTAGGGGGAGAGTACACACACAGAGTCTCCCTCTCCCCCCCCTTCTCTCTCTCTCTCTAAGGGGATGAGTGTGAGTGTGGGGTCTGTTGCACACACTCTCTCTCTCACACACACTCTCAGTGGGGGGAGAGTACACACACTGCCCCCCCTCTCTCTCTCTCTCAGGGGATGAGTGTGAGTGTGGGGTCTGTGGACACACTCTCTCTCTCATAATCACTTGGGGGGAGAGCTCTCTCTCTCTCTCTCTCTCTATATATATATATATATATAAGGGGGAGGGGGGTCTGCACATACATACATACACACACACACACACACACACACACACACACACACACCCGCCCCCCCTCACCCACCCCCCACACACACACACAAATTGAAGGCGTGCTTGAAACTTTGATAAATAAATGAAGGACTTACGCGGATGCGGAGGGGCCAAAGAGGGGGTTGTCGGAGAGGGGCTGGAAGGAGAGGCGGCCAAGGGAGGAGAGGGTGCAGCCGCCGCCATGCGCCGGGCAGTTGTTCACGTACATGGTCACGATGAAGAGCAAGAAACTGATGGTAACGATGATGGGCACCAGCAGAGAGTGCCCCCTCGGCCCATCCTGCCCCACATACAGTATCCTGTGGTTGCTAAATCTCTTCGTCAACATCCTGCTTAACGCTAATCACTACTGTCAATCCAGCCACTGATTCACCTCTGATCTCCTCTACTTCAGCCTCAAATCTACATAAATGCAGCCGTTTTGACTCTGTCAGCAGGGATTCGCCAAGGATTCCACTAAATTTCTCTGCTGCTAACACTAAAGTAAACCTAATTAATTGTCTCTTCAATTTACACTTCTCTGTTGCCCTATTTGCTCTGTATTAAAACGTTGCTTGCTTCTGTCTTTGCAGCAACAGGAGCCAAAATGGGAGCCTGAGTTCATGATAAGCTGTTGAGAATCAAAGGGCCTCATAAAACCCTTCTTGCGTTTAGAGCCTTCTCGTTGAAAAAAGCAGGAGGACCCAAATAGCACCACCATCCTTGTGTTGGTGGTGCCAGAAGCCAGCATCTAAAATGTTGTGAGGTTGTTTGTGTTTGAGTCAATCAAAGCCAACAAACGCTTAGAGATCCCTTGCTTCTTGCAGAACAAGGCCTCAGGCTTCCCTTTGAGGCTATCCTTGTTTGCCTCTCCAAGTTACACAATTCTCCACAAGGCATATTCTATAAGCTTTGTTAAGGTTGCTTTATGCTTTGAAATCTCTACACTCTCTAGGACTCTCCGAAGTGGATTAAGTCATGTGGGATATAAGAGATGGGTTTTGTTTTTTTTGGTGTCTTTGCTAAGAAATCCATGAGAACAAATTGGACATGTCATGCCATATCGAGACATAAATTTTCTCTTAGCCCACCCCTAGCACCTCCGAGGAAAATTCCATTCAGAAAACATGGGTTTCGTGCCACACGAAAAGAGATGGGTTGTTGTGTCTATGCTAAGAAAACTGTGGAAAAAATTTTGATATGGCATGCCATACTAAGAGATAATTTCGATCGCTCCGTGTGCCCAAAGCCATGCATAGAAGCTCTAGAAAAGCTTGGAAATTGATGTACATAACACCATGACTTGCTGGTGAAGCAGAAAAGATTTTTTTTAAAAAAAAGAAAGCAAACCTTGAGCCAAAAGCTAAGCATTTGTTGCTACATGTGATTTTCTCAAAAGTAATGAAGGCTCATAGTCTACATGGTGAATAGGGAATCCATAGCCACCTCATAGGCTCACACTTGACGAAGCCTTTAATGAAAAAGAGAGGAATATATGATGATGATGGTGATGCTATCTTAGGGGAAGAAGATGCTCACATAAGTTGTGTTGAGAAGGTGATGGTGTTGTTCTACTTTGTTACTTTCAAATGACATGTGCAAAGTTTTGTTATACCACCTTTTTGTCCCACTTAAGAGAACAACCATTCATTTTCCAAAATGTTTACTTTTTTTCTCTCCTTTCTTTTTCCTCCTCTTCTTTTTCCTTTCTTGAAGGTGTTTTATCGTTTTCTCGACCTGTAAGCCACTTAGTGCATCCCTTATCGCATCTATATCACCTTGCTAAAAAGTTATTCTTTGATAAGACTTGTCTACATTGCTCCACCCTGCCGCCAAGACTTCTTTATAATGTATCACCCACATAATCACCTAGAATCTTCTCTTCTTTTGAGCTATTAAGCTCTCATCACTTAGTGGATTCAATCATGATTCAACTCTCTCTCTCTCTCTCTCTCTCTCTCTCTCTCTCTCTCTCTCTCTCTCTCTCTCTCTCTCTCTCTCTCTCTCTCTCTCTCTCTCGTATATTGGTGCATGCTTTTGAAAATCATGGTAGATCTTAAGAATACACATTTTTGTGAGGTGATGTCAACATTGCTTTATGTGTAACTTTTCTCAATTTAAAATCTTCTTACTTTATGTCACCCATTGTCTACATGAAACATTTCTAGTAGGTAACTAATCAAACAAATGTTGAAATTTCACCTGTGGTCCTAACTTTTATTTTTTAAAACAAGATGGTTATACACATCTCCATAACTTGTAAAACTACAAGCCTAAGGTGTCAAATACCTAAGCAAACCATAAAACACACATTATTTTGTGTGTAGTTGAGTACATTGTAAAATTATTAGAATGCATGTTTCTAGCAATAGTATTATTTTGGCCAACATAAACAAAATAAAAGATAACATTTTCCCTCACACTATATAGAAAACAATTAAAAAATGTGGGTCCACATGAAATATTGGGCTTTAGACTCAGTTCTTATACTCTCCCAACCCGCTCTTAACGGCATGCGCCTATTTTCCCACACATCTCATGATTATGTACAAAGCTATTTTACAACACTATTTTTCCCACACATTTAATGATTACTTGTTTGCAAAGCTATTTTGTCGATGGGTCATTAAAATTTAGTATAGCTTTAATGAAAAAAATGAAACCCTTCGGTTCAAGATCTAACATGTTACCTAGATATCACCTAGTTTTGGAAACAATTTTCCTTTTTTTAAAAAGTAGCTTCACTTATAATGATAAAATCTAATCATATTTTTGATAGATTTTGATGATAGATTTTGAACTGTATAACACTTTGCATAACATGATACTCTTTTCTATGAATCTTGATTATCAATAAATGAATATGCAGTCTTGATGAGCTCAAATTCTATTTCTTTTGATTCAAAAGAATGCCTCATGAATGAATATGCGACCAATATAATGCCTTGTCCATCAAAATTCACTCACTTTTATTGTAAGGAAAAATGTAATAAGTAGTTTATCTTAGAAGCTTGGATCTAAATTGTTTAAGGTTAAAGTTTTCAAATTTCTCTTTGAGTTTTATAAGATTTCTTCCTTGAAGTGTTTTTCAACATTAAGTTGTAATATTCAAAGTATGGTGAAAAGTGCAACAATTTATAAGAGAGACACACTAAACAAATGTAATAGTTTATGGTATCACTACAAACATTTCTTATGGAGGACAGATACGCAAGTGATACATCGAAGGTATCCATTTTGATAATAGTAATATCCCATGAAAAAGGTTCACTTTCACAAAGGAAAATATTCATTGTTATAGGGGCTTAGACTTTGGAGAGTTTCATCGTAGAAGAGATGAGAAAAAACTATGGTAATTATAATGACCTTTAGTTAAGCATGGAGATTTCAAAATAATAAAAAACAACAGTCACATAAGAGATGAGAAAGAACTATGGTAATTATAATGGCCAAGTGATAACAAATGTAATAATGTATGGTATCATTGCAAACTTTTCTTATGGAGGATAGATACCCAAGTGATACACCGAAGGTATCCATTTTGATAATAGTAATATCCCATGGAAAAGGTTCAATTTCACAAGGGAAATATTCATTTTTATAGGGGCTTATACAATGGAGCACTTTCATCACTTAAGAGATAAGAAAGAACTATGGTAATTATAATGGCCTTTAGTTTCAAACCAATCAAAAATAACGTCATACATAAATTATTTAATGGAGGGGTTCATTTTTCTAAAATGGCAAATTTGTTAATGAGGGGATTAAATTTTCTAAAATGGTAAATTCTTTTGATGAGTTACATAAAAACACACACTTTCAATGGGTCATGATCAAGCTTAAATGTCTAAGTTTTCAGTTGAGCATCTATTTAATGGTATATCCGTGTACTTGATCCTTCAGAAATGCCTCTCACTTGGTTTCTTTCAGTGGATGCATGGACTTGCAAGTTTTTTATTTTAAAAAAAATGAGTAAACTTTTTGCAAGCCCACATTATAGTTTGTGGTTGCACACACATGCACACACACGTGCACCCATGCACGTGCATACACACACATATGTGTATGCATACACACATGCACGTGCGTGCGTGCGTGCGCGCACACACACACACACACACATAAACACACATGTATGCACATGTAAAAATAGAATCAAGTATCATAGCAAATAAATATACATATAAGAATATTGTGTAGTATGTGATAGAATCAAGTGTCATAACAAATAATTATACACTTACTATACATGTTCATGGTATACAATTAAGTAAATATTCCTCATGTCACACACACACACACACACACACACACACTTATTATATTTCTCATATCACACACGCACACACACTTGTTATTTTGTTTATTTATTTATACATATACATATACATATACATATACATGTATACCCTCACACACACAAATATATATACCTTAATATAAAACTTTATATATAATCTTGTTTATTTATACACACACAATAGTTATATTTATATACTTGCACATATATTCACATACAATACACAATGTTCACAATTTATATATACTCATATACTTATTCTACAATCTCTCTCTCTATTGTGTAGTATGTGATAGAATCAAGTATCATAACAAATAATAATACACTTACTATACATGTTCATGGTATACAATTAAGTAAATATCACACACACACACACACACACACACACACACACACACACACACACACACACACACTTATTATATTTCTCATATCACACACGCACACACACTTATTATTTTGTTTATTTATTGTTATATTTATTTATACATATACATATACATGTATACCCTCACACACACAAATATATACACCTTAATATAAAACTTTATATATAATCTTGTTTATTTATACACACACAATAGTTATATTTATATACTTGCACATATATTCACATACAATACACAATGTTCACAATTTATATATACTCATATACTTATTCTACAATCTCTCTCTCTCTCTCTCTCTCTCTCTCTCTCTCTCTCTCTCTCTCTCATATATACTCATATACTTATTCTACAATCTCTCTCTCTCTCTCTCTCTCTCTCTCTCTCTCTCTCTCTCTCTCTCTCTCTCTCTCTCTCTCTCTCTCTCTCTCTCTCTCTCTCGGGAATTCACTTTCCATAGAAAGGGGACGTCACCTAGTGCATGAAACTCATAAAGACCCCCTATTTAAGTTTATCTAAAAAATAAACGATACCCCTTTCTAAGCATATGAGTCCTGGTTATGAAATTCAAGTACCCCCTATTTAAGGTTTAAAAATCAAATAGCAGATATTGATGTTATACATGTAACAAGTTGCACCTACGTAAGTAGCATGGATGTAAGTGCTAGAAGCACAAAGACCTACATAATTGTTCCATGTGTGTTTAGCTTAAAAGAGTAGTAAACTAATCAAGTTTTCAAACTACACCACTAAATCACATATTGTAAATTACAATAAGAAACGAAACCCCTACTTTCATTCTCCCCTGCTCCCTCATCTCCTCCCCCCCTCCCCCCGCGCTACAATAAATCCCCCTCACTCCCTAACTTACAAAAATTGCCTTCCATTACACTCACATGATACCATAAGATATGGCTTGTGAATCCCCCGGGCTCTCTCTCTCTCTCTCTCTCTCTCTCTCTCTCTCTCTCTCTCTCTCTCTCTCTCTCTCTCTCTCTCTCTCTCGGGGCCACCTCAAGCTGCTAATGGGCTTTGTTCCTATACGTACTTGTAACTACAATTTAACATTGATTTATAGAATGCATGCACATATATATGCATTTAACTTTTACCCAATTAATGCACATATTTATACATTTAATTTTTTTCACTTTTATTTGTATACAGAAATACCTTTTTACAATCTTATATTTAAATATATATATTATATATTCTCTCTCTCTCTCTCTCTCTCTCTATATATATATATATATATGTGTGTGTGTGTGTGTGTGTGGGGGGGGGGATTAGCCCCTAATCTTTGCCTGTATATATCAGCCTCTTAATCCATGGCATCACCTTCATTTTTTCATCGCTTTGTTTTTCCCACCTTCACCTCCTCGATTGCCTCCACTTGGTTATTGTGCCTAATGTCACCGTTTTTCAGGACTCCCTCTACGCGTTTTCTCTTGGCTGACGCTGGTTAAGGTTTTTTTTAATATTTTAATTTTTTTAAATCTCATGTCATATTTGCGCTAAGGTATTAAAATTTTGTATTTCCCTTTACATATATGTAAAATGATTATGTTATTGATATTTGTTTTCTTCAAATCATTGCACATTGATCTAACTATATTTGTTTATCATTTTGTCTTGTGAATGGGGTTGTAAAATGTAAACATACACATGCACATACACATACACATACACATACACATACACATACACATGTAATTTACACACACATCCAAGCACACATATAAACTTATGCATGGGTGGTTGCAAGATTAGCGTGCCCAGTTTTGTCCACTCAGGCACCTTGTAAACAGTAAAAAAACAGGCATTTGTTTACCTTTAGTGGCTAATCTCTCCTAGCTAATGAAGGAATTTCCTTTCAAGTTCTTTTGTAACATCACATGCAAAGTTGGAAATATAGCTGCATACTCTGATTAAGCATTAGATAGTTGAAAGTCCTCATTTCCTTAGGTACAAAGTCAATGTATACACCCTGTCCCAAATTTGGACAATTCCATAAAATGCTAATATCTTTTACATATAAACTCATATAAGATTCCCACTTTATACCTTAGATTCCATAAATATGCATGTGCACATACCATCCTCTATGTGTGTGTGTGTGTGTGTGTGTATGCGTGTATGTGTTTGTGTGCATATGCATACATGAATGTATATGTGTATATATATGTGTTTGTATGCATGTGCATGCGCATATGTATGCATATGTGTATGTGTATGCACTAGTATATAAATAAATACATGTGCATACTTACACGCATGCATAATTGTGTTTATATGCATATATGTGTGCATAATTATATTTGTGTGTCTATGTATGTGTGTGTGTGTGTGTGTGTGTGTGTGTGTGTGTGTGTATATATATATATATATATTTAGTGCCCTCCACACACATCATATGTACATTCCCAAAAACTATGTATACAAACCTATTTTTTAGTGTCCTCCCATATGGGGTTTGTATAATTATCCATATCTTCAAGCTAAAAATAATCTAACCACACAAATGAAAACATTACACTTCGTGGGTGAAATACACGACCAATCCAACACTAAAACTAATCTCAATAGTTTCGATGTAAATTCACTTTAAAATACCCGCACTTTCTAAAACACATCAATCCTTCTCACAATCCACAAATGGACATGCTGTTGTGGGATGTGGTTCCTACATGATGTGATCAATGTGGGCTGGTGGAGGACATCTTCCTAGCCATGGATTCCACATATTATGGAAGTACACTACATGCAAGTCAATGAAAACAAAATATAAAAGTCTCAAAGCTCACGCCCCTCTGAACACATCAAACTATCGACAAAGAAGAAGAACCCACACATCTGCTACAATGAGGCAAGTAGTGGGTGATGAAGTGATGACATAAGTCCAATCCCATGTCATCAAACCTCTTATTGCTCTCGGGAACTCAAAGACATGGGCTTTATCCCCTTCTTTGCAATATGAACATCATAAAGGAATCCACCTAAGACTTTCCAATACAAACATCTCAACAAGCACATAACTAGCATAAGTTTGTAGCTCACCCCTATATGCAATCACGCACAATGATGTGTCCAAATGAAAATTGATCTCATAAAAGACTTCAATGTTCTTCTCATAGCATGCCTTTCCACCCATGACATAGAAGGACTTACAAGATATGCAAATTCACCTTACGTCCTCGAAAATTTCAATAGTACATAACATAATATTAACTAAATAATAATATAAAAAATAATATAAAAAATAATAATGACTTGGTAAAAGCAACACAATAGTTAAATAATGAGATAGACCAACAGTTTCATTACCTTTGATTGGTCCAAGCGCACAATCAACTAAGCCTAATAGCATGGCATTTGTCTCCCATGCCTGACGTGCTCTTATGTGAGCTCGCTCCATGTAGGCAAACCTCCATGCTCTCTCATAACACACCTTATCAAAATAAATCAAGCAATAGTAAAAAACCAGATAGACCAAAAATTTCATTTGATATATCTTCGATTAGTCCAAGCACACACTAACTATTAATAGCATGGAGTTTGTCACACTCTACCCACCAATGAACCCGAGCACCATGGCATGTATTGTCACTCTATTAATGTGACACAAGGACAAAAAAACCTCATGGACTTTTCCATGTTCAATATTTATCTTCCTAAGTGAAAATTCCAACACATGGTGTTGTAATCACCAACCGAAGAACCAAAGATACAAGGTGACCTCCCATATGAGTCAGACTCATGACTGGCAGGAGGAATGAAAATCCAATTAAGAAATATGTGAAATGTCATTTTAGGAATTGCATGATAACAAGACAACCATTCCACATTAATTAATTCTCATTAAAGAAGTAATCTAACGTAATGTTGCAACCTTTTCTTCTTTTACAATCACCTTCTTATCTTTCTCTACAGCTTATCATTTGCATTTGTCATCTTAGGAATTTGAGCCCTCTCCCATTGACCTCAGGTTGATACTCCACCTCCAAATTGTAAAGAAGAAATTTTTGGCAAGCTATAGTAATAAATCCCAAACCTCGAATTAGTACTTCACCTAAGGACAAGTATTTGGCAAGCTATAGTAACAAAGCCTAAAGCTTACAAATAGCAATAATAAATTAGTCTACCTGGTAAACCAACTTTGCTAAATCATCCCTCATCAAAGGGTACTGTGTGTTGGTAGGAATCTTCCTCTTTAGCTCTAAATTTTTAGCCTCATTAATCGGGTCAACTCCCTCAAATAGCTCTCTGTGTTGCACATGTTGGAGGTATTTACCATCATGTCTTTCAAATGACAGGATTGTCCCATGCTTATTAAAGCCAAATAAAAGCATTTTCAAGTCATATTAACAAAAAAACCTCAACAATGATTAAATGGAAAGAAGAAATGGGCGGTATCAAAATTGAGTGAACTACGTACTCATTCATTTTCATTGCATCAGCCAATAGAGATATCTCACTGGCTCTCTCCTAGGATCAATCAACGTGTAAATGACTTTGATGTGCATATACCTAGTCTCTTTATAGCACTCACTTATCACACATAGACATCTAGGTCAAAAACACGATGGTTACCTTCCCAAATCTAAAACATTTTGTTTTTCATAAAGCCCAAGAGAGGGCTCATACCCAACTCATCCTAAAACTCCCTATCTATATGCACCTAGCGTGCATCCCATTTTGACCTCACTTCATATGTTTCCCATAATGGGAACATACAGATATGATAAATACCCACATTCTCCCTACTTCTCTCACTCATGCAAATGGAAACAACCTACATAAAGGAACCCATGGGCAAGTGGAGGGATCCAACACCCTACACCTCATGATTACATCCCCACCTTTCATGTGCCAAATCAACCTCAGAATCCTCTAGTTTAGCTACCTCAATCAAAGAAATAGGAGTTATCTCTACTACCACCTCGAAAGTGTTAATGAAGACCGTTTTCTAAGAAGAGTCATCTTTGTCTTTGGTGCCATATTAGTTGCAAATTTATTGAAACAAGAATGGCCAATTAGTAAGAGCTAAACAATTTTCAAAAGAACTTTTGGAAGTAAAAATAAAAATTGAAAAAAAAAGATATTAGCTTATCTTCAACAATTTCTTTCACTTGAATTAGAAAAAAAAACAATTTCTTTCACTTGAAGACTGTTTTCTAAGAAGAGACATCGTTGTCTTTAGTGGCATATTGGCTGCAAATTTATTGAAACAAGAATGGCCAATTCCAATTCGTAAGAGCTAAACAATTATCAAAAGAACTTTTGAACGTAAAAATAAATATAAAAAAAAGATATTAGCTTATTTTTAACAATTTATTGAATTAGAAAAAAAAACTCTATTTGTACTGACAAAATGTTTCATTGAATTGTTCTAAAAGGTTTCATCATTGAGTCGACAAAATGTTTCATTGAGTCAGTCTAAAATAATATAGTGACAAGCTAGCATCTTTGCCAAACCCTCATAGCTAATCACCCTCATAGACAGCCCCCTTCTTACCTCTAGGATAATAATGATGATGCCCTTGCTTGTGTAGATGATGATGGTCACCATGGCCATGTAGACAATGGTGACCATTGTCTACTCATGTAGATCATGGTCACCAGGGCTATGTAGATGATGGTCAGCATGGTCATGTAGATGATGGTCACCATGGTCATGTAGATCATGGTCACCAGGGCTATGTAGATGATGGTCAGCATGGTCATGTAGATGATGGTCACCATGGCTGTGTAGATAATGGCCACCATAGTCTAGATGATGGTGACCATGCCCATGTAGATGATGAACACCACCATCATGAAATAAGTTTTCTTTTTGGTAACATGATCATGGCCATGGGGAGGTCACGATGTCATGTATCCCTCCTTGATTTGCTAAGGATGTGATTCAGGTGCTTGGATGTGAAGGTTCTTGGTTGTGAGGGCACTGGAACCCATGGGGGAGTGATGATGGCCATGAGGGTGCTTGGCTAGGATGGTGCTTGCACCCATGGGTATGCCTAGCTCATGGTCATGAGGGTTTCAGATATGAGGGTCTCGAAAATATGTGAACATGGTCATGAGTATTCCTAGTTCATGGCCATGAATGGCTATTATCCCCGCACTCTATTATTTTAGAACCGATGGTGGAGTGATGTTACCCCCTTGGGGACCATGGCCATCATCTAGATTTATATACTGTTAGGCCAAAGGAGATACAAGAGGAGACTTCTAGTAAATCCTAATGCTACTTACCCTTTATCCATTAGTGCAGGAACTATTAGGGAGATCTAGAATGGTTTATCTCCACCAATGATGATCCTTCATAGAAGATGTGGATTATCATTTGGTTGTTGTGGGTGAAGCCTGAAGCAAATCACATCACTAGCAAAAACTTAACCCCAAGTGCTAGTTGCAATAATGCATAGAACCTCCCACAAAGCCATACCACCCACCACAATTTCTCCTTTTGATGTGTGATGTGACTCTGCAGATATGCCAAAGGGTCATTGGCTACTATGTAAAATCTCTTTATTAATGGCATGAAAGACACTCCTAGTTGCAATGGGAGTCCTCAATGGGCATGAAGAGGCCAACAATATCCAAACTTGTATAGGATTTTATAGGACACGTGGCGAGCCTATAGCATAAATAGATTTTCTCCTTCTCTTCATAGCTAAATGCAAAACAACCTGCATAACCCTCTCCATAGCTAAATGCAAAACAACTTGCATAACTGTCTCCTATAGTTCAATTTGCAATATGTTTTCTTCTTTACACACACACAAATTATACCCCACAATTCTCTAGTCTATCTTAGTTAACCATACACTTACATCCACCCCACTCATAGAAACCATGAAGCATGTGATCATGCATTGACAAAGCACTCTTCCACATTTCGTAATAGTAAGCAAGGCAAGCAATTGAAGTGGATTGAACAGAACATTTAGAAGAATAGAGCACTTCTCTATTGACACTCCACGATCTCCTTATTAGAAATATGAATATTTTTGCCTAAAAGATCTCACCTACACTAGTAAGACCATCCCCTTTTTTACTAGATGGGTTTGTAAGGCTGCATAAAGGAGAGAAGGGGGCCATGACACATCACAACGCCCCCTTTGTGCCCATCATCTACATGGCCATTGTGACCATGGTCATGTCGATGGCCATGTAGATGATGGTAACCATCATCAACATGAGTAAGACGCTGGTGGGCCATCATTTGAATGGTTGTGGTGACTATCATCATCAACAATGGAAGGGGCATCATCATTATTATCATCAAGTAGAGAGGAGGGCTTAATATCATGATCCCCCATTGTGGTTATCTACTACATGCCCATTCTCAGAAGCTCCATAGAGTAGAGAGGGGGGCATGACACCCATGGTGACCATCATCTACAAGGTGATCTTATGCTCGTTATGGATTGTGATTGCCCTTTTATCCATGAATCACAACACAAAGCCTTGAAGAGCATGGTATCCTCTTCTCTATGGGAACCTGTACTAGTTTTGTATGGTAAAAATTTCCCTTTGACCATCATCTACAAGGTGATCTTATGCTAGTTCTCCATGGATCGCAACACATAGCCTTGAAGAGCATGGTACGCTCTTCTCTATGGGAACCCTGTACTAGTTTTGGATGGTGAAGGTTTAGCTTTTCTCTATATCACATCACATAGCCTTAAATAACACATAGCCTTGAAGATCACCCCATGATGGAGATTCCCAGCCCAAGCACGCTTGCCTGGGTGGCCTTAGAAGGAGGGGATGTGTGACCCCCCATGGGGCATGATCACAGTGCCTATTTCACCATGGTGGCTAGCATCTACATATGGCCATGTAAGCCATCATAACAATAACGTGAGTGGTTGATGTCATACAAAATCTCACATCGCAAAAAGGCATCACGAGCCCTCTCCTTAGTTAATCTTGCCACCCTTCATGCTCACTAGAGGTGAAAGTGAAAGAATGCATAGGATAAGGGAATTCGAGAATGCCAAGCTCTTGCTCCTTGTTGATGCACGTACATTGCTTAGCTCCTCAACCCCATAGTAGCTCCGTAAGCCCAAGCTTTTCACTAGCACCCTTACCCTCTGCTTGTTCCACCATAGCTATTCAAGAATTACGGTAGCTTTCTATCACTCTCAGTGCTTTAAATTTTAGGGTTTGAGGACTAGGAAAGCCTTGAAAATGGGTTCATATACATGATCACAATTTTTAACGAGTAGCCTCACCCATCTTTGGTTGGGCGCAATTTTGCTCAAATGCTCAAACATAGCTCCTCCACGAATTGGAGTGTGAATATTTTTCCTTTTCATATTGGGCTACGTATCTCCCTAATGTCTTCTCATAAATGTCATAACAACCTTACCATCCAATGCTAATGTCTCGCCAAAACTTACACTTTGGGACACAAATGATGGGTATCATAAAATCAATGATCGCAACTTGACTTATATCACCAAGTCGTAAACAAACTATGCATCGTCTTCACTCTAGTGTAGCAAAACTACTAACTGCTGGGTTCATCCCATGATGATAGGTTGGACATAGGCATAAATCCACTCCAATTCAATAGCAATCCAAAATCTCTCATCGTAGATTTCATCATCTAGACTCTCTCTCTCTCTCTCTCTCTTTCTCTCTCTCTCTCTCTCTCTCTCTCTCTCAACTTGAAAATTTTGTAAATGACCAAAATAATAATTAGAAACATGAATGAACATTATACACAAAAATAATACATTTAAAAACTATACGAAAATGTGATGCCCAAAATTCTTTACATACAAAAGTCCCCATAATCTATATAGTGGTGACCAAAAAATCTCATGAATATATAAACTATGTTGAAATGTGGTTGCTAAAACATTTTACAGATATGAAGGGCATCATAACCTATATAAGGACTACTTAAAAAAACTCATATACGACCCTAAACTAGAAGATATAATATATCTAAGTAGAATCAAATGGTGCCATAACATCTTGGTGTGCTAGAGCGTCCTTTGTAAAAAAGGTGACATCTACGTGATGTCTTGTGTATGCTACAAGATGATGCCTATACTCAAAATTGCCAACTCTATTCTCGAATTAACCTCTACCTAGGTAATACATAAAAACCCATTAAATTTTTCAGATAAAAGAGCTTTACAATTATATAGTCATAATATTTAACATATCCTAGTAGCTTGCTAGCCACAATTGGCTCTCTATAGCCTAAGTAAGACAAGGTGATGCAATTTAGACTACAAGGGCATGCAACGCTATGAAGATCTACCTTATAAAACCCAAGTGAAATGTATTCTCCATCAAAGAACAAATCATGTATAGGGAGTTTTAATATAAGCATATCTATACCAGGAATGAATCTATTACAAAAATAAAATCCCTTATACTAACTTATGCATGAACCAAACAACGCCCTCTTCTTCACAAAGAATAATTAGCAACAAAAGATTAGAATATGCACCTGGAAAGACTTACCATCTTGAGCGGAGGTCAACCAATACTAAGCACAAATAGGAGCTCTCCATTGCTTGTGAAAGGGATCTGTATATTTTCTTAGGTAAATAACTTTAGTATTATTATTAAAAATAGGTAAGCTAAATGCTTAACACCTTTAACTTGAGCAACAAGGTCGGTGACAAACATAAAATATCATGTCATCCTAATCCTATTAAATATGTGTCATCCTAATCCTATTAAATATGTGTCAATGTGCATAAAGAGGATAAAATAGAAATCTTTGTAAGCACATAAAATTTCTCAAACTTAATCTGCATCACACAGATAGCCAACAAAATAGGCTGCTATACTCTGGACTTACCTATACCTAGTTCATATATACAACCCATAAGAACTTTGGATTTCCAAAGACAAACATTTCTACAATCATACAATCACGATATTTAACCAACCTTCATAAATAGTTGCTGCATCTTCTTTAACAAGAGTACAAATTGACCTCAAAAATATATAAATAGTTCTCATTATAACCATGCCCCATAGGCTCCCAATTAATGGGCTTTTAGTAGCCAAAAAGAACACATCAATACAAAATGGACTTTAAAGCCTACAACCTCATTAAGCTAAAACAAAACACTCACTCAAGACCGATAAGGATCACATACAAAAAGTCAAAATAAACATAGATATTATCCCTTATACTTGTTATCACGTCTAAAAAGCCAAAATAAACATTAAGAATATACTTTTTATCATAACACTATCCCTTATACTCATGTATGTACTAGAGAACACTATCCCTTATACTCATGTATGTACTGGAGAACACTATCTCCTTCACAAAGAATAATCAACAAAAAAAGTTTAGAATATTAACTCACAAATTTTTCCATGTCTAAGAGGTCAACCAAGAAAAAAGTAGAGCTAGGAGATCTCAATAGAAAAGGATTTGCATAATTTCTTATGTAAAGGAATTTAGCGTTTTATTGAAGACACATAAGTAACACCCTTAGTAACTTTACAATCGTGTATCTTCCACCCAAGCATAGGAGTTAATGAGAAATACAAAAGGAGTCAGGACAAAACAACTCCTCATTCTAATCCTATATGAAGCACACATGTATCAATGTCTAATCATGTATGAAGCACACATGTATGAATGAGAAATACAAAAGGAGTCAAAGGAGTTAGCATAAAAAAACTTCTCATTCTAATCTTACATGAAGCACACATGTATCAATGTCTATGTAGAGCCAAAAATCTAAAAATTTGTAAGCATAGATGAAATATTAAAATTATTTTGAATCACACAAATAGTTAAGTAAATGACCTAAAAATTTACCTTTCAAAGCCAACAAAAACTTACCAAATTACCCCTACATTCATCTCCAAGACAATTACCTCCTTGAACACCACATTTGTGGTGCAAACAATGCCATAAGTACTCATGTCAGTTTTAGATACAATGTTTGAAATAAATACTTTCATAGCATCTATTGATCTCACTTGTGAGCAAGCCACATATAATTGTCCATGGCTAAATACAAGTGTCACCAAGTATAACCCTAGAACTGATAGTGTTTGTCCATGTGTAATTTATTGTGTGTAATTTATTGATGGTCATGGCAAATGCAAGATTTATGGGAAATCACCTTCTTCTCATATCAAAAGGAAGCTGCAAAGAACTTGGTATGAAAATTATTCTAGGTAAGAAAACCATGCCCCCAATATTTGTACCTATAAGTATTTCCACTTCTATAACCTTAGAATAGAAGTGCTTGCATATTAATCTTGTCCCATTGCACAATCCTTTTGTTGGATCCAAATTATGCAACAAAATAACAGGAGCATTTTCCTTCAAAACCAATCTTCAATGAGCAAGATAACTGTCGCCTAGATTCAAGCTATTAAGATATTCTATTGTATACAAAAAGTTAGCCTCACCAGGTTTGGACATAGAATCTGCACTCAAGTATTCCTTCATCTCTGTAGGCATATTGTACTTAGAGAAATGCCATTGATAGCATCAACCTTAACATTTTAAGGTGCAAGGATAGCACACTCTTAAAAAAAAAACTTGCATAGTCTCCAATTCTCAAAAGCCCCGTGTACACCCATTCAATGAGTTATTACATAGACCCTATCTGAAGAAGCATTCTGGAAGTGATTGACACGACACCTTCTTCTATTTCGCTATGTACAGTCTCATTACCAATGTCTAGGACCCACTCTGCAAACTCTTGTTGTGTCAAGTTACTTGTGTTCTGAAGAGCACACATGTTCTGCATAAGATTAAATATTTTGGTCTCTCTCCATATTTTTGAAAGGCCAATGAATTGGCAATGTCCTCTCTTCCTCCCTCTTCGGAACAACTAGCAAAATTTGTTTGAAATCCCCACCAAAAAGCATGACCTTTCCACCAAAGAGCTTGTCATTAGACATTATGTCTTGTAGCATTCTATCTAATTCTTCAAAGGCATATCGATGTGTCATTGATGCCTCATCCCAAATTATCAATCTAACCAATCTCAAGACCTCTGCAAGTTAACTATTGTTGAACTTTATATTGCAACTTCTAGTGGCATTTAGGTCTAATGGCATCCTAAATTAAGAGTGAATTGTACACCCATTAGTAGCAAGAAGCAGCTATACTCGATGAAGCACATACAAGAGAAACATACTCGATGAAGCACATACAAGACAAACATGGCCATCTCCACGTACTTGACAAAAAAAGAAATTGTAGAGGAAGGTCTTTCTAGATCCTCTAGGACTATCAAGAAAGAATACGTCACCAATATTCCTATCATCTGCATCAAGAATCTGATTAAAGGCAGCTTGCTAACAACTGTGGAGAGTTATTTGCATCCGATTGACCATTTTTGCTTGTTGCATAGGATCAACATTATCTTCTTGTTGCAACAACCCATTCACAACTCTTGCCCTACATGATCTATTAATCAAAGGCATTCCTTCAATCTCAGACAACCTTTGCCCATGTTGATGAAGAATGCACTTTACTTGCAATAACAAAGCCTCATTTTTTTCCATATCTTGATAGACATTAATAGTTTGCATTGTACCTTGTAAATCATGGAATATATCCTTTGAAATATCTGATGATAATGTTTCCCATAAACGCCCAAGAAATGCAGGCTCACAAAAGACCAAAATTATTGCAAATAATTGTCTCAATTGTCCGGCACTTTGATGAAAAGTGGCCTCTTCCATACATGTAAACCACTCTTCATCACTTTCCAATAGACCTCTAGCTATGCAAGAAACCTTAAAAGTATGCAAGTCATCAAAAGACTTACAACCTTGACAAATAGTAAGTAAGATATGTAAAAAATAATGCTCACACTAGCAGATGGAGAAACATTGTATATGCAGCCAATGGTATTACTACCTACCTTTCTTATAGTCCACTTCTTTGTGCATTTATTCCAAACCCAATTACAAGGGAAGTCACTATACATCAGATTGTTTGCATTGACATGAAGCTCATTAGTTACAAGTAAGAGTAGTTTTCTTATTGTTATCCTCCTTAAATACATCTTGCAAGTCATCACTATCTCGAAACATCACGTTATTTTGTAAGCAGATGAACTTGCAATCTCTAGATATCGATATTCTCCTCATGAAAAATCATATTCATGATTCTCTCGCATTTTTAGTGCTGATACATAATGTGCATCCCAAGTATTTACAAACTTCATCCACTACACCACTGTGATCATCCATCCTTACCGTTGCTCTACCAAGACCCTTATAAACATACTTGTATAGATATTTCATAGTGGAAATTGTGGAGCACACTTCAATATTAATATGAGTCTTGTATCTCATGGAAAGGAAAGGAGAGTGTGACACGATCCTCCTTTTGTCCCCACTGTAACTCCCTTTACTTGTACAATTTTACCATCATCTTAACACGTGTAAATGGGATAACCATTGCTATCCACTATTGTAGAATAAGTGAAGTTATGCGAATAACCCCGAATACAGCTCCCATCGACTAGCATTGGGAATTAATGTACGACATGGACCATGAACATTACATTGTTTGATAACTTCATACAAAACTGGAAACATTTCTCTACTAGACAGCTCAGCAATCGATCATAGTGAGTTATGGCAATTGGCCTTAATTCATCTTCTAGAATCAATAATATGTGTAAGTGTGGCAGACCTCTCTTTTGAAATTCACTCACAGATGCATAGCTAGCCTTTTTTCCAAATAAAATTTACTTTGTAAGTAACCTTATCATATCCTTATGCTTATTGTATAACACACGAGAGTAAGATCCGGTTGATCCTGGTCAGTTTGCCCCAATAATAAGGCGTCAGATATTTCATGCCATTTTCATGGGCTTCATGTGTGAAGGTAATAAATAGGTCTAGCTTACCCTTCTTATTTTTCATGCATGTGCACATCAGCATGTGGAATATATACATGCCACCCATCCTCTCCTCCATGGAAATAGGAGAACATACATGAGTGGCATAACGGAATAATGCAAGTTACTTATCCTTTTCACCATTTCATTACGGAACACAGATTTTAATATCCTAAAACCCAAGATCAAAATCATCCCCTTGCCTTGGAATAATACACCAAAATCATCCCCTTGACCTAGCATAATAGCAGAGCACCAAATAATGCCTTAAAGTAGAATGTGTCTCACAGATTACCATCCTTAACTGTACATGTGGATTACTTTGCCAAAATTCCCCCACAGACTGAAACACATTAGCATATAGATTACGTTCATGCATCGTTTCTTGCAACCACCCCAACACATGGGAATCCAACCCAAGCATATCATCTAAACGATTTTTTAACTCATGTTCTATGTCATACACATATAGTTGTGCATACTATGGATTGTTTTCTCGTGTTTGGTTGGGTAACAATGTTTCGATATGAAGATAAAAACTACCATGGATTTGAAAATTATACACACCTATATTCTACCAAATTGTAAGATTCCTCCCTCCAGCATTTGAGGTGTAAAGGTGTAAGAACCTCCCCTTCTGATCTTGTAATTATTCCCCTCTTTGAAATAGAAGAAAGATCCTGTTTTACCCTATTTTGGCGTAGAGAGAGAAAATGTCTAGAGAGAGAATCCAAAATTGAGATATTTTTGGATATAAAAATCCTCCTAGTGTCTAAAACGGTTTCCCCTGAAATAGAAATTCAAAAAGAACTTTCCAATGTGCATTTGGAATTAATTGAAAACGTGTATAAAGGACCTTAGCTTAAGAGTCAAGATTTTTTAAAAATTTTAGATTATGGTCCAATTAAGGTTCCTATGAGCCAATAAGATTAATCCAAGTGTTTGGATGAGATAAATCCAAAGAATAAAAGAAAATACCAAAAAATGAGTAAATGCTCACATAAGATGAAGAGTTGACTAAGTACAAGGTTTGTTAGTTGAAAACTATGAGATATTACTAAAAAATAAGATATTTTGGAGGAATGATGAATTTTTGACACCTTGGTAAGGAAGGGGAGATCTTTAAGGTAGGTGCATATTTCACACATATGGACGAGTTTTTAATTCAAAAAAATTGTGATATTTTTATCTCTCCTCTCTCTTGGATCAAACCAAATCAAAAAGGGAGCTAAACTGGTCCAAATCTTATCCAAATTCAGCCAAACTGAAGCTGGAAAATTCTAGAACTTAGTTGGACTCAGTTAGTGGCCTCCCTCACTTATAAATAGACCCTCATTCTTTTGTATTCTCATCTTTGAGCTATACCATGCCAGTATTACATTAAAATAATGATATTTTTTTATTATCCCTTAAAAATCCCCTACTTTTGGAGAGAGTGGAGCTTCTCTCTCTCTTCAACCATCCTTGGAGCTTTCTCTCGACAGACTAACCAATTGATTGGTTGGGGGCTTCTTCTAAGATAGAGAAGCAAGCAAAATCAAGAGGTAAGGTGTAATTTCATGGTTTTTCTCTACTATTCTCAATGTTTTCACTTCTCAACCCCTCTCAAGCTTGAGAAGTTTCTAAATTAAGTGTTTATAATGCAAATCAAGATTTTCTTAAGAGTTGTAATGAATAATTAAGAAAAGTTTACATCTCTCTCTCTCTTTGCTTAAGAGTTGTAATGAATAATTAAGAAAAGTTTACATTTATGCTTAATTTAGGATGCTTTTTATGTTTATCTCTCTCTCCCCAAAAGAATGGTCATTCCTATGATCAATTCTCTATTCAAATGATGCTTCTCATTGATAAATTCTCAATTCACAAATCAAACTCCAGGCTTGTGAAGCTAGAGGTTAAGAAAGTGGCTTTTTACACTTTTATGCTTCTAAAATTATGATAATCTTATGATTTAAATTCATAAATTGGATTTAAGTTTAGAAGATAGTTATACTATCATAATTGTATTACTAAGTTTATTTTTTTCAAAAATATTAAAAATTATCAGTAATAGCAGCGGAGCTATGGTAATTTTTTTAAGAAATTGATACATAATTCATTCTTATGCATAACATGAAAAGAGGACTTCCTACCATATTCTAGGATTGGTCATCCTATGCTAAAAGAATGATTTTCATCACATTTAATGGAAAACTAATTTTTAAGGTTTATGCATAATTAAAAAATTAAGAAAAAAAAATTATGGTAATTTTATTTAAATGATAAAAGAGAAATTCCCATGACATTTGAAATTCAATCATTTAAATAGGAAAAGTGAAATTCTTAGCATATTGAATTAATGGATATTTTTATTAAAATTCAAAGAGAAATTTTAGAAAAAATTATTTTATGCATGAGAAATATTTAAATGATAAAAGGAGAATTTCCATGACATTTGGAATTCAATCATTTAAATAGTAAAAGTGAAATTCTTGGCATATTGAATTAATGGATATTTTTACTAAAGAAAAGAGGAATTTTAGATAAATTTATTTGATGATAAAAGAGGAATTCCCATGACATTTGGAATTCAATCATTTAAATAGTAAAAGTAAAATTCTTGGCATATTGAATTAATGGATTTTTTTATTAAATAAAAGAGGTATTTTAGATAAATTTATTTGATGATAAAAGAGGAATTCCCATGACATTTAGAATTCAATCAATTAAATGTAAAAAGAGGAATTCCCATGATATTTGAGATCCAAGAAATTAAATGGAAAAAAGAGAAATTTTTAGCATAATTCAAATTATGAGTATTTATCAAAAGTAGAATTTTGAGCATTATTGGAATATATGGGTAGAATTGATTTTTGTAAATCCCATGAATTCTTTTATTCAAAAGAAGAATATTGAATACAATTCATTTGAGAAAGAATATGGAAATAGCCCTTGAAAAAAAATAACCTTTATCTAGGCCAAGCAATTGGCACAGCAATTTAGAAAAAGTCCCATTATCAGTATCGAAGTAGCATCGAAGTAGCAAAAGCTACTAAATGGGAATAAGATGTAAATGGGATGCGATAAGATGTAAATGGATGTGATAAGATGATGTGAATGGGATGCGATAGGATGGGAATGGATGTGATAAGATATGAATGGGATGTGATAGGATGTGGTGTGATGTAAATAAATGTGGATGAGATGTGAAGTAAATGGATGTGGATGTGCATGTGAAAGAATGTAATGTAAATGAATGTGGATGTGAATGATGAGATGAGAATGAGATGTGAGGTTATGTGAAAGGATGAGATGTAAAGTAAATGGATGTGAATGTGTATGTGAAAGAATGTGATGTAAATGAATGTGGATGTGGATGTGAAAGAATGTGATGTAAATGAATGTGAAAGGATGTGATGTGATGTAAATGAATGTGGATGTGGATGTGAAAGGATGTGATGTGATGTAAATGAATGTGGGTGTGGATGTGATAGGATGTAAATGTGGATGTGGATGAGATGTGGTGTGATGTAAAGGGATGTGGATGTGAATGTGATGAGATGTGGATGAAATGTGATGTGATGTGAATATATGTGGATGTGAATATGAATGTATGGATGGATGTGGATAGACGTGCATGTGGATGACTAGATGGATGTGGATGAATGAGATAGAATGTGTATGGATGTGATGAGATATGGATGGATATGGATGTGATGTAATGTGGATAGAATGTATGTGATGAGATGGGAATGCAATGAATGTGATGGATGTGAATAGATGCGATGAGATGTGAATGGATGTGAATGTGATGTGATGTAAATAGATGTGAATGGATGTGATGTGATGTGAGTCGGGATAGATGTGAATAGATGAGATGTGATGAGAATGGATGTGATGTGATGTGATGTGATGTGAATCGGGATAGATGTGAATAGATGAGATGTGATGTGAGTCGGGATAGATGTGAATAGATATGTGATGAGAATGGATGTGATGAGAGTCGGGATAGATGTGAATAGATGAGATGTGATGTGAGTCGGGATAGATGTGAATAGATGAGATGTGATGAGAATGGATGTGATGAGATGTGATGTGAATCGGGATAGATGTGAATAGATGAGATGTGATGTGAATGGAGGTAATGTGATGTGATATGAATCGGGATAGATGAGAATGGATAAGATGTGGATTGAGGTAGATGTGAATGGATGAGATGAGATGTGAATGGATGTGATGTGATGTGATGTGGATATGGGTAGATGGGAATGGATGAGATGTGATGAGGATAGATGTGATGAGATGTAATATGACGTGATTGGATGAGAATGGATGAAGGATGATGGAAATACATATGATTGGATGATGGAAATACATATGATTGGATGTGGATTAAGCGATGTGAATTGATGTAGGAGAATGTGGAATAACGGAAAATGATGTGGAACGATGTGAAAAGATGAGAGTTCATTAGAAACTGTATTTATGACCTGTTTTTAAATGACTGTTTTATGTCAAGAATGTTGGGAAAGCATTTTGACCATCTTGTGAATGAGGTCATGGTGGAGACCAAAGTGATAAAGTTGCAACAGCTGATGGAGAGTCAACGGAGGACGTCTCGCATAGCAAGGTCGGCCGAAGTCTTGACCAGCCTCGGTTCGATTTAAATGGTGAGCTTCCGGTACGGTGGATGAGGGACCAAGGAAGCGGCCTATGAGTGAAGCGCTAGGTGACCTGTGAGAAGGATCTTAGAGGGTGCTGACCATATGGTGCTCGGGCTCTGGGTTGCCAAAGATACCCACGCGTGCATCGAGGAGGAAAATGGAATAAGATGTTAGAGTTGTTTTCTGAACTCGGGCATGGATCTGGTCGATTAACCTTGCTGGTCCTCAACGGATGAGTCCATGGCTCTTTTATATGGATCTGTTGGTTGATCTTGCTGATCTTCAACGAAGAGTCCATCTGGATTTTCTTATGTGATTATATTTCTGGGTACTATGAGCTAGGAACTATTGAAAAGGCCCCTGAGTGAACAGGTGGTGAGTGTTCTAGTTGTGCCAATGATGCCATAGGTACACCGATGAAGAAATGATTGAATTCAATCGGATATTTTGGAAATTAGAATTCAACCGGATATTTTGGAGGATTATGATCAATGATACTATGGTTTCATTAAAAGATTGTTTTAAAGACAGTTGAATTTGTGATGAAAAAGGCAATTTCATATTGGGTGTGTAAGTGGTGTGACTATCTTAAAGTTTGCATGAAGCGGCGGCTAGGGGACCTGGGAACTCTTTTCCCTGGTACCCGGGACAAAACATAACCACTACAATGGTTGGGCGGTTGGCGGCGCGGTTGGCTAACCCATGGGACTGGATGGGGTTAGGCTGGACTGATGGATCCCTAAAATGAGACTCAATTCTCTGATTGTACGATAGATGAAGTCAATCCCGGATAGTCCTTGTTCTTTGGAAAAGAATCAATAGCTGTGCCTCTCCATGAGGAAAAAAGCGTTGGTCTCTATGATCCAAGTGCAAGTTTTCTCCTTGATCTGACCATGTGAATTATAGGTTTGGCTGGATCAGTTGGGTTAGTTAAGACTTTTGACTACGTTAGAATAAAAATATCATGGGTGAATCGCCCGTGCTTTCTGGACGGGGGAAAGTTTTTCCGGGTTCGATTTTGGAAGAACCGAGGGATCAATCTCTTGTCCGGATGCTCTGCCCCGAGTGAGATGCTCTGCCCTGAGTGAGATGCTCTGCCCTGCACAAGAAGTGCTACTTCCACTGCTAGCACCCTTGAATTCGTTGCGTGGAGGGGGTAGGGATCTTTCAAAAATCTTTCATCAACACAAGCACTAAGCGACAAAAGCTAAGGCATTATTAAAAGTTTGTATATTCTTTCAGAATAACTAGCTTTTGGCATCATTACCGAGCAAAAGAGCTTTTATAGCCTCAGGGGGATTCTCTAAGGCCATTAAAGATACCTTCCCAGGTCCACAACAATGCTTCCCCACAACTTTCCAATGGATTATTCTTATCTCTTCTTTCCATAACTAAGCATGGTAAAAACTACAAATATAATCCAGACCTCCCACAATGAGTGAACACTATACACACTAAAAATTAACAGGTATGTTGTTGGATACCTTATGTTATCTCTTGAAGAATATTGATGAGAAACAAAAGACACGGGACTCTTGACAACCTTGGCACATCAGGTCTGATCCATGAACCGTGCTCCCTACAAACTGAGCAATGAGAGAACCTCTATTTCCTTCTAAATGAGTGAAAACCCACTCTAGTCTTAGCGATTAGCACGACTATTACTACTCTCTCTATAGAACTCTGGAGTGTCACATTTCATGCCTGATTGATACACTCATATTGATCCCTACATGCAC